>NW_027491426.1:1037500-1585550 GCF_021521415.1 Bidens hawaiensis | reverse complement strand
TATACGAAAGTCCCATGAACAAAGTGATTAACTTCGAGCCGGTGGCTTGTGAATAGTATTGGTTTGACAAACCCAGGCGAGGCCAGCACGGTTTGCTGAGACATTATCCCGTTTGCACATGACCATAATCATACAAACACGCTATGTAGGGTTAGACATAGCTATTCGGGGCATGTTGTGGGAGGAAAGGGGGCCACAGTGGTTGATTTAGCATGGGAAATGGAGGCACCCAGCTACGAACAGTCAAGGCTTCACTGTAGCTTAGCATAATTACATCATAAACATACAAACAAACGTACTTGTGAACGTACATACATACACACTTGCGTATTTTACAACTGTGATTGTTGTACGCACAACTAATTTCTTGAAACTCGTGAAACTCACCAACTATTTGTAGTTGACCCGTTTTTAACATGTTTTTCAAGTATACCAGGCTTTGACTAGAAAGTCAATGTGCTACGTGTTTGACTTGCGATCAATGCTGGGTAAATTGATGCAAGTGTGCTACTAAGAAGTAAAGTCGCTTAACGGGCTGGTTTTTGTTTGTATCACCTAGTTGTAAACAAAATTAGATCGATGTGAAATATTGTAAACTAGTTTGTATTGTTCTTTATAAGCAATGTGGTTGATACCAGAGATGTTTGTTACATTTCCGTTTTACGCTTTCGCAAATCGCTCAACGGGGTGTGACAACTGTAGACTGCGATTATATGAACTTTTAAGAGTGAAATTCTAATAAATGCATATGACTTATTTGGCCAATCTCATACCCTTTATTAAGATGTCTATAGAGTCGTTTGTACCACATACGACTAGTTTTATTGAGACCATATAAAATCTTAGATTCATATCTCGAGGTATTGTGTCTAATGCTTCAGGCATTTTTATCCATACAGGGATATTCATGTATATGTAATGTTCAATTGCCACATACAAATATACAGTGATAACATACATAACTTTTATCTGAAGTCCCTCTGAAATTGCGAGGCTGATTAAAACATCTAATGGTTATCACATCCACTACTGGGGAATACGTTTCCTTGTGATAAACTACTGGTTTTGGGAAAAAAACCATTGTGTTACAACTCATGCCATACATCACAAATCTCATTCTTTTCGTTTCTTTTATTTTAAGGACACCCATTTATAACTTACTAGTTTGACATATATGGATATTCGAACTACAGGTTCGAAAACGTTTTACTTGTCATACAATTCTTGTTTAGCCTTAAGGGCATTTCGCCATTTTGGCGGTCATCTCTGTGTATATACTCTTACAGAGTTTTAGATTCGTAATCTTTCTCATCGATTACGTCTGTAGCTATAGCATATGCAAGTATTTCATTAGCGCTCGTTACATGTAGGTTCCATATTGTACCTTTGTACATAATTTGTAGAGATCTCATATCGATTTAATACTGATGTTTCTTCTGGAACTTTATAGATTATATTATTCTCTTATAGGACATTTACCTCTTCCAAGGTTTTATTATTTCCTTCTAGAAATATATTAGTCTCTTCAGGGACATTTACCCCAACGTGGTATTATATTAATAACCTCTTATATGGTTTTACAAGTAACCTCTTTTAGGGTTGCACCAACTGCATTATTTTTCACATTTGATTTTCGTGGTTTTATCTTTGGAACCAATTTATCTTCCACGTGATCTTTGTATTGTAATCTTATTTGATTACTTTAATTCGAGCAAATGAATTTGAACTGGTATATGCGACTTTATCACTCTGTTTGTGTTTATGAATGCATCTAGTAACCCATTGGTTACTCTTTACAAGTGTATGACATATCTAGCTTCATATTCATATTGGCATCTTCCAGGGTCCAAATTTGATATTTATGATACATTTCATGTTTTTCATATATACCAGGGTTTTCATTATTTAGTTATACCCCCCCCCCCCCCCTCCTGAGAATACTACCATATTTAACTGATAACTAGCATATGGAGATGTTATAAATATTTCTTCAATCGATCTTATAAGTGATCCCATTATGATACAACATGGTGACGGTATATAGATCGCACAACCATATATCTTTATGTGGAACATATATAATCCTCTACTGGTGATTAGTTTAATGAGAAGTATTTGTGATTAGCAATTGGATACTATTAGATTAGTGCAATGACATGCCCTCGTGTAGGAGATGAGTATTCAGTAATGACAATTCATTATAATTGATAATTATTAGTATACTAATATACTTTAAATATTTCTCCAGTCAATCTAGTTAGGAAACTGTTAGCTTTCTAATATGGTCTTCTGGCCATACATGTCATATTAAATATGGTCTTCAGGAGTATTCAATATGCTACTAGTACATGAGGTAGTACCAAATATCTCTGTCGAGGACGCCAAAACATTTCTAACGTTTTTATAATAATAGTGTGAGTTGTGGTGTTGTGTAATTGACATTGATTTCTAATATTGTTGTAACTCTGTTGGAGACTTTAGACTCACTAAATTTTTGTTTTCTAATATTTTAGTAAACCATAACTCATTCTACATTTGTTATATATGTTTTCGTAGGAATTTTAGCGGGACAATTCAACCACCTAAAACAAACATAATTAAATTATTTATTATTAAGTTAAAATATTGACCACTGTTGTGAGATTAAAAACCAATTCTAGTAAAAAAAAATCATTTAGCCTTCACGCCTCTTTAGAATTACAGGTTTCTTCAATTATTTTAAGAAAGATGAATAAATAATATCGTCAAGTTTTAACCGTTTAGCATCTCAACAGGAAAATCCCATTTCTCCATTGATTTTTCGTTCTCTATCTTTCGTTTTCATTCTTTATAGAAACTTTTGAATTTGATAAATATATGCATAGTTAATCAAGAGATTAATATTTTCTTTGTTTTTCAATATAGAATTCAGTTTGAGGATTTTTAATGTGCGAGAATAATGATTGATTTAAACAACTATTTATTGGGTTTTAGTGCTTTAATTTCATATTTAAAACCCTATCCCTAGATCTTAATCTGTATATTATAGTTTATGCAAAGGAATATATCATAAGATTTATGATTTTGATTCTTGACTACATATGCTTTTCACTATACTTTACGTTGTATCCAAAAATAGTCTTCATAACTAGTTAGGCAATGCTAAACTATATCAAAGAGAAATGTTACATAAAATGGGGCATTTATCACTAATTTCTAGGAGGCAATATTAAACTATATCAAAAAGCGATGTTACATATATTTAGTTTAATATCCTACTATATCATAAATGACATATTAATGCAGTGCACTTTACTTATTTCGTTATGTGCAATACAAACTAATTTTATTATATTAGTTAACAGAATGTTACAATGGTTTTATCTTGGGTGTTGCTATTTAGACACCCTCTCATTCTTTAGAGAGGGTGTATGTAAAAGTAAAAATATGTGTAAAATGGATGTATGAATAGCAAAAAGGGTGTTTGAATAGACAAACCCTTTATCTTTTGCTCGTAACCGTTTTTCTATGTTAAAAAAGAATTTTAATATGTGCTCCTTAGTTTAGAATCTTATATTTAGAATCTTCATATGCACTTTACGATGCCATTTACAAATATATGAATATGAACCATGTTCATAAATATTATGCTTCGTAAAAATGTATTTCAAAAAGAAAGATTTGGTCCACTCATTAACCTTCTATTAAATTACATTGTTTGATTTTAAAAAGTATTAAAGATTGGGTTACACTTAACCCCACAAAAAAACACTATCTTCAACGTTGTTTTTTATTTTTTTTATTTTTTACTCAAAATTCAATTCATAATCTTCCAAGTAACATTGGCATTATTTTCTCCGGAGTTTTAATCCATTATTATTTTAAAATGAACTAGAGAATCCAGAGAGAATTTGTAAAATGTTATTAATGATCAAGTAGTTCATGCTAACTGTAATGTGCGTATATATACATGCAAACTATAAAACTAACCGTCAAATACGTTTATGTGGGGTATTGTAAATCTGGTTTATAACACTCCCCCTCAGATATATATTATTATACACTATCAACATTATACTACTGGATAATGTTGGGTCGGTTCTTCTGGACCGATATTAACTAATACTGCTGGATTAGTTATGTTGCCTCGTTAAAACCTTACTAAGAAAACACATTGGGACAAAACTTAGTTAAGGAAAAAGAGTACAACGTGTGCATTTCTCCCCCTCAATTGAACATAATATCTAAGTCTTTAAAAGTTAATCTTCTTCCGTTGCAGCTTGACATGATTTTAATGTAGTCGTCTCCAATAAGAACTATGCAAGTTATATTGTTTTCATATACAGTCTTTAAGTCTTTGATTTAGTCTAAACCCCACGCCTCTTGTTGTGTTGGATCATTTATCTTCATGATTGAAAGCGTTTCTGAATTATAGTTATTCTCAGTGCAAGTCTGACGGATATCCTGCATCAACATAACATGGGACTCTGTATTTTCTTTATGAAACATATCCATGTCTCGAGTCATTTAAAAGATATTAACTTATCATTTAATACGATTAATGATGTCGTCTCATTAAAAACCTTGCTAGGAAAACCCGGTGGGACAAAACCGTAGCTAAGGAAAAAAAACGCGCATAGCATATTTTACATAATAAACAACATGCTTCAGGATGATTTTAAATCGGTACTTCAGGACCTATAAGATAAACTGATGCTACTGAATCAATTATATTGCCTCATTAAAAACCTTACTAAGAAAACCTCTTAGGACAAAACTTAGTGAAGGGAAAAAGAGTGCAACGTGATAGAATAGAATCAAATTTCACTAGCACATATATTAATAATGCACTATTCAATCTCATAATATTTACAAGATACATTGTGGCATTGATCTCCTTTAACTATGGTACTTCTGGACCAATTAAATCTTCGCCCTCTTCTTGGGAAAGGTAAAGATTTATATGTGCGTCTAGAGATCAAACAATCTTAAGTGTGCTTAGTGAACCAACTTTATCCGTTATCAAAATATGTTAACATCTTCTGGATGTAATTTGATTAATAAACAAATATGCAATTATGCAACTACTACATATACTCGAACTGCTGGTCGAGGATTAATTTAGTTGCGTCAAGTTTATACATATCAAAATTTTCTCTAAAATAGTTCGACAGAGTCTCTCGATGATGTAGGACATCATCACTGTAAACTGCGATTATATGAACTTTTAAGAGTGAAATTCTGATAAACGCATGTAACTCATTTACCAAACTTATACCCTTCTTTATTAAAATATCCACATAGTCGTTTGTACCACATACGATTATATAGTTTTATTGTGATCATTTAAGGATCTTAAGATTTATAAAATGTAACTCGGAGTATTGTTTTAATGCTTCAGGCATTTTTATCCAAACATGGATATTCATGTATATGTAATGTTCAATTGTCACGTACAAATATACAGTGATAACATACATAACTTTTATCTGAAGTCCTTCTGAAATTGCGAGACTGATTAGAACATCTAATGGTTATCGCATCCACTACAGGGGAATACGTGTCCTCATAATCAACTACTGGGATTTTGGAAAACAACCATTGTGTTACAACTCGTGCCATACATTGCAAATCTCCTTCTTTTCGTTCCTTTTTATTTTAAGGACACCCATTTATAACCAACTAGTTTGACGTCTATGGATGTTCGAACTACAGGTTCGAAAACGTTTTGCTCGTCATACAATTCTTGTTTAGCCTTAAGGGCATTTTGTCATTTTGGTAGTCATCTCTGTGTATATACTCTTATAGAGTTTCAGATTCGTAATCTTTCTCATCGATTACATCTGTTGCTATAGCATATGCAAGTATTTCATTAGCGCACGTTACATGTAGGTTCCATATTGTACCTTTGTACATAATTTGTAGAGATCTCATATCGATTTATACCGGTGTTTCTTCTGGAACTTTAAAGATTATATTGGTCACATTTATCTCTTCTGGGGTTTTATTATTTCGTTCTAGAAATATATTTGTCTCTTCTAGGACATTTACCCCAACAAGTTATTATTCAACAACCTCTTATATGGTTTTATATGTAACCTCTTCTAGGGTTATACCAACTGCATTACTTTGCTCATTTGATTTTCGTGGGTTTTATCTTTGGAACCAATTTGTCTTCCACGTGATCTTTGTATGGTAATCTTATTTTGATTACTTTAATTCGAGCAAATGAATTTGATACTGGTATATGTGACATTGTTATTCTATATGTGTTTTATGAATGCATCTAGTAACTCTTTAGTTACTCTTTTATAAATGTATGACATATTTGACTTCAGATTTATATTGATCTCTTCCGGGATCTAAACTTGATATTTGTGATGCATTTCATATATTACCAGACTTTTCATTCTTTAGTTATCTCCCCCTTAGAATCCGTTCATTCATTCGAGATTCCATAGTGGTACATTATGGTGGCGGTATATATAAATCGCCCAACCATATATCTTTATGTGAAACATGTTTGATTCTCTTCTGGAGATTAATTATGATGGAAGTATTTGATATCAGCAGTTGGATACTATTAGATTAGTGCAGCTATACCCTAAAAATTACCATATTTGCTTCAGGAAATGAGCAGCACCACTTGATAAGCTTGTATGATATTTAAATAGAAACTTTTTTGAAGGTGACCAACTTCTAGTGGTCAAAGGTTTCACATTTGTTGTAATTACGAAAGCTTCATTTAAAAAGGTGCTTTTGTGTGTGTGTGTATTTAAAAAAATTCGAGTTCCATTTGTTCTAACCATAGGTTCTGTAACTTAAGGCTTTATTCATATATAGCCAAGAAGGGATTTAAGAATTCATATGAAATTGTAGAAATTATATTAAGCCATTTGCTTAATATAACTGTTCAAATCTTATTTAGATTAGTATGAGTATTTTATTTTATATGGGTTACTATTTTCTAATTTCCATTCCTAACAACTGCCGGCTTACCCGTTCATAATCGTCAATATAATTAATTAACAAGGGCCCGATTGTATGAAAGCATAAACCCATATGCATATGATTATGATTGTATTATATATGCGTGTGTGTGTATATATATATATATATAGTTCAACATAGAATATGAATAAAAAAATACGTACTTGTAAAATTTCAAAGTGGCACTTGATCGGAATCCTCGGCCACCGTTTCGTCTCCACATGGCCCCCCGACGATCTCATGATCTCAACGAAAGAAAGAAAAAAAATTACGTACTTGTAAAAATACCCTGATCTCAACGACGATCTCTTTCATTATCAGCCCATCCAATCATCCAAAGAAATAATAATAATACTCCCGAACTCAATCATCCACTTAATCGACAAACACCAAAGCATCGAACTCGCGTCCGGCGAGTTACAAATCGCCCGTCTCCATCAAAACGACGCCGTCGTCGCGGTTCTTGCTCGCATCGGTGACGTCATCCAATGGCCGTTAGCCAAAGACGAAGCCGCCATTAAATTAGACGGATCGCATTACTTTTCACGCTTCGAATCTCGTCGGATTCCACGTCGGATTGTGAATTGGATAATTTGTTAAACTACGGATTGACGGTTACCAAAGCGATGGTGCTGATGGGCTTCGTAGAAGGCGTAAAAGATGGCCGAACCGGTCATGGTGTTGATCGGAAGGTAACCGGAATTTGTGGGGTGGGCTTGTTCTGGGAATGTATTGGTGGTTATGGCGGTTGGTCTTATTAATGGATTCTTGACATGGATATATGTCTATACTTGTAAATAATATGAAAACATATGCAACAAAAATGTGAATAATTAATACCACTGACATTATCTTTAATAATTGATTGGATTTTATTTTCCAAATTAGCATGGACATCGGCTGTCATTCTTTACCCAGAAATAAATTTTCCAATCGATTCTTTCTTTTAATGTCAATAGCATGTGGTTGGTTCTTTTACTTTTGATGATTAATTTAATGGATTAAAGAACCAATTTGTTTTCATAACAGAAAAATATGAAACATAAACTGATAAACGTGAAGATATTAATGTGTACCGGGATCAAAGATGTTTATGAGCGATTCGTGCTGATAATGTAAAATGAACCAGAGAATCCAGAAAGAATTTGTAGAATGTTATTAATGATCAAGTAGTTCATGCTAACCGTAATGTGCGTATATATACATGCAAACTATAAAACTAACCGTCAAATACATTTATGTGGGGTATTGTATATTAACATATTTAATATTATTGGATGCTCCATTTGTTATTCATAATTAGAGATTATTTTTGTTCGTAACTGCCACTCCCTTTTTACGTTAGCAACCGTCGGCTCCACTTTTCCCGATCAAAACCGCTGGTTTTCGTTGAATCCAAAATCCAAAACCGTCAATGCACCATAACCGTAATCTAGCCGGATTGTTGTGATTGTATAATCTGGAGATCCCGATATCACTTTGTTTAAGCCGTGAATCCGGAAATAGTCCAAAAAATTCCATGGATATTGTTTTTGTTGAACAGAATGATGAATTCACGCATAGATGCTATAACAACTCACGGAACAGACGTTGTTTGGTCTCAGTTCCTTATGGACCCCTACGATTGAAACGTCATCCTCTTCCGTTTGTTACTCCTCGTCTTATGGCTTCCGGGAATCATGCAACAAAAGTTGATCACAGACTGGGCTTGCATTAGCTTGCGGCCGTCATGCACAAAAACGATTTATTGACAGAAGACACACGGCCGCCAGAGTCATGTTTAAGGTTCATGCCAAAGTTTCTATGGATTTCTAATAGGTGTGCATGTGTTTATATTGTATAAGATAAAGACAAAAATACAAATTTTGTCTAGATAGCGAATATTTCTTTTAAAAAGTTTACTTTTAGGTGGTATCCTTTAACAAACTAAGTTACCTTGTTTTTTGTCTTTTGACTAACTGTCATCCAAAAAACTACGTTAAGTCCTGGCATGTGCCATGCATGTGAGAGCGTAAAGGTAATTTTCTTCCACCTTTTTGTTAATAATTTATAATATTGATATATTAACCTAAAAAAATCCATCTTTCTAATTTCTGTTGCAACCCACTGCCACCTCAACCCTCTGCCACCGCCACGCTCCGCCAAATCACCTGCAACCACCGGAAACAACTCAAACCCCCTTCTTCGCATTACCCTTTCTTTTTATAACCCTAACCACCTCTTGTGACTCGTTGCCAAATTCGTCGGAAAACACAACCATTTCAAACCGAACCAAAGGGGGTGTTTTTCTCTCTACACCACCACCATAGCAACACCAGACCACCACCACCATAGAACCACCATACCACCACCACGCCCTAGCCCCCACGGCACACGTAGTCAAAACCGCTGCTGCCACCGCCTAAAGCTGTCGTAGTTACTATATCTAGCCGAAAAAAGGGGAAAATGTAACCAACACCGTTCCCACTAGGGTTTATACCGCCGCCGCCGTTGTCCACAAAACATATTACTTAAGTATTAACCCTTGTTCCTTAATAGACATTCTTTAATGAATTAATTATCCTTAATCTGCTCAAAAGTCAAAACCCACTCAAGTCCCCTTCCACCGCCACAGCCTCACCCCCAACACGTCGGCGTCAAAATTTCAAAAAAATTGGGGGTTGAATGTGTTTTAGGTTTTTCAAATAACATCTAGCTTGGAGGTTGATTGTGTTAAAATGATCTACTTTGAATGAGTCAGACGAAGGTGATGGGTGATGAAGAAGAAATGAGTGTGATGAATTATGAAGAAGATGGACGGATGTGGTGGTAGTGGGCCCAACTAATTTTTTTTTTCTTTTTTTTTTGTGTAAAGTAGATTTGAAATTACTATGATGCCGTCACATGTATGGCACATGCCAGGATTTAACCGAGGATTTGGATGACAGTTAGTCAAAAGGACGAAAAGTGAAGTAACTTGTCTGTTAAAGGACACCGCCTGAAAACAAACTTTTTAAAGGACTTGATCTGTAAATCAGGTATGTTTAAAGGATAAAATTTGTATTTCTGTCTAAAATAAAATCAAACAAGTCATTCTTAGTTCTTAATATCACTTGATACGAATTTAGTATTTTTTATTTTGAATCTGATAAAAACTTCCAAACATGAAACAGGGGTTTCATATTTTGTGATTTATAATTGTGATTATGGTATTCTGATGATTTCAAACGTGGGGTTAACGGTTCATTTTTGATTTCATGTGATAACGGCAGTGATCGTGAAGAAAAGAAAATGATTTATGGAGTTTAGTTCTGTAATTGCAGATTAGAAAACCCCTATTTTGTGTTCTTTAACCAAAAAGTAATTTGATTCTATAATGGCAGACTAATCTGGTTCTTCTCTATCCAAAAACTAATTTGGGTATTATAACAAATGAAAATCAGAGAGTATTTGATATTTAATATCCGGATTAAAGAACGAAAGATGATCCTAAAGCGATTCATGCTGATAACGTGAAAAGAAATTTGTGATATTATTAAAGAAGTAGAGACTGTCAATTACATAGATCTTATATGCATTTATAATATAACTACCATAATATATATATATATAGGTAGAGGATCAAGAAAACTTATTTTTAGAAAGAAAACTAAAAAAAATCTTAAAGAATTATTTTTAATTAAAAATAAAAAAATATTTTCAAAATTCTGTTTTAGATATTATTCTTATATTTTCTTATATTTCACTCGAAAAATATAAAAAAACAAAAAAAACCGCTGTAATGCACATACGTATTACTGTGCGATACCGTTGTATTACACATGTGTATTACTATGTATTTTTGAGTTTAATAGTGTGTTCTTGCATATATTCAATATTTGTGTATTGTATATGTGTTAGGGATGGCAAAAATCCCCGAATCCGACGGGGAAACCCGAAAACCGGCTTATTTCGGGTCGGGTCGGGTTTTGTTTTTTCGGTTTCGGGTCGGGTTTCGGAGATTGTTTCGGGGATTGTTTCGGGTTCGGGTTCGGGTTTGGGTTCAGGTACCCCCGCCCCGACCCGCCCCGATATAATATATAAATATAAATATAAATAATATATATATATATATATTAAAAACCTAAACCTACTCAATCTCAATCTTTCATCCAGACTACCACCGCAGCCACACCATCCACTCAAATACTCAATCGCCGATTCGCCGTCTGCAGACTCCGCCACATCCAGACTCCGCCACCGAGGAAAGCCTAACAAGGAACTGAAGGAAGGAAAGTGACTGATTAGGTTACCTACATCCAGACTCCGCCACCGCCAGTCCGCCCCCGATTCACTCAATCGCCGTCTGCACCACCATCACCATCCACTCAATCAGTCAATCGCCGTCTGCACTGCACCACCGGACCTGATTTCCCAATTTCGGGTCGGGTCGGATCGGTTTCGGGTTTTCGGGTTCGGGGACGGGGCGGGTCGGGGGGGTACAAAAAACCAAACGGGGAATCCCCGAATTAAACCCGACGGGTAATGGGGCGGGTACGGGGATGGTTTTTGGTTTCGGGTTCGGGTTCGGGTTAAGCAAAACCCGCCCCAAACCCGCCCCGTTGCCATTCCTAATATGTGTAGTAGTGTTATATTATATGAAAAAAAATAATAATAAAATAAAAGTCGATGTGGTGCATATGTGCGTTAATGTTGTATTACACATACATACTAATGTGTATTCGATGTGTATATTAGTCTTATATTGCATATATACAATAGTGTGTATCAAATATGTACAATAGTGTTGTATTCTATGCAATACAAATACTTTTGCATATATGCAATGCACACTATTACACATGCACAGTATACCGACGAGGTTACCGACAAGGTTTTTTTTTTTTTAACCAATAACAGCATATAAGAATAATGAGAAAAAAAGAAAATTTAAAAAAAGATTTAAAAAAAAGTTAAAAATAGTTTTTTAGAAGTTTTTAGGAGTTTTTAAGTTTTCTCTTTAAGAGGAGTTTTCACTAGAACTCACCCCTATATATAGTGGGTTCTAGTAAAAACTCCTCTTAAAGAGAAAACTTAAAAACTCCTAAAAACTTCTAAAAAACTATTTTTAACTTTTTTTAAAATTTTTTTTTTAAGTTTCTTTTTTCCCATTATTCTTATATGCTGTTATTGGTTAAAAAAAAAAACCCTTGTCGGTAACCTCGTCGGTATACTGCGCATGTGTAATAGTGTGCATTGCATATATGCAAAAGTGTTTGTATTGCATAGAATACAACACTATTGCACATATTTGATACACACTATTGTATATATGCAATATAAGACTAATACACACATCGAATACACATTAGTACGTATGTGTAATACAACATTAACGCACATGTGCACCACATCGACTTTTAGTTTATTATTATTATTTTTTCCATATAATACAACACTACTACACATATACAATACACAAATATTGAATATATACAATAAAACATTATTAAACTCAAAAATACATAGTAATCCACATGTGTAATGCAACAGTATCGAATAGTAATACGTATGTGCATTACAACGGGTTTTTTTTATGTTTTTATATTTTTTGAGTGAAATATAAGAATAATGGCTAAAACAGAATTTTGAAAATATTTTTTTTATTAATTAAAAATAATTCTTTAAGAGTTTTTAGGAGTTTTTTAGTTTTCTCTCTAAATGTGAGTTTTCTCTTGATTATCTTCTTATATATATATAGGATTAATATCATTTAATAACTACTGTTTATTTAAATAACTGATCTGAACCATTGATGATATGATCAATGGTTTAAAATTATAATGGCAAATATGTAAATAAATTAAAATTGAGGAGATTAAACTAAAATGATTTGGGTAGTATAGTAATTTTTAAACTAACCGTTTCCATAACCTCTCCTATAATTTCTCGTCACCTCTCTCCTAAATATTCTAAGATTATAAATCAACTCCGTTATATATTCCGAATTTTTTTGTCTCAACCAAAATAAAGATGAATGTATTTACTTTTTAATGGTTTAAATGTGCACATGTGTAACAATTTTTTTTTTCTTTCTTTTTTTTACATACGCATGTTTTAAACATTTATTTTTGTTTACATATATGTAAATATAGTAGATTTACGCATATGTAAAATATTTCATACCATATACAGTTAGTTTGGAAATTGAAATATCAGCATGAAGATTTACATTTGTATAAATGGACGCCCACATAGTAAATTGGATGAATAGTATATGGGTATTTAATATACAATAAATTTAAAATAGATAATTAGTATGAATATTACATATATGTAAATTGTTAACAGACATACACCTTTGAAAGATCTGATAATAAACTTTAAGACTTATATTAATGTAATTATTAGATTTTAAAGGATTCCACCTAATTACTCAAGATCATTCTATTATAAATGTAAATACCGTGAAATTGTAAATGGAGCAAAAGTAGAAGAAATATAATTAGCTAAATAGAAAGAGAAATAATTCAAATTTTACCATTATACCCTTTTTATTTAGTTTTAAATTTTTAAGATTGAAAAATAATGATTGATCCGAATGGGTTCTAAGAGTTCCTAAAAAAATAGGGTTATCGATAGATATGCGATTTTTTATTTTTGGATTCATGTAACCATATGGACCACACAAAGTTAAGGCTCATCAGTAACGGACTTTTTTTTTTTAATTTAATCTAGGCCCAAAGAAGATTTCATCCGAAAACTTTTAGCATGACAAACCCTTTTTTTTTTATCTAATTCAAGGCTTTCCAAGCGCCCGCCTTTCATTTTGGGTTCTGAAAGGGCAAAGTAGCTTCAGCATCGAGTAGGGTATGGGATAGAGTTCGAGTGAGGCATTAATCATAGATTGAAATTATATTAAACTAGGCTAGGTATCCGTATATACACAGGTCGCAGATAATATAAATTATATAAAACTCGTAACTCTAAATAATCAAATTGTACAATTTATGAGAGCATATACGTGTTACGTAAGTGAGATTGTATTATATTTAATATTATAACTAATTAACATATCTATGTATAATGTATACTACTTTATCTTGATTTTGTTTAAAAAAATTGTCGCGAACATTATGAAGAACTGAAAAAAAAAATACAATTAATGGATCAAAATATAAGGCGACATAAGAGTCTCAGTTTACACCTTTCCTTGTAAACAGGAAACCAAAACGCATGATAGAAATTGTCTTCGCCTTTCACAGTCATTTCTAGAGGTGCATGCATAAACCGGTTTAAAACCCTAAGCCGGTTTGGATTGAAACCGGTTAGTCAACAAAAAGTCAAAACAGGCTTATGATCGGTTTCGGTTCAGGTTGAAACCGGTTTATTTATCAAGTTATAATTGGTTTTTGACCGATTCTTGACTAGTTTTGGGTGTTTGTTGATCGGTTTCGGTTCGGTTAACCGATCTAGAACTGGTTTCAATGGAAAGAATTACTAACCAGTTCTGAATATATGGTTTCAATCAGTTTAAAAACGGTTTCTACATAATTGATTTCAATTTGGTTCGGTTTTGATTCAATTTTCAGTTCAGTTCAATTAACCGGTTTTTTTTCTCACCTATAGTCATTTCTAGTTAACTAGTATCTCCCTCTTTCAATTTTCTGTTCGGTTCTATTAACCGTTTTTTTTTTTTTTTTGCTGTCTCCAAGTCATTTCTAGTTAATTAGTATCTCCCTCTTTTGATACCATCACAATTTGCCATAAGGTGAAAAATAGGTAATTTCAAGCTATAAACGGGGGTGGGGGGCAAAAATGAGAAAGATGATAAAGATTTGTGGTTTAAAAAACTCTTCAAAAAAAAAAAGGTAACAAAAATCATAAAACAAAATATAAATCAAAAACAAAAAAGTAAAAAAAAAAATTACTACCGTCGTTCTCGTTAAAAAAACAATGTTAAGGAATAGATCATTATGTATTTTTATTTATCATAGTGTTTTTATTTATTTTCGTTATTGATTTTGTTTTTTTTCCCTTAACATTGTATCTTTTTTTTTGATATTGTGTTATATTACTTAACATTGTGTTATATTTTGCGATATGTTGTGTCATTTGTTTTTATTTATCATTGTGTGTTTTTGTCTATTTTCGTCATTGTGTATTTTTCAGGTATTTTTTTTTCCTTTTTTTCTTTGAAAGAGAAAGACGGGGGAAATATTTTAGTTTTTTTTTTCATTTTCTTCTTTTTTTTTTATTTTTTTATTTATATTTTAAGTTATGATTTTTTTTTATTGTTTTTTCGAATTTTTAAGATAAATTTTTTTATCTACTTTGTACTTTGAGCCCACATTCGCTTTTTATAAGCCTATTCGGGATCAAAATACTTTTAACCTTATATTTTACTTATCACTTTTTGTTAAAAACATTAAAGTAATAAAATTTTTTATATGTAACGTACAAATAAAAAATGATTAATTAAGTTAGGATTGTTGTAACACTAAAATTTATATGTAATTAACCAAACAAAAAAATTGATTAATTAAGTTAGGATTGTTGTAGCTTCAAAAGGTACCTTATGGAAAAAATTATTATGGGTATAGAATTTTTTTTTATAAATAACAAAATAATGAACATTGAGTTTTTTATTTTTAGGTTTCGCATATTTAGTTTCCAAATTGACTTCTTCATACCAATTAAATCGTCAATCAATTAGATGATTCTTCAAAACCGTTAATTCATACTGAAATCGTAATACCAAAGGTTAGTTGGTCTAAAGGTAGCCCCATGGCTCTTTTTATGGGGGAAAGGATCCAAGTCTCGCTTCTGACAAAATGTCATGCGCTAGGCGCTAGCTAGAGTTTTACCACAATGGCATACGGGCAATGGGTTTCCTTGGTTGCAGACATTTGACCTACATTGTCCGCAATCGTGACTGCAGCCCGTATGGGTGGCCATTTGCCAATCAATGTATCTGGGTGGTCGGGTTTTATTGGTTGTTTAAAAAAAAGATATGAAAAACGTAATTCAACTTTAGTTTTCGTAGAGTCAATTGCATCTTGAAGCAACCAATTTTCGGTTATGAACGAAAGCATCCGGATTTGAGTTTCAATCATAACTTAATTCAACAATCAAAAAATCTACTTTAGTGATTAAATTATATCATTGTTCTAATATCACGTGTTGCTTATGGCTTTAAATATGAATAAAACACAAACCCTAATTACGGAGATTTCTTTATGAATATGAAATTAAAGAACTTACTTCATGAAATTGGGACCTTAGAGAAAATAAAAAATGATGAGCATTTAATTATGATGTCGTTGATGGTTGACTTAAGATAAAGTACTTTGTGTGTGTTTTCGATTCATTGTAATTGTTAGGCTGAGGGGTGTGGAGCGCGAGAAAGGGCGCGTGAGGCCAGCCGCTCGCGCCCCGGGGCGCGAGCACCACACCACCGAGGCGCGAGAGGGGCGCGAGCGCGGAAAAAGAGGCAGGCGCAAGAGGGGTAGCGCTCGTGAACGGCATGGGAATGCGTAAATAGAGCCGTTGGGCTCTTTGTTTATAAAAAAAAAAATTTTTTTTATGATGTTGGCAATACTGTCCGGAAAAGTGACTGACCTGGCTGACCGGTGATCGGAGAACTGGGTATTGTAGCCGGAGATCTATGATTCAGTGGGTAGCAGTCGGTGAGAGATAATATCATAATAATAATAATAAAGGGGTTGGAGTGAGAGAGAAGTTAAAATTATGATTTATGAGGTTGCTTTATTATTATTATTATTATTATTATTCATGGCTGCATGTGTTTTGTGATCGTTCGAAACAGAATGGGTTCGCGGGAAACAAATTGTTTCGAATTAAATGTTTTATTGTGTTTTTTTAAATAATTTATGAGTTTTTATAATAATTCGTTTTTTTAATACATTTATAAAAAAATTAAAAAAAAACCGCTCGCGCCCCCTCTCGCGCCCCTCCATACCATGGCCCGGGGCGCGAGCACCACAACCAACACCCATCTTATCAAGTTTCTCTCTCTGCCACACGTCACAATATTATTGGCTGGAGCCCCCACTCGCGGCCCCTCTCACGCCCCCCACACCCCTCAGCCTTATATAACATCAAGGTAAACCTTGATTTTATATATATATATATATATATATATATGAGGACGACCATTAAATAGTGCATATAAGTAATGTGTCCAACTATATCATGTGACTAACTAATAAATGATTAACGCCACACTTAAGTCAATATATAGTATCTTTCGAAGAAATGTAGATAGAGCGCAAATTTGTAATAACATATGATGTTTTAAATTAATTTGTTACGATTCCATGTTTAAGATGGGTGATAAAAAATGTGATAGTATCTTACATTCATGTCTCATTGGTTTCTAAAATGAGATGTTCGAATACCATATCAATATCGTTTATCCTTTTATGTGGGCATCAAATGGGTTAATGGGAGGCAATTTTTCAAGAATGAAGTTCTATTTTTATGCTAGAACATTGTAGCTTTAAATATAATGTTCAAACGTTATCAATGAAGTATTGTCCTATGATTGAAGGATAGAATATATTCTATGTTAAACCCATGTTTCTAAATAACAATGGTAATAACATCAATATACCAACTGAGTGGTTTAAATCTATTCAAATTTCAAGAATACATTCTATTTAGTTTTCGTGAAACTGCACCACAAATAAGTCGACATATATTGTATATATCAGTCTTTTATAAAAAGATATTCAAATTTCTATAAACTATCTTAGTGGATAAACGGCCAAATTTTTATTACCTCAAATTAGGGATGATAAAGGGACTCAAACCCGTACCCGATGAATAAATTCGAAACCTAAATATTCGGTATTGGGAAGGGTATTTTTGGTATGTGACTATGTCCGGAAATAGTTTTAAATTTTGATGGGTATGAGATGAATATGGTTATGGATGATACTCAACTTAATTTATTAAAACATCATATTTGGGTGCAGAAGCCATGCGTGTAAACATTTTTTTTAGTGTGCTTCTTTGATCCTTGATGATATAATAATCTACTAATTTATAGGCAACAACAAAATGGTAAATAGTTTTTCTACCAACACTAGTTTGAGAAAAAAAACCCGAGAAAAAATAATAATAAAGATGTAAAAAGTATTATTTAATTGAAATAGAAAAAGATAATATAATGATTTTTAGTATAATTTTAGATTTGAAGATAGATGAATGGATATAAATGCTCTTAGATCTATAAATATCGTTCATTGAATTTCATACATTCAACTCTTACACTCAAAAATGTATATAAATTGATTCAATAAAAAATGTATATCTGATTACATTAAAGATATAATATTTTGATTATATTGATATAAATGCATACATATTTTTAATCTCTATACTTTAGGTAATTGGTATATGATTAAATGATGAATTAATATATTTTGATTAAACTGACATAAATATGTTTTCTTTAAAAATAAAATAATAGTTTAAGCAGAAAATTTATGTTAGGGATGAATTTTCTAGTGACATGTGTCCCGGTTATTTTTTTTATTAGAATAATAAGTAGATTTTTTTTGAACGATTAATTTGGATCACTCACGGACCGCTGGAGTATCATCGTGCCACCAGTGATACCACACGATCATATCCACCACCAAGCCACAAATTCAGGAGGAAACTCAATATTTGAGAAAAATCCCCTCTTGTGAGATTCGAACCCAAGACCTTATGGTCACTAAGTCTTATTTCACCACCAAGATACAATTAAACTAGAAGTCATTTGGCAGAATAATAAGTAGATAATATTTAAAATAAGAAGCTAGTAAAATTCCCTCAAAGCGGCGGGATTTCAGAATATATATATATATACAAAACATAAAATTTATACTAGTATAAGATTTAGTCAAATAAATGTTAAAAATATAAAGCTCCAAGTTAAAAGGTTACGTTTCAGTACAACTTCTAAACCCTTTTTGGCATTTTTATCAGTAAAAATTAGAGGTGACAATATGAATCGGTTGGGTTGGATTGCGTGATGGGTCAGAGTGGGTTTGGGTCAGGATGAGTATGAATCAGGATTAGTTTTTAAAATAGAGGGTTAAGATAGATATTGTCAAAATGGAAAAAGTTAACTCATCTTGACCCAAGTAAAGGTTAAAACACAAAGGGTTTTAAAGCTCCTCTAAAAAAATTCAAAAAAAATTATGAAAAAAATAATACCTCTAAATATAAATCAAAAACGCAAAAAGTAAAATAACTAAAATGTTTTCCCCGTCTCGGTTTTGTCTCGGTTCAGGTTCGTTTTTACGGTTCTTTTTTTGTTTCTATCGGTTTTAGTGTATGTTCGGTTTCGATTTCTTGGTTTCTATTCGGTCTCATTGGTTTTGTTTGAAATAAAATTGGATGGAGCTTGTTTTAGTCCATTCAAACCCATAAACAAACTCATTCTAACACATAACCAAAAGTCACTAAAATTTTCTCAATCCATCTTGATTTTCTTGTAAAATTCTTTGATCCATACTAACCCATTTCAATTATAAAAACTATCCATATTAATTCAAGACCATCCATTTTGACTTGTTTTGCCACCCCTATTAAAAACACATTGAGTTAACTTGAAAATAATAATTAAGAAAATGGTAATCATAACAAATAGAAAAAGCAAGATTATGTATGTGTTTCAACAATTACATCAAAGTAAGCATCCAAAAATACAGAAAGTTTTTCTTCACTCCCAACATAAATAAATATAGTAAAAACTTTATAATATACTAGTTTTTATTCTCCGTATTACAAGGTTGTTTAAAATTTTCATTTCTAATATTTTCGTTTCTAATATTGTGAATGTATTTTTTTTTTATTTTAGTTTATTTATTGTAAGAAGTTAATAATATACTTGAACCTATTTTGATTAATTTATATTGGGTTATGCTTATTTTTTAATAAAAAAGTTAAATGAATTATCTACTTAATTTTTATATTTATTCGTTTATGTTCATTTGTTATAATTTGAATATTATTTTATGAAACTTTTCATTTAAGTTAAACTTAAAAGAAAAAAGAATCGTTAATGTAACTAAATCCATATTGAGAAATTAAATTAGGGTTTGTTTTACATTTTACGTTTCTAATATTTATATATTTTTTTTGTATTTTAATTTTATTTACTGTAAGGAAACTAATAATATACTTAGGGTTTAATGATGAAAAGGTTTCACAAATAAATAAGATGCTATAACCCGTTTAAAAGCTATCTGGGTTTGATGAGACCCATGACCCGCTTATTTTTTTACTATAAAATTGTTTCATAATTATAAAAATTATCTTTTTTTTGAGCATTTACATATCTCCCCTTCATAATATCATTTATTACATATTTCCCAAACCTAAAAATCAATTATATATTTTCCTTTCCTAAAACATATATATTACATATATACTCATTTCATTAAAATAAGCTTATTAATTGACTAATTTACCCTTATAAAAATAGCTTAAATTCTAATATTAAAAAACTCTTAATACTAAAAACTAAATATTATATTGTTTATAACCCATCCAAGGTCCTCGTGACCTCATCATCCCTAAACTCCCCCACAGGCCACAACATATCATCGCCTAACGCCGTCACTGGCGCACAATCGACGGTCGTACACGTTTTCGGTTCGTTTTAAAGGTTTTCATTGCCACCCTCCATATCCATCTTCAAACTCCCGGGTAGCAAGTTCGATGGTGGTTCATATATGGGTTTTATAACGAAAAATATATATCCAAATTGATGAGAATCGTTTTGACAGATTGGTTGCGGTGGCGGAGTTAGTCTTGAAGCTACATAGTTTGGGTTTGGGTCGTTTACATCCACGATTTCGCAGCAACTCATCTTGCTTACATCCAATCGCTTCGTGAAATCAGAATTGCCTTACGCAGATTCGTAGAATCTGAACTCTTACTAGACTCACCGTCGTCGCCGCACGCCGGTGTCGGAGATCAGCTGCCGGTGTCAACAGTAAGCTACATGAGGTCTAGTGCAACTAATGTCGTAACTGTTTGTAGATTTATTACTAATACATAGTATTAGTATTGTAAATTTGTAGATTTAACGGGGATAAATTGGTAATTTAATATGAAAAGGGGAAATGTGTAATTAATTTTTATGGTTGGGGATATATGTAATTAGATGTTTTAGTAAGGGGAAATACGTAAAAATCTTTTTTTTTAATCGGATATTAATTTTTAGTATATCCCTATTTTATAAGATTTTCATATTAAATATTTGGTGAGATTAATTTTTAATATAATGAGATGTTATAACCCGTTTAATGGGTATTTGGGTTTGGCGAGACCCATACCTGTGAATGCGGGTCAAATGCATGAGAAACCATCATTACAAATAAAGCAATCTGGTGGCTTGAGAGCAGTGGCGGATCCAAGAATTTTTTTCAGGTGGTGCACTAATTATAGATGCTTCAATTTCATAGAGTCGGGTATAAAAAAATTCCGGTTCGGTTTGAGGTTTGGGTCGGTTCGATGGTTCGGCAAAGTTCATTACATAATAAAAATACGATAAAAATAATAAAAGAGACACCGCCATGAGAAATTAAAAAACACATAATAGAAATACAATAGTGATGGAGCTTAAGACAATCTAGATCTGTAGATAACAACGATGCATTTGCTGTTTAGGATACGATTAGTGTTGTATACGTTAATATGTATGATGTATGTATTGAGAGGACAATTCGGCAGAGTAACGAGAGAGAAATCGTAAATATCATAACTGTTCTATTAATGAATAGATACAGGGGTTTAAATAGGAAGAAGACCTCATTCGTTAAGATAGACTTAATGAATGAGTCATTCGTTACACTTACTTAACGAATAAACATCCTTATTCGTTATTACATTAATGTTCCATTCGTTAATCTGGGTTAACGAATGGGACGTACATTAGACGAATGTGACACATTCGTTACATGGTAACGAATGTGACACATTCGTACATTTAGGCATATTTACATTAATAACCCCTATACTATTAGACTATTACATTAACCGATAATAAAGACCGAGACGGACAAAACATGTATCAACAAACTCCCCCTCGTCTCGAGCTCTTTATCTCTTATCTCTGGAACATCTTGGTCTTCAAGTCAACGCAACTGTGAATCTTGTATACATAATAGACTCTAACAACCTTCTGAAACTGTATAGCAAGCTCATAGTCTTTTACGTTAGCAAATCTGATCTGACTAGTAAATAAAGCATCGTTGTCAGACTCAGATAAGTTAACTAGCCACATTGGATCAATCACACGTATCGTCTTTGTCTTAGAACCATGACCATACACAATAACCACTTCACCTGTACGATTGTCGTAGTACTAATAATTAAACACGGTGAATAGACTCTGAGGAAATGTCTTCATTGAAACCCTCTTCATAGTCTTCGGCGGCTTTACCTATAAAATTAACTTTCTCCAGCCTGTGCGAGTATCAATCTCATCGATGTACTTATGAGTAGGCACCTGAGGCTTGAAGAGCTTGAAACCAAATCGGGTTTCATGCAATAACTGTTTATAAAACCAACTAGCCCACTTATCGTCTCCACGATTCACAAATGGTCGATTGGCTAGTGTTCTCACATCCCGTCTGGGCATAGATAAGATATCGTGTGGGCGTTTGAAGTAATAAATACCATGATCCCACTTCACGATATATACCTTAAGCTCTGAATCATACTGCCATGCCACCAAATCACCTTTCACATCTTTAGCTGGCTTGTACTTTTTCATTTGGTATGCTGATGCTTGAGCCTTTTCAACTTTGACTTCTTCTCGTTCGTGATAACGAAAAGTCTCAATCATCTTGTTCATCTTTGCAACATTATGTTCAAACATACCATCCAAAGCACGTTTACGCTTCTTATCAGTATGACTTGTTTCAGCAGCTTTAAATTTATCTTTCTCTTCCCGCAAACGACGTTCTGCTGCATTAAAGTGCTCAGTAGTAAAAAATGGAATACCTGAGTTGTTGGTATTGTTGTCGGTATAAAACTCAGGGTACTCCTCAGCAGTAACATCTTCAACTTCTACTTCTTCAAAGTCAGGCACATTCCCATGAGGAATGCCTGTATTATCACTCTCTTCCATTTCCACATCCATACTCTTATCCAACACATCCACCTCTTCTTCATTTAGATCCAGAAGCAAGGCAATTTGTTCTTTTGTTAATGAGTGATCAACAAATTCACCTTCTTCGATCTCATCTGCATTCACCATACTGTACACAACTCCATCCATTCCTACAAACAGAAGCATGTTAGCCGGAATAACATCTATTGGCTTGGCTCTCGTGTAATTTTTATATGGAACAATCTGTAGATTACTAGCTTCAGACCCACCACCAACACTCGCATCAGTCTTATTACCAGCCAACGGTGTGGAACTTCCGCCCGGTTGCTGATCTACCCCACCCCCTGCACCATCTTGATCATCTTCATCATTCTTTAATTTCTTCAATTCATCTTCTTTACAAGTCAACTGAAGAATGATCTCATCCTGTTTATCTAATCTCTCTCCTTGAGCAGCAATCAGGGCTCGAAGTTCCCTATTTTCACATTGCGTGAACTGGATATGCCGCAATAAATTCCTTTGAGCTAGCTCATGAGCAGCTCTATCTGCTTGCATTTGAGTATGCTGTAAATGCAACAGATTCATCATGTGAAACCATTGAGCTTGGGGAGCCATAAGATAGAAATTCGGATGCACCGGTTGCATAGGACCCTGAGGACGGCTGAATGACATAAAGGAATGCTTAGGTCGTGGCAACATTGTCGGAGTAACAGGAGTAGTTGGCTGTGGTGTAGGCATTCGTGCCAATACAGTATGTAATATGTCTCCAAAATAAGAATCAGGCCTCACAGTAGTAGCCAAAGTCAGAGTTGGAGGCATTGGAGAAGTAGGCATAAGCACAGGTGTTGGGGAACGAGGAAAATCTGACATTGTAGTAGGAGTAGGAGATCGTGGAATTTATGGAACTGAAGAAGTAGTAGAAAGAATAATCGGATTAGAAACAGTAGTAGAAGGCACAAACGGCTGACTCGGTATCTCAATACCCGAACCACGTCGAACAGTTGCTTTCTTCGGCTTCTCACCCTTATCAACCATCGGTTCTTTACCCTTACGCTTTCGCTGTTGCTCATAAGGTAACTCGGCTTGCGGTCCTGGACCACCATCACCACCATCATCACCACCTTCACGTTATGAATCTGAATGTCATGAGCCCAACGATCATTAAGTGGCGCGGCATAATCAATATTTGCTAGATGGCCAACCAATCGTTTAAACTTTGGTCGATCTTCCAAACTCTGACCTCTGTACAATCTTAAACGTCGCATCGTCTCTTCATTCATATGATCAAGCTTCATCACATCTGCTTGATCTTTCTCCAAATCAGGCACCAGATCATTAATCATCATTTGCACAAATCTGGGATACATTAAGAACTTATGTCTGCTGGTGATGTTTTCTTTCAAATGATAATAAACCAATTCGGAGAAATTGAATGGTTTATTAAGAACAAGAGCAACAAACGCAGATTGAAGCATCACTCGGCACTCGTCAAATCCACCCTTATGTCCACCGAGACAATGAATCAATACGTGAAGTAGATACTTGTATTGTTCACACAAGTTCGCTTTGTTGTACATAGATCTTCCCAAATCACCATTTTACTTTACACGGCCAAATAACCCTCTGATCAACGCCCTATCAAACTCGCATCTTTCATCAATTGTGTCATTAAATCCCAGTGAGTCTCTGATCACGCCAATATCGATCACCACCCGTTTTTCCTGAATAACCGCTTCTATCTGATTATCTTCTTCATTGAACTTAGCAGTATTCCAGAACTCTCGTATTATCTTTTGATACACAACTGCACAAGTAGAAATGGCTTTGTAAATTCTCGAGCGTGATAGAAAGCTAATCATACCCCCGAATATCGGAGAATCTTCAAAATTCGGCTAAAGATAGGCACAGATGTTGTGGCTTTTGTTCCACGAAAGCATCACAGGGTTTTGAATATTTTCGTCTGCCATTTCTGTTGAATACGAGAAAACATTAGTAAAATATTCAAAAATAATAATCTGATAATGTCAATCTCATTCGTTAAAAGGTTTAAACGAATGAAACATTCGTACATTAAATGGTACATTCGTTACAAGTAACGAATTACCCTTAATCGTTAACTTATTCGTTACAATTAACAAATCAAGTTCAACATTTAAATGAATCAACTCAGATTCGTTATATGACATTCGTTATCAAATTCATTAACGAATCAAATCTGATTCGTTATAAAAATTAACTATCTATTCGTTATCTTAACGAATCAGATAGTTATTCGTTAACTAATCAACGAATCAGACTATTATTCGTTATACTAATAACGAATCATACTTCATTCGTTATTCATGTAATCACTTTGACTAATCCAAAGTCAATTTACTTTTAGTTTTGACTTATCAAAGTCAATTATTACACTAAATCAATCAGATACGATTAGGATCTATTACAAACAGTAATTATCCATAACCATTGCTATCGGAAAGTAGATTAATACATTAATCATGAACCATCAGTCACAATTTTAATCAGATATTAGAGTTAATTTTGATTCACTGTTTGATTAAACATGCACTCAGCAAGTTAACAATTGATCCTCTAGTATCCGACAAAATTCCATGCTTTTCATATTAGAATGTTTGTCAATACTTGTTGAATACGAATGAGTTAGTTAATTGTTCAAACAAGCAAGCACTGTGTTTTTAGAAAATTTTGCAAGAGTTTTGGGAGTATAGGCGATGAAATACGAATAGACGAATGAGAGATGATTCGTCTGGTATTTGGATTATAAACCCAATAATTTCACAAGGCCTGAGGTCATTCATTTAAATTTTGAACTAACGAATGGCCTCATTCGCTAACTTATGATCCTGATTCGTCAACTCTTTACACGAATAGGACTCTCATTCGTTAAATTTTTAACTAATCTTACATTACCTTCTCTTATTCGTTAACTTTTTAACGAATAAAGAAGTCATTCATTAACTCTTAATGAATGATACATTATACATTCCATTCGTTAAATGTTTAAACGAATGTCCTCCATTCGTTATGCACAACAGAAGCGAATGTCTTTATAACGAATGAGAAACTCATTTGTTATGTTTAAATAGCGAATGGCTTTACATTCGTTAAACATTTTAACGAATCACCCTGTTTTCCTTAGCGAATGAGATACAAATCTCTTTTAAGGAATTAAATAATATTAAAACCAATTAGGGTTTTAATAATGAATTAAATATTCAACTAAATCCAATTTTAGGGTTTAATCGCATACATTAAAAATACCCGATCAACCAAGGATCGGTAATGTTTAACTTAAGCAGATTTTTATGTTAAAAACCACAACTGATACCAGTTGTAAATACATTAAGCATGATTAACTTAAAACTTTTTGGGGATCAATTCTTTCCTTTTCTTTTTGAATTATTCGCTAGCTTGGTAAATCGAAACTAAAGCAGAATTGAAAAAGAAAGAAAAAATCTTTTTGGATTTTCAAAATCATATTCAACTAACAAATAACGAAAAAAAACTAAATGACTAAACTATTAAAGCAGTACATATTTTTGTGAGTTGAGCAGGGAATCATATTAACGAAAATATCACTAAGTAACACTTCAATTGTGATGATTATTATACACGTAACCCAACGATGATTGCTGATATAATTGTCCTCTTAAACTTTTCACAGACTTGTCGAAAACTTTACGATATGCTTTAATTTGGTTCAATTAGGCACAAAACCATATGTGGACCCCATCAATCAGATATAACATTTCTATCTCTTATACAGTGAATTTTACATGTACCTTTTTCTTTGATTTTCCAAATTTTGATTAACTGTGACTCATGCAAAAATAATAAAAGAAAAAATAAAGCAGAACGTCAAAATTTTCCCTTAAGATCGGTATTACTACACGCAGATAAGGTTCCATTTCAACAAAATAAAAAGATAAAATAAGTTGAATTTGCATAAAATCTTAACCCTCAATTCGAATAATCCCGAATTATCGCGCGGAGAAAGTCCAAGATTTCATACGAAACGCTAAGAAAAAAATAAAGCAGAATACCCAAATATTAACCCTCAGGTCGGATAATCTTATCGCGCAGGAGAGAATCCAATATTTGAATAAAAATAAAGAAAAAAAAATAAAAATTGTAATTTCTTTGCAAAATAAAATAAAAACAAAACAGAATTTTCTTCAAAAAATGAAAGCATGCACACACAGTAATCATTTTGACTTTTGGCTTTTCTTTAAATCAGATATAGTATCAATCTTTCAAGATGTAATTCCACTAGGTTCGGTATTCATTATCTTTATATCTTATCAGTTCCTATATAGTCTGTCAAGCCTATCTTCGCATATCATATTACTGGCCTTACGGTAATTTTTAATCTAATTTATTCATGTACTAGATCAATCCCGTCAATGTACTATCATTTTCCCTTTTTGCTTCAAAAACTCAATTTTGAGGAGCATTTTTTATTGTTTTTTGAAAATTTTCAATATTTGAATGTTTTTGGAGTTTTTAATTTTCTCTGTCCAAACTGAAAACACAATATTTTTGAATTTTATATATTTCTCCCCCTAAAAACAACAAAAAATTGAAAATAAAACATGAAATAAAATGATTTAACCAAGCTTTTGAGTATCCAGTAAAGTTTTTAAACCATTTATACCCAACAGATATTGAAAACGTGTTTTATCAAATGCTTTGGTATAAAGATTAGCCTTTTGAAAATCCATGTGAATTTTATCAATTGATATTAATTTCTTTTTAAAACAATCACGCATGAAGTGATAACGGATTTCAATATGTTTGGTTTTCGAATGGTGAACCGGATTTTTGGTGATTGAGATTGCAGCAGAATTATCAATATAAATGGGAGTAGTAAGAAACTTCAAACCGTAATCCCGCAAGTGTTGCTGGATCCAGAGAACCTGTGAGCAGCAACTCGAGGCCGACATATACTCCGCTTCGGCTGTTGAAGTTGAGACCGTTGTCTACTTCTTACACTGCCAGGAAATAAGCCGGTTTCCTAAAAATTGACATCCCGCGGATGTAGACTTGAAGTTGATTTTGCATCCTCCGTAGTCCGAATCAGTAAAAGCGGTGAGATCAAACTTATCATCTTTGGGGTACCATAACCCGATGTCTGGATTTCCCCTCAGATAATGTAAGAAGCGCTTTACTGCCGCCAGGTGAGTCACTCGGGGACTCGATTGGTACCTAGCACACAAACAAACAACAAACAAAATATCAAGTCGTGATGCAGTCAAATACATAAGAGTACCAATCATAGCATGATATAGGGTTGGATCAACGATATCCTCCAATTCATCTGGTGATAAATTGTGACCCACGGGAAGAGGTGTCGAAGGAATTTTGCCGTCAGATATCTTGAATCGGCTCAAGACATAGTTCACATATTTTGTCTGATGGATAAAAATCCCAGAATCAGACTGGTGAACTTGCAATCCTAAGAAAAAGTTCGTCTCTCCCATCGAGCTCATCTCGAATTTGGTTTGCATCGACTTTTCAAAATCTTTACACAAGCTATCGTTCGTCGAACCAAAGATTATGTCGTCCACATAGATTTGGATGAGGAGCAAATCATCACCCACGTTCTTATAAAATAATGTACAATCCACAGTCCCTCTTGTGAATCCACTCTCTATCAAATGGTCAACCAACGTGCTGTACCAGGCTCTCGGGGCCTGATGTAAACCATAAAGAGCCTTGTTTAACCGATAAACACGCTCGGGAAAGTCTGGATCCTCGAAACCAAGAGGCTGCTTCACGTATACTTCTTCATGAATAGCTCTATTTAAGAACGCCGATTTCACATCCATTTGATAAACCTTAAAATTCTTATAGGCTGCATAGGCAAGAAAGATACGTATAGCCTCCAGTCGTGCCACCGGAGCATATACCTCAGTGTAATCTATGCCTTCTTGTTGATTATATCCAAGTACGACCAATCGTGCCTTGTTTCTCACGATCACCCCGCGGTCATCCTTTTTGCACTTAAAGACCCATTTAGTTGGAATCGCCTACTTTACGCGATCGGGTTTATCTATCAAGTCCCATACACCTAGTCGTATAAACTGTTGCAGCTCCTCCTGCATAGCTTCAACCCATGACGGTTCCTTGAGTGCCATTGTGACACTTGTCGGTTCTATCTGTGATAGGAAGCAGGGGTATTTTGCGATACTAAGGATACCCGAAGAGTGCAAATCCACATAAGCACAAACTATCGAATCCTCAGTAGGAGATGCATTACAATCAACTTGATCATCACATACATTAGCTAATTGCTGTCTTGTGCAAACCCCATCGTTCACATCACCAATTATCTGTTCCTGCGGATGACTCGAATGAATCCTTAAGGAAGGATTGGCAGGGACAGATACATTATTACCCAAATTGGTAATATTTTCCTTTGCTGAATCGAAAGAGACAGTCGATGAATCATCACTAATTAGAAATGGCTCATTTGTCTCTGGAGCTTCATCTAAGATAACAGAAGATGAATCCACAAACTCAGCATCATCAGAAGATTCAGAAACTTCGTTCGATGTTTCTGATACGTTAGTAGAATCATTTACATTAACTGAAGAACACCTTGGATTCGGAAGACATTGTTCCTCCAAATAAGATCTAATGAGATCTTCAGGGACTTCTTTGACATTTAATGTAAACGAATTAAATAAACCATCGTAATCAAACATCCAATCGGGACCAGTACCAGTTGGTGGAGTAGTATAACTTTGACAATCAACGTGATACCATTCTTCCACACAACCTGAAGAAATATTGAATATTCGCTTTTTAGGAGAGTTGTATCCCAAGAAATAACCCTCAAAAGCTTTCTCATCGAATTTTCCAGCAACTTTCTTCAAAACAGTACACGGACACCCGAATGGCTCCAAATACTTTAAGTTCGATTTACGATTATTCAGAAGCTCGTAACTCGTCTTCTTGAGCTTCTTTATAGTTAGTACGCGATTCAATGTGTAGCATGCGGTATTCACAGCTTCGTTCCAGAATTGAACATGTAGCTTTGAATCAGCGAGCATCGTTCTTGCAGCTTCAATCAGCGTATGATTCTTTCTTGATACACCATTCTATTGAGGAACATAAGGTGCACTGACTTCCCGATGAATTCCTTTCTAAATGCAAAAGAAATCCAATACATTATTCCTGAATTCAGTTCCGTTGTCACTACGAATTCGTCTCACTTTCAGTTTATAAAGTGATTCGATCTTTCTGATAAGATTCTGAATTAAGACATGAGTCTGATCCTTCGATCCCATAAATAACACCCATGAGTAACGTGAGAAATCATCTGTTACCACCAAACAGTAAAAATCTCCAGCAATACTGGCACGGTTCACCGGACCGAAGAGATCCATATGAAGTCATTCCAGAGGAGTAACGATCATGTTTAGTGCCTTGCTTGGATGTGATTTCTTCTTTTGTTTCCCCTTCTTGCACGCGACGCAGTGATCATTGAACTTGAATTGTTTGAGGGACACACCATCCACTAACTCGTTTGCCATAAGAAAGTTCATCTTTCGTAAGTGAATGTGTCCCATACGTCGATGCCAAATAATAGAATCTTTTTCAGTAGCTTTTGATACGAAGCAAGTAGCTGAGGGTGAAACTGGTACATCATAAGTCATGTCAAGTATATAAATATCATTTGATCGAGGTGATCGCATGACAACCTTGTCTTCAGGAATCCTGTATCCCGGTTGAAGGATGACACATTCTTTGTCAGTGAAAATAGTGTTGAATTTCTTATCACAAATCTATGATACGCTCAACAGATTATGATCCACCTTTTCACAATAATTAAATTTTTCAAACGTCACTTTCCCGTCTGAAACTTCTCCCTCCTTCGTAATCATTCCACCATGGTTACCAGCAAACGCAACATAACCCCCTTGAATATCTTTGACGTTATTCAGAAGATCTAGGTTGCCGGTGATATGCCGAGAACATCTACTATCCAAAATCCATTTGTAATTGGACACGGACCTAGATATGCCCTGCACAAATAAGTAAAATGATTATTTCAAAAGGGCTTGGGCTCTCCCTTTGAGTCTTTCGGAGAATATGATAACTTAACACTTGTATTCGGTACTTGAGAATAAGTGACACGCTTCTTGTTTTTCTTCTTTAAGTAGCCATCACATATTCTACTCGAATCAGTGTTGGAACAAATAGGTTGAGCACGGTCAACACATTTGTTTGATAAATTAACTGAATCAACCCGAACAACTTTCCTCGGATTAATATTCGAATACATTATAACACACTCATCAACTTGATTTTCATTTATGTTTGGAAACAAATCAGTCTTTCGAGTTAATGAACTTTTGATATCATCTATCTTTGTTTTACAATTTTTGGAGACATGGCCCGGTTCACCACACTTGAAACATAATCGAGAGTCCAAAGATTTTGATGATGAAGCACAGGTAGTCTTTGATAGCAAAGATTGACGAATATCATTTTTGGGTTTCTCAAATGTTACCGACTTTGGAACTTCATGTTTTAAACCCTTTTTGTTTTTATAAAATTCAAGATTTGTAGAATTCGAAGAATTTTCCAGTCCTGAGGATTTGACAAATTTAATGTGTTTGAAAACATTATTTTGAGATTTCACTTGAACATTAGCAAATTTTGATTGAAAGAATTTTTGTTCAAGTTCGGTAACTTTTGAAGTATCATCTTGATATACACTTTCAATCATTTCAGGTTTACGAAGGTTCAAAGGAACTTCCTTATCTGAGAACACTTTTGATAATCCCTTTAATTTAAAAATCTTTCCACTTGAAGATTTCGGTTTAGGATTAATGAATCTCATTAACTCCTTATTAGACACCAAAGGTTTGTCTGATTGAGATACATTAGAAGTTACCTTAGAAATTACCTTAGGAATTTCTAAAGGGTTTGATGAAACACCCAAGGACTTTGAATCATACACTGCTTGTTCAAAATCTTCAGGTTCACACAGAATGTGATTGTCAATTGGTATGTCTTTGTTTTTGACAATCTCATTTGGTTCAATCAACTCCTCGATTAAACCATCCAATTCATTTTTGGTAAAAACATTATTACTTTTGACATGAATTGGTTCACGAGTAATTTCAGTTGTAACAACACTCTCAGATTTAACAGTAGACATATCTGAACATTTTTCCACATCGGGAATGCTACTGTAATCATGCTTAAAAGGAGGTGGAATTTCGACATATCCGAAACCTTGTTTTCCATATTTCTTATGTGAATGGTTAACTTCGATTATTTCATTTAAAAGAAATGAAGAATCTCTGAATTTTCCAAGCTTATTTTTAAGTTCCATTACTTCATTTTCGATATTGGAAATACAAGTTCGGAGTTGAAGAATCTCCTTAAAATGTTGATCAACTTCAATGATCTTACACTGAACCTTTGCTTTAAGATCATGATTGCTTTCAGACAGTTTTTGAATTTTAAGAGTTGATTGCTCTATCAATTTTGTTTTCTGTTTGTAGCATTCATTGATCATAAAGTGATCTTTTGTGAGAGTATTGTTCTAATTTAAGGTTGTTTCAAGTTTGGCTTTAAATACACCACATTCAGCACAATCATTCACTTTAGTTGAAGATTCAGATACGTTAGTTTGAGGTTGGAAACGTACCTCATCAATCTTAGCCATACAGGCATAAGATTCAACTTTATCAGGGATTGATTCGGTTTGAGAAAACAAACACTGATCAGTATCTGTCTCAGAGTCAGATGAATCACTTCCCCTAGACACATTATCACTGCTAGCATCTTCGAATTTCTCTACTGGTTCAACAATAGCCACATTTGCTTGATTTCCCAACAGACGTTGAGACCAATCAACAACTTCATTAACCACTAGAGCTTGAGTAGCAAGAGATTTATCTTGGTCACCAGATGCAGTCATTTTACTCTTATCCCCACCAGATGAATTCTTTCTTAAGAACGTTCAGAATTGCGTGGCCCAGAATATTCCTTTCTTGGCTTATCACATTCTTTGGCAAAATGGCCAAAATCCCCGCAATTGTAACATTTCACCTTCAGTTTGTCAAATCCGACCCTTTTATTCAACGTAGGAAGATCTTTCCCAGTTCATTGCATAAACCTCTTGACTTTACGAATGATCATAGCCATGTTCCATTTAAGGTCCATTAATTCAAGATCATCCGGGTCGATTTGATCATAATCTTCATCTGTCAATTCGCTCGTAGCAATCTTGCTTCCAACAAGCTGTTCATAAGAAGTCATGAAAGCACACAAGAATGCAAACTATTGTTCAGCCACTTGAAGATTTACTTTAGGTAAGCTTGATGAATGAGCATTTGAGTTTGCATTCACTCCATTAGCCATAGAACATACATTAGGAGAACAGTTTACATTAGGAACGTCTTGAGATTGAGCAAAGAACGCATTGATTGGCACAGAACTTGAAGAATGATTTGCAGGGAAAGCACCTCCATAAAGTAAAGGGTTTTGTGTTAAAGACTGCTGGTTTTGATTTTTCTTTCAATGAGTTTTGACATTTGATATCAAACTCCCTTTCTTCGATCTTGTTGATAAATTGCACAGCCGTAAGCTCAGTATTTTGAAAGAAACCGTTTTCTTTCAATACAAACAAGAAAGTCGAATATGAAGAAGGTAACGCATTCTTCAGTGTATCAATCTTATCTGTTTCTGTTGGCTCAAGATTGACACTGGACATCTCCACAATCAGATGACTAAATTAGTTAATCATCTCTTCAACTGTCTCGTTTTTCATCAAAATAAAATTTCTAAATTGAAATTTTACGAGAGTCTTCTTACTCTCAAGAGTGTTTCCCAAACTTCTCGTTTTCAAAGTTGTGAACAAAGAAGCACAGATCTTGATGGTACTATATTGATGAAAAATCTGTTCTGGTAATGCCATGGTGAGAGTTGAGTACGCTTTAGTTTCACTCTCAAAATCTTTTAACTCTTGAGTCTCATAATCTTTGAATGCTTTCGGAGTCCACCCCATATTGTCACTTCCAATCAATGGTGCTGCATACACGTCGTCTAGAAACAGTACACTAATAGGATGCACAGATCCCAAATGAGCATGGAACCTTGGTTCCCAGCGAGCAAAGTCTGACAATTTTAACAATTTGGGACATTTGTTATTACTTCCGATTTCATTATCCATGGTTAGCATATGTACGTTCTGAGAGGCTAACGCATAGTAAGATGCGTTTTGCGAAGCCATGATGAAACAACCTTTTAAACTTCAAGGGGCAATTTTGTCAAATCTTCAAAGTTAATTGTTTACTGTTCACACGAATGGACACAGTAACGAATGAGAAAATTACTTAATGAATTACTTTAACGAATGAGTGATATTCATTAAATGAGAATTATTTTAACAAATGTGTGATATTCGTTAAAGGCTCAACGAATGAGTTTTAGCGAATGAGGTTTAGCGAAGGGGGTTTAGTGAATGATGTTGAAACTTTAAGGAATGAGCCGTTTAGAATTGAACAAATGGGCAGTTAGATCCTTAACGAATCAGTATTCATCTTAACGAATGAGTATTCATCATAACGAATGAATCTTCATCAGAATTTCAAACTTCAAATCCGTCCGAATCAAACTTAAAACACCTTAAACCTTTATAAAACAGTGCCTAAACCAAATCCAAACCTATTTACCTAGTCCGAACTAACAAACAAATGTCAGACTGGTTCAATTCTTCATTCAAATCAGTCTCTGTTTCACAAATCATCAATAGAACTTCAAACTCAATCAATTACTCATGTAACGAATCAATTGAACTCAATTATGCTACTTAAATCAACTAATAGCATCGTAGATCAGATCCCTGTCTCTGATACCACTTGATGGATCTTAAGACAATCTAGATCTGTAGATAACAACAATGCATTTGCTGATTAGGATACGATTAGTGTTGTATACGTTAATATGTATGATGTATGTATTGAGAGGACAATTCAGCAGAGTAACGAGAGAGAAATCGTAAATCTCAGAACTGTTCTATTAATGAATAGATACAGGGGTTTAAATAGGAAGAAGACCTCATTCGTTAAGATAAACTTAACGAATGAGTCATTCGTTACACTTACTTAACGAATAAACATCCTTATTCGTTATTACATTAAAGACAGCGAATGGCCAACATTCTTTATGTTCCATTCGTTAATCTGGGTTAACGAATGGGACGTACATTAGACGAATGTGACACATTCGTTACCTTACATTTAGGCATATTTACATTAATAACCCCTGTACTATTAGACCATTACATTAACCGATAATAAAGACCGAGACGGACAAAACATGTATCAACAAATAGTCTTACGAATTAAAAAAAAACACTTATAGTTGTTCCCTACAAGTCTTCATATTCTGAAATCATTGCATTACTTCTTCAATCAACATTTGTTGGAAAATTCCCTTTCAATGTAACAAAAGCAAGAATCGTTCTTGTATCCATCCTCCATCCTATTACGCAAATCCGTTTTCACATTCTTCATTGAAGAAAAACATCTTTCAACACTTGCCGTTGCAACCGGCAAAACTAATGATAACTTCATTAAACGATAGACTAACGGATAATCAACGTGTAATCTTGTTTTCACCATCGTTTTGGCAAGATCACCTAACCCACTCAAGTTGGCAAACCGCTTATCTTCTTTCACATTAGTACTGTAGTGGCCAAGTTCATATACAAGCTTCTCATTTTCATCAAAATCACATGGATCATCTCATCTAACATTAACAAGTTTACTTTACTAAAGTCACTAAAATTACAAGGCGCGCTCAAAGAACTCATACTAGCAAGCAATTTAGTGGTTACCTCATTAAAGCGGTTTCCAAGCTCTTGAATTTGCATATCGAGAACCGTGTTGAAATTATTAACCACATATTGGTGACGATTGGTGATATCGGTCTTCTTTCTTCAATATTTCGGATTAACATACTCGGCTTCCATATCAACAACTTCAATATCATATTTATCACAAAAGGATGTGACATCTTCCAAAAGCGAGTTAAAACCTTCAAGTTAATAACTTTTTAGGGCTTCATCAGCTAACCTAACTAGCTTAACTTCATTCAACATATCTTGATCTTTTCTTTGAAGTGCTTGACACAATGTGTTAGTAACACCCAAGATGCATTTCATCAAATGTAAATAAAATACAAAACTAAAAGTTTTCATGTATAATTAAAGTCCACGTGCTTCACTTTTGTGATATGAAAACTCTCCCGAATTTTCAATATATTCAAGCACGTCAATAACACTAGGATTTAACGTAAGCAAACGAAGAATTGCTTTTTCATGAGAACCCCATCGTGTATCCCCAGCTCTTGCAAGTAATAATTCTTGATTCTTTCCACTACCGGTTTCAACTTCCGGATTCAATCCCAATCTTTCCCTTTGACTCTCTGTTATCAATATTATTCTTTTTACAAGATGCACAAACAACATTTATTAAATTTGATAATTCTTTAAAAAATTTGAAAATCTCATGATGTTCGGTTTCAAGGCCCACAACAACAGGTTGAAGTTGGTGAGCAAAACAATGAACATAATATGCTGAAGAATTTTCTTTCAAAAGTAAAGCTTTCAAACCATTAAACTCACCGGACATATTCTTGCACGGTTATATACTTGGCCCCTAACCCTACCAATACGCAAACTATGGCGAGCAAATAATTTATCGATATCAACTTTAAGAGATAACGCAGTTGTTTCCATAACATGAACAAGGACAATAAATCGCTCCTTCACAAATCCTAATTTATCAACATATCTTAAAACTACGGCCATTTGTTCCTTTTTAGAAATATCTCTCGATTCATCAACTAATATGGAAAAGACATCATCACCAAGTTCTTCAAATATTTTCTTTTAATACTTCTTTGGCAAAACAATTACAAAGTTCTTTTTGGATTAATGGAGACATTATTTGGTTATTCTCGGGAGCATTACCTAATATAGCCTTACCAATTTCTTCATTTAGTTCTCCAAACACTTTTAGGAACTCGATAAAATTTTCTTTGAAAAGAGATTCTTCATACTCATCATGACCACGAAAAGCTAACAAACCATTCAACAATGCTTTGGTAAGTCTAGCCGAAGCACGTAATCGGATTCTATATTGTTTTTTTATGTATATCTGTTCCTTTGCCAATGGCCACATGTATAGATTAAGCTTGGTTAAGTAAGTTTTCCCCCTTTACGCGCTTTGTTGTGAAAACTATTGCACTTACCAACATGATTGCTAAATTTCTCCTGACACCTATTCCAACATCGCAATCCTTCACTTAGAAATGCATCATTTTGTCCACTTTCCTTAAACAAGTAACAATGCAAATAATACACTTTATCCGCTTTGACACTATATTCCAACCAATTTCCATATTCACTAGTGTACCATTCCTCATCAAAACGCCTTAATTTACCACTAAAATTTGTTAGAGGAAAATCATGCCCGGTTGGTTGACACAGACCTTTAAGTAGATATGCCCATCTAATTTCATATTTTTGACTTGGGTGATAAGATGAAATTGGTTGCCTTTCGGGAGGATCCCATGGAAGATCATCCAAATTTATTTTTGACGGTTTACTACTTGAAGATGATGATCCAAGGTTTGATGGTTCTCTTTGGAAATATTTCGTGATGCTCATAATACCAACAAATCAACAATTACAAACTAACAAATTAAAAACTAACAAACTAATAAAAACTAACAAACTAACAAATTAAACTAACAAATTAAAACTAAATTTACCAAATAACTTAAAAACTAACAACATAAAAAAACAATTAACAAGAACAAGTAATTAGCATTTAACAAATGAATGTGAACATACATTCAAAGTGGGAGGATTCGAGCTTTGAGGAAGAGTAGAAGGCTGAAGGCAGGAGCTGTGTGAAGTGTGGACATGTGGCTGGCCGGAAAAAGAGAGGGCCAGCAGGTGGTGGTCAGAGAACAGGCCAGGCCAGCGGGCAGCGGCGGTGGGTGGTGGTCGGAGAGTCGGCTGTGTGTGTGCGTGTAACGTTTCAGATTTTTCGTACTCGTATTTGTTTACATTTAACCCGATTCAGGAACGTTATTCGGATCCTTATTATTATAAAATCAAACATTTATAAATATTCCTTGATGTATTTTCATTTCATACCCTTTATGTTATTCAAATTAGTCATTTATTGCTTAAAAGCTCTTAAATATAAAAAATTAACACTTTAAACAAGTTCAAGGACCAAAACTGCCAAACCACATAACTCACCCCCCTAGGCACGCCGCGCCATGTGGCCAAGGAGGGCGAGTTGGTCGCGTGGTGCGGCCAATGGTCTGCATAGATCCTTTATGTTATTTTGTTTCCTAGTTCGTGTTTGGTGCTAAATCGATTATTTTTGGACCGAATAACTTAATTTAAGCCCCAAGAAAACTGATTTATACTAAGTACTTGTCTACATACATTACCCCTTTCTCAAGAACGAATTTGGATGATTATATAGTTGATTTAGTCATTAAAACAATATTCGGTTTATTAAACGAGCAGATTAACTAAAATTGATGCATGCTTGCATATCCTATATAAACAAGACATAAATCATCTACCAAATACTTCTCTAAACTCTAATAAAGCGTTGCTCAGCCGTCACCCTCATTATTCCCTCAAGTTCTTCTCCGTTTTTACCATATTACTCGAAGATACAAGCTTTGGTGTTTGACTTTGCCATAAAATCAACCTTTGACTTCGCTTTTTGATCGATTCGTACACATTTCGGGTAAGTTATTTACTGTAAATCATCTATCATTATTCCTTAGTCAATAAACCTCAATCAATTTTTGAGATTGAGGGGGACGGGTCAATTTGACTCAAACCCGTTTAAGGGCATAATAGTCAACAACTTTGACCAAACAATTTCTCAAGCTTCTGGTTTGAACTGACTTTCTGTCCGGAAGACTTTTATTTTTGTTCGAGATTTTAAGGCTACTGACCAAAACCCGAATTCCGACTCACTATTCGGATTCTGGTCAGTACCAGCTCGCTTATTTACTGAAAATCTCATTAACGTAGTTCTAGATATCCGTTTGGATTGATTCCAACGACTATGTTTTCAGTTTTGACTCTATTTTATTTTTATAAGTCTCAGGTCTTTTTGGATCAGAAAAATTGTCACGTTATCTTTACTCGTTTATTCTACCTCTTAGTTTATTCTCTTAATCATCACGGTGAGATATCATTCTCCTTTTATTTTACTGTTTTCAAACGTTTTGGGGAAATATGCATATCTAATTCATATTTTATATCATATATATACCCAAACTCGCAAACATAATTATTGTGTGTATTTCAATTAAATAGTAATTACTATTTGTTTATGTGCTTATATTCTATCATATTCGGAGAGGTCCATCATAATCATATTATAGTATGATCATACGCCGTCCTAGTAGCCATAGCCGTGTTCGTGAGGAATGGTTAACCGACAATCACATTTGTATGCTAATCATAATTGCCATAGCCTGTGTTCGTGAGGCATGGTCAACTGACACACTATTTGCTCACTGTTTGATTGATTATTACTCACATTATTTTGTTTGCGGAGTTACTATTTCTCATATAATATTTATTATATATTTATTATTATTGTATCATGAAAAATGATGATCATCTCACTCAACATGTGTTGTTGACAAATCTCTGTTTATTTTCTATACATATGCAGGTTATCAGTCGATTTGAAGCTAAGTAAATAACACATAGAAAGACCTTAGAAAATAAAATAAAGAATATTTAAATGTTATTTGTTTGGAATTGTTATTGAAAAATTTTAAAACTTGTGCACTTTATTTGAATTTTGAAATAAATAAATTAATTAGATATTGTCAAATTTTATCTTGTATGATAGTACCTTGTAAGCTGTGAACCACGGTTCGCACCCCGGCATTTCCGCCTTAGGTTGGGGTGTGACAGTGTGTGAGTCTTGAGAGGCAGCGACTGTTGTGATATATGGTAAAACTTAAAACCCTAAATTGATATAACTTATAAGGCTAAATTAAAAAAAAAGTTCAAAAATAACGCATAATGACCGGATCAAACCCACGACCTCACCCTTACAAAACCAAGTTTTCGCTTATAGTTAAGATTAGGGTGGTTCCTTCCTAATTTATAAGATGGTTCCTATAATATTTTCTATATAAAAGTACACTATTATTTCGAAACTCAGGTGGTACCGTGGAACCACCCCCCTTTCTATACAAATCTGCCCCTGCTTGAGAGAAATATGGAGGTTTCGTTTATATATATATATATATATATATATATATATATATATATATATATATATATATATATAAGATATCTAAGTAAAAGATCCAGTGCAATAACTTGTTATCATACATTACGTGTGCGACTACTAACACAATTTGATGCCAAAAAACACTCGATCCCTAAACTTCACCATCGTCGTCATCTCCTCACCTAGGGTTGAAATTTATCATCGTCGTTCTAGCTTTGAACTAATTCTCCAGGTAATCGATCTAATTCTCATATCAATTTATGTTTCTATGATGTTCAATTCATGCCTCAATCATCAGAATGGTAAACGCTATGCAGTTAACTAGGCTGATATATCGGTGATATATCATCGATATATCAGTTATCGGTAATAATGGTCCCGATATTATCGACGATAATGACCGATATATCGCCGAAATTCTGCTTCAATAATATCGTTTATATCAACGATCTTCTCGGTTTGGGCCATTTTTATGTTTCTACTTACGTAGTTCACTGGTATAAATACGATTTCCATTACAAGGTGGTATTTCGCGACAAGATATCGACTTCATGGAGATTTCTAACGAAAATTCCAACGACGCCGCTGCCGCTTTCACCGGAAGAGATGAAGTATAAAGGAACGACGCTAGAAACGTTGAAGGATGAGGTGGCCGTGTGATTGTGTGAACGTGCTATTTAGTTTTTAGGTTTAAACAGGTTAATTTTCAAATTTAGCCCTTCTTCTTTCCCTAGTTTTTCATAAAAGGTGTAAAATATGTTTATGTATTATAACAATTAACCACCCTATATTCACTAGTTTATATTTTGATACTTAAACTTATAAATTTATACATAAAATTTATAAAATCAACATTGTATGCATATACACACACACACACACACACACACACACACACACACACACATAGGGGAGGGATAATTTGAAAACCTTGTTGAGTTTTAAGAACTTTAAGAACCTCATTATTAACCACACATTTAATTAAATAGGTTAGATTATGTGGTTGAGATTAAATATGATTAAAAAATTAAGCAGGAGAGAGAATAAAGATTTATAATTATTACATTAATTTAAACGTCTGTTACACCTATATAAAAAGTCGATTCGGTGCATAAAAAATGTTGTAATTTTTCTATGTATATGTAACCTACGCATATTATGTATATGTAAAAAAATTTTTTTTTTTTTAATGTTACGTTAAGTTCTTTCGAGTTCTTAAGACTCAAAATGGTTGTTAAAAGAAATCAGCCCTACACACACATACATACACACACACATAAATTTATTCATGGTATTGAATAATCGTTATCTCACCGATATCTCACCGCGAAAAATGATATATCATGTATCGGTCCCTGACCGATAACCGATATTTTTCCGCATTAACTGCTTAGGATAAACGACATGTTAACCTTTTAAAATTGATCCATCACATCACATCACATCACATGATCTCGAAATCATCAATTTATGTCCAATTAATCCTCAATTCATCCAAACAAACACATTCGGATCTTCAATCGTATCAATTTTTGAATTGAGTATTGTTGGTTTTAACCTTGAAAGTATCAGGTTTTAAACTTGCACGCTTTAGGTTTTAACCTTGAATGTTTTAGGGTTTATCCTTGAATGTTTTAAGTTTTGGAATTTGACTTGAACGTATTTGTTGCTTTAAACTTGAATGTATTCGCGTATCTAATGTACGTTAACTCGCCCATATATACATACATACACACACACACACACACACATATATATATGTATAGGGTAAGGTTAAAATAAAAACTCACTTGAGTTATGAAAACTCTAGAAACTCATTCTCAACCATATATTTTTTATTAAAGTTTAAATCCTGTGGTCCACAATTAAAGTGAATAAAAAAATAAATATAAATATAACTTTTTCTCTCTCCTGAAAACATATATAAAAATTAGTAAAAAAATATTTAATAAAAGTAAAACAAATTTTTTTTTAGTTTTCGATGTTTTGTATTAAATGCTACAACATATCTTACGTGTGTAAAAGAAACCAAAAAAAAGATGTTACATAGAGTTTTCACGGGTTTTCACAACTCAAGTGAGTTTTCATTCTATACTTCCCCTATATATATATATATATATATATATATATATATATATATATATATATAAACGAAAACCCAAAAATCATATGTGTCGCGATGTAGTCGCTCCCCGCTTTTATGGAAGCCACCAAATTTCTTGATTTTTAAATTGAGGCCTCTCATTGATTTAACCCAAATTCATGGGTATGGGTCTTACCAAAACCAGATAGCTCTTAAACGGATTATAACATCTCATTAAATTAAAAATTAATCTTAACAATTATTTGATATGAAAATTCTACAAAATAGAAATATACTAAAATTTAATATCCAATTTAAAAAGAAAAAGATATTATTTATAATTAATAAACAATTTTATAGTAAAAAACATAAGCGGGTTATGGGTCACCAAATCCAAATAGATTTTAAACGGGTTATAACATATCATTTATTTATGAAACCCTTTCATCATCAAACCCTAAGTATATTATTAACTTTCTTACAATAAAGAAAATTAAAATCCAAAAAATAAATGTTAAAAAACAAAAAATGTAAAACAATCATTCTCTCAAGCCATCAGATTACTTTATTTGTAAATGAAGGCTTCTCACGCATTTGACCCGAATTCACGGGTAAAGGTCTCACCAAACCCAGATAGCTCTTAAACGGGTTATAACATCTCATTATATTAAAAAATAATCTCATCAAATATTTGACATGAAAATTATATAAAATAGGAATATATTAAAAATTAATATCCTATTTTATTTTAAAAAAGATTATTTATAATTAAGAAACAATTTTATAATAAAGAAAATAAACGGGTAATGGGTATCACCAAACCCAGATAGTTTTTAAACTGGATTATAACATATCATTTATTTGTGTAATCATTTTATCATCAAACCTCAAGTATATTAATTATTAACTTTCTTACAATAAATAAAACTAAAATCCAAATATGCATATATAAACACTAAAAACGAATAATATAAAACAACCCCTGTAATACGAGAGATAAAATCTAGTATGTATATATATATATATATATATATAGAGAGAGAGAGAGAGAGAGAGAGAGGAGAAGACTTGTTTGAAAACCCACTTCTAGTGGTTCTAGTTAAGCCACATCTACTTTTATTGATAAGATGCAAAAGAATAGTTTAGGAAGTTCAATTTATGAGAGACATTCTCACAGCTCCTCTGACATACACGTAGCACACACCACATAATCTACATCTCTTTTTCTTCAACATTATCAATTTATCACCATCATCATCTCTAAACTTTTTCTCTAATTTATCTATAAAATTTTAGAGAACCCATAAGTTTTGTTTTCTTAAGGCTGAGGGGTGTGGGGGGCGCGAGAGGGGGCGTGAGTGGGGGCGCCATCCAATAATATTGTGACGTGTGGCAGAGAGAGAAACTTGATAAGATGGGTATTGGTAGTGGTGATAGCGCCCCGGGGCATGGTGTGGAGGGGCGCGAGAGGGGGCGCGAGCGGTTTATTTTTTTATTTTTTTATAAATGTATTAAAAAAACGTATTATTAAAAAAACAAGTAATTATTTAAACAAACACACATTAATTAAAAAAACACATTAATATATAAAAAAAATTAAAGTACTAAAAAATTAAAAAAACACATTAATTAAAAAAAATTAAAAAAACACATTAACATTATTCTTATTCTTCGGCTTCGTCTTCTTCGATCAACCTCTTCCGGATACGTTCCTTTTGTTTTTCCATCAGCATTTGGTCGACCGGATTTAGGTGGCTGAAGTCTCTTGCAAGGAAGTCCAAATCTCTCATTCTTTTTTTTTCCTTTTTGTCAACAGAGACCACCTCCAGGGTTTTGTTGAATTTATTGAGGGATTCAACAAGATCGTTGATGTTTACGGCTTCCCCCTCAGCCGGTTTTTTCCCCCTGGCGTCCCTTCCCAATGGCCGCCTCCTCGGCGGTGAAGACGTTTCCTCCCCCGCAACGTTTAGGTCGAATCCAACCCGGCAATCCGACCCGTCCGTTGTGCTGTACGCTCCAGACGAACTAGTTTTAGTCCGTTTCGGCCCTACTTCCGCATCAAGGTCCGGCGCCACCAGCTCAACCCACTTGGCACACCTTCTCAACCTCTCCCACAACTTTACACCGTCCCACGTCTTCACCGCCCCATACCTCCGCAGGCACTCCTGCTTCCACTCTTCGACAGTGAAATTATAGACCGCCAAATCGTCACTGCCACTTGGTCTCATACGACCGGCGTTCCTGTTGAACAGATTAGTAAACAAGCCGACAAATTTTCTAATTTCGGTCCACCGACCCGAAATCATATCGGGATTCCGCTCTGTACTCCCAACGAGCGAATAGAACGTCTCCCTAACCTTTGTCCAAAAGACCTTGCTCTTTTGGTAGTCGGCTGCAAAATTATGTAAATAAATTTGTAAGCCATTTAACTTTTTTATTTAACTTTTTATTTACAATCATTTTTAAAAACGTTAAAACAATTACCGCAACGCCGATCCTCAGAAATGGCTATCCAAGCCCGACACAGGGCTTCCTTCTCATCCGATGACCACGGAGTGATTTTCCGTTTCGCCCTTCCGGTCGAAGCCGAACCCGACCCGTCCGTTGCAAGTTGTTTTTTCCGGTGGACGCGTCTTCTTTGTCCCGCAGCTTCACCTTCTGGTTCCGGTTCTTGTGTCTCCGGAACTACAAAGTTAGGAGACGGTTGCATGTTGGATGGTTGAAAGCCGGATGATTGTTGCGACCCCGAATAAAACATCGGTTGTTCCGGTGCCGACCATAAATCGTCGTAAGGGTAATCTGAATCTAGGTTTGGGTACCAATTTCCAGACATGTTTTTAAAAAAAGGTTTCGAAGATAGGGTGATTTTGGGTTTTGGGTGTGGTGTGTGATATTCGTTTTGGTTGTAGTATGTGAGAATGGTTGTGTTTGATATGTATTGTGATATATGTATTGTGATATATATAGATGATTTTGTTAAAAAAAAAAAAATATTTTTATTCATTATTAAAGCCTTCCAACGGCTCTTTCCCATTTCCCACAGCCACTCACGCGCGCGAGCCTCCTGGCGCCTGCCTCGTTTTCCGCTCTCGCGCCCCTCTCGCGCCCCTCTCGCGCCCCGGTGGTGTGGCTCTCGCGCCCCGGGGCGCTATCGAAGTCCCTCACGCGCCCTGACTAGCGCTCCGCACCCCTCAGCCTAATGATGAAGAAGGAAAGTTGTAGGATTACAAAGAAATACCGCCACACCATCTATCTCTGCTCAGATCCGACTAAGCTTTCGATCCGACATCACCCATGGCTCGTTTTCCTTCAACGATTTCCGTCCAACATCGTTCTTGGTGTATGATTCCGGTCAACATCTAACTTGGTGTAGAACCACCGTCACACCATCTATGGTTGCTGGATCTAAGATGGCGAGTGGTCGTGATGCGGATCTAAGATGTTCAAACTTTTAATTTCTAGTTGGGCCTTAGGGATTTGAAGTTGAAAGAACCTGCAATCAATTTCTCCACAGAGGTATGCAGGCATTTATTATTATTTTTTTTTTATTTTTTCTTGATTATATCCAAATTCCTGTTTATAATTTTTTTAGTCTATAAAGTCAATAGGTACTAAATTTGGTTTTTGGTTATTTGTTACCGTATTTTCTTAAAATGAAATGAAAATGGAATTTATGGAAATGGAATTTTGTTTATGTAATTTTAGCTTTCTAAAATTTGATTTTGTTTTGTGTATGTAGGTGGATTTTTGTGTTTCAAAGATGATGATGATAATGATGATGATGATGTTGCTATTAAAGAAACGAAGAAAAAGGTGTAAATGTGTATTTTTGCTGTAATTTGTTGTATATGTATTTCACATAGTTACTTGTATTATACTTACATATGTCTTAAAGAGTTTACATGTTTTACACATCTTACATTTACCCGTTACATATGTCTTAAAAAGAGTTTACATATTTTACATGATTTACATGTAATACTTATATATGTCTTAAACAGTTTACATGTTTACAGTTTTTACCTTTACTAGTTTACATGTACTATATTTGGAGAGACAAACTTAACACATATCCCAATGCGTTTGCCTACATTTTTTTGGGAGATAGTGTTTTACACATTTTACCTGTTTGCATATTTTACGTTTGGTCTAAATATTTTACAAAAGTGTACATCTTTTACATTTCGTCTGGAGAGAAACACATTTCCCAATGTTAGTTTTTTTTTTTTTTTTTTTTTTTTTTTTTTTGGAACTCAAATTTCATTAAAAACGAAAACAGCAAACCTCTATCTCCAAGATGGAGAAAGAAGCATACAACTCAACAGCCCAACCTATCACTTAAAACTCAAAACTACACCACTTTGACCATTCTATAGTACCTTTTTTGAATCTATGTCTATACCATAAAAAACCCAAAGTCTTCACCTCCATAATGATCTCCACCACATTTAAATCTTTACCTCCAAAAATCTTTTCATTCCGCGCTTTCCACACTCTCCAACTCGTAATGACTATAATACCATGGATAAGAGATTTTTTCACCTTGGAACCCTCAACATAGTTATATAGCTGAGCTAAATCTTTCACATCAAAAGCATATATATACGGTATCCTACACCACTTAGAAATACCTAGCCAAACCCCGGTAGTAAAAACACACTCCGTCAGTAAATGATCTGTTGTCTCGTCCCTATCTTCGCAGTAAACACACAAACTATCCTCCACATAAATATTCCTTCTTCTTAACGCCATTTTCGTAGGGATTCGATCAATCACCGCCCTCCACATAAAAACATTACATTTGCTCGGAATCCATTTGCACCATGTGTACCTCGACCCGCTTTTATCCTCTACCTTACCCAAGATCCACCTCTTTGCCGAAGCCACCGAAAAGCTTGTTTCATCCTCCAAGTTCCACTTCCATTTATCCTCTTCGTTAGACCTCCGAATTCCACCCAACAAATTAAGACATTCTGTGAGTTCTTGGTGTTCCACCTCCGTTTCTATCTCTCTACTCCATTCCCACCGCCCTGGCTTATCCCCATTACTGTTTCCAAGGCGATCTATCACAAAACAACATTTACTTTTTTCAAGACTAAACAGATTTGGGAATTTGTTTTTTAAAGGTTCTTGGCATATCCACAAGTCCAACCAGAACCGAATTGCATCACCTTTGCCGACCGATCCCCGCAATAGATTTTGAACTCCCACACCGTCCACTTTGAGCTTACAACTACTTGTTACCAAGTTCTTCCACACCCCCGTGAACCGTTTGATAACTGGAACGATCCCCCAACTTCTGATAGACCCATGTAACACATCGACTACTTTCCTCCACAGCGCATGCGGCTCGGTTTTATATCTCCATATCCATTTCAACAGTAAGGCTTCGTTACAAACATCTAGTTTAGATAACCCTAGACCTCCGTCGTTTTTCGAACGTGTAACTTTATCCCATGCAACCCAATGGACTTTCTTTGCCTCGCTTGTACTCCCCCACAAGAAATTTTTAATAAAAGATTCCAACACTTTAATCACTTTAACCGGTGCTTTGAATAGAGAAAAGTAATAACTTGGTAAACTCTCCAGTACCGACTTGATAATCGTAACCCGTCCTCCAATAGACAATGTCGTTGCTTTCCATTTAGACAATCTCTTTCTGAATACTTCCACTACCGGGTCCCAATTGCCAATTCTATTCATGTTAGCTCCAACCTTAATCCCCAAATAGATAAAAGGTATCTCTCCAGCTTTACACCCCAAAGAAGAAGCCCTCATGCACACCTCCTCATGACTTTTCCGAATTCCAAACAGAATAGATTTGTGTATGTTTATTTGCATCCCGGAACACAAATAAAAAATCCGAAGAATCCGCTTCATATTCCTAAAATTGAAGTTCGACCAGTCCCCCACGAGAATAGCATCATCAGCATACAATAAATGTGAGATCTTTGGACCATTGTTTGGTAACGACACCCCATCAAACGACCCTAGCCGACTGGCTTTTTTTATAATACTCGAAAAGGCCTCCATAACAATAATAAACAAAAACGGAGATAGAGGATCTCCTTGTCTAATTCCTTTTTCACAGACAAACTCGAAAGTTGGAGATCCATTAACCAGAATCGATGATCTGGCCGAAGTCAACACCCCTTGAACCCATTTACACCACAATGACGAAAATCCCATTTGTTCCAAGATGGATAACAGAAAATCCCAGTGGACACTTTCACGATTTCGGAGAATTCAGTAGGGGAGTGGGGTCTTCTTTCATAACCTTAATTCCTAAATCAAGTGCTCCGGTGGGCTTGGGTGACTACAGACCAATCAATCTTATTGGAATTATTAGCAAAGTGGTGTCGAAAGTGTTAGCGAATAGATTGAAAGGGGTTATGGGAAAGATCACATCAGAAACTCAGTCGGCTTTTCTAAGTGGAAGGTATATTTTAGATGGCCCTTTAATGGTTAATGAAATTATTTCTTGGGCGAGAAGAACCGGCAAGGAGATTTTCTTATTCAAGATAGATTTTGAGAAGGCTTATGATTTCCCAATGTTAGTATTCATCTTTTTTTTGGAGAGAGAGAGAGCGAGAGCGAGTGGGGAAATGTATCCTCACCTGCAAAACCTAGCAGAGAGAAATAACTATTTACATAAACAAATAGCTTTTACCACAATAACCTTCTACTAGTATTTATAGAAACAAATAATTTTTTTTGGAGGTGGGGCCATTTCAACTATGCATCTCAACCACATATCTTCAGAATCTATGGTCATGATTGAGTTTTCATTGTTTTCACATACATATGAGTTTTCATTCTAACCCTTCCCTATATATATATATATATATATGTTGTTTGAATTAAATACAAATGACTTTTATTGTAAGAATAGTACAAACAATTAGAGTAATTATTATTACACTATTTATTTTTTATAACATAATTACTCTAGTTCAAAACTGTATTTACTCTAGTTATTTGTATGTTTTGTATATTAATTTATTTGTATCGGATCTCATCCCTATGTGTGTGTGTGGACATAATCAAGAGAGAATTCCTTCACTAGTACATAAAATGATCATTTTAAAACGGTTATTTAAGATATTTGAAACGGTCTGGAAACCGTTATATATGTTGCGTTGCAAAAGATGAAATCTGATTTTAAAACGATTCAACAATCGGTGTGTTATATCTAAACTGTAGTTAACACTTAACTGTACTAAAAATTACAACGGGCCACTAACCGATGTATATATTTGTAAATTACAACGTTAAAAAACCGTTATATAATAGCTAAATACAACAGAACATTGACGTTGTTATAAAGAATTAGAATAGGCAAATAACCGGTGTTATAATTTTCACAACGGGTTACAATTGGTGTCACTACCTTTTTACAATGGGCATAAAATCGGTGTTGAAAAGTGTTTGCAACCTAATGTAACGGGCCTAAAACCGGTATTTATAAGTAATTCCGCAGGGCGCTGTGAACCCTTTTGTTTTGAATAAACTACATACAACGGGTTTATTATATACAACGGGTACGTACAACCACAATATAATAAAAATATTTATTCATTCACTATAATATAAATTTCAATATGCATATTCTATTTACATACAAACCTAATATAATCATATTAATATACACCAAATATAAAGCAGGTTTACAAAATCTTGAATTGATGAAAGGGAATAGTCTTTAAGTTCATCACCTGTTGAGTCGGATTTGAGTAAGGGAGATTGGAATCTTCTCAACCTTCTAAAGAAATCATCTAAGTTGGAATACGAGCAAACCTAGATCATCGAGCATGGTTTACTACCTCGAGCATGGTCTTTCAGCTTATTCTTCTGAGTGTTAAAGGCTTCGAGCAAGCTACACTTCTCCGAGTAAGAGTGTTCTTCTATCAAGTATGGATTGCCAAACGAGCAAACAGCTTGATCATTCAAGTTTTAGCCAAGTGATCCGAGCACAGGATGTCCGAGCACAATGGTGAAGAGCATGGATGCAATAAAAAGATGTCATATGTTGCGAAGTATAGACTTCGAGCATGGTTCAGTTCCGAGCAAGCTTCACATCTGAGCATACTAAAGATTGCTAATAAGTTCAAGACAGAACTAAAGATATAAAGAAGAATAGGCTTGCTCGATGGACAAGTTAGAGAAAAGCAAGGATTGGTCAAGAAGAATGAAGCAAGCTAGAGGAGAATATTTTCTATATGAAAATATTCTAAGTAAATTATGCTCGAAGACACTCATCGAGCATGCATTGCATATTGAGTCTACTCGAGCATGATACACATCATGCTCGAAGATTCTTACGCTTGTATTTTTCATTTCTCTTTCATTATGTAATTATTAGGAATTCTAGAAGGAATGTCAGGGTTTATAAATATCATCATAGGTTTCCATTTAGGGTACGACGACTGAGCGCACGCAATACGAGAGCAAAACATTCCAAACGAATATTCTTTTTGTCTCCTCGTACCGCCGCCGCTGTCACGAAACCCTAGACATTCCTTTCACTGTTACATTAAATGATATATTAAATGCAGTGAATCTTTGTTTTTGATTTGTTCTTAACGACTATCATTTAGTGTTTCGTTGTTATTATATCACACCTTCGTTCCCATCCATTGAATATCCTGATTTCGTCGGGATATTCAATACGCCTTTGGGTTATTGAATCTGTGTGTTCTTGTCAACCTGTTTAAGGTTTGCACCAGATTTACGGTCCTGAAAGTGGTATCAGAGTTGTGGAAGCTCACTGAAGGCCATGGGACTGAAGGTTTGTGATAAAGTTTGAAGCTTTACGAAGTTTTCGTCTGTGAAAGTTCAGATCTAAGAAGATGGATGATCAAGAGGTATCAACAAACAAGATTCCAAGATTACTAGGACAAGAAAACTTCAATAAATGGAAAGTCTTATTTAAAGCTGCTGTCAACTATAATGCCGAGCTTTGGAACTTAATCCAAGATGGACAGTATAACCCCTCCTTTGCTGCAAACAACAGTGCCAGTATTGAAAGCAAGATGAAGAAAAGAGATGACAAGGCACTATCAATGTTGAAACTAGGTCTCTCTTGGGAGATATTGACCAGTGTCAACCATCACAAAACCGCTAAGGAGATGTATGATGCTGTTATTGACATGTTTAGGGTAACACAGAGCTCAGAGACATCAAAAAGGACAGATTGAAACAGCAGTTGGATCGATTCAAGTTCAAAGAAGGTGAACGACTAAGGTCAGTGTTGCAGAGGTTCATAACCATTGTGAATGAAATCAGAACAACTGACTTACTAATCTCTGATTTTGACCTGAATAAGAAATTGCTGTTGTCACACCCCGTTAAGCGATTCGCGGAAGCGTAAAACGGAAATGCAACAGATACAACTGGTATCAAATGCATTGTTCATAAAGAAACATTACTAACTAATTTATAATATTTTACATCGTTCTAACATCTTTTACAGACTATGTGATACAATCCAAACTAGCTCTTCAAATACTTTACTTCTAACTCAAATACTCACAGCATCGATCACAATCCTAACACGAAACACATAAGCAATCTATTCCACCTTTCTGATTACATGAAAAGCATGTTTAAAAACGGTCAACTACGAATAGTTGGTGAGTTTCATAAGTTTTAACGAAATCAGTTCTGCGTACAACACGATCATAGTTGCATGTACACGCATATATATAAAAATGTATTTACGTTTGTATTTATGTACAACTGTGTCTCTGTGTGTACATATGCAGGCATGTAACTTTATAATATAAATTTGAAATTTCGATAAAATCGTGATCGTTTATTCGTACTACGTGTTTCCAAATTCCGTGTTTTATCAACCACTGTGGCCCCCCTTCCGCCCACAACGGTTCCACATAAAATCAACCGTTATGGCCCCCCTTCCGCCCACAACGGTTCCTCGTAACATCAATCACTGTGGCCCCCCTTCCACCACAATGATTCCACGTAAAGTCAAACATTACACAGTGTACACACAAACAATTAGTATTTTCTACACATAGTATTTCCTACGCCTATTCACATAGCATGTATATAGACACACATACACATATGGTATTTGTCACATATCACCAAACACTATGGCTCCCCATCCGCCCACAATACGCATAATCACGTTATTTTCTGAACATTCATGTCATAATCAAGTTAGTTTGTTTAGTTGCAGCGGAACTTGGCTCATAGGCCATACTCAACTTTAGTTTATTAAGTTGCAGCAGAACTTGGCTCATAGGCCATACTCAACTCAACTTTAGTTTATTAAGTTGCAGCAGATGTTGGCTCATAGGCCATACTCAACTTTAGTTTGGTACTATTGTGGCCCCCCTTCCGCCCACTATAGCCCCATGGTCATCACAGACCACGTTATTCCCCATGGCCGTTACAGACCACGTTATTCACCCATGGCCGTTACAGACCACGTTATTCACCCATGGCCGTTACAGACCACGTTATTCACCCATGGCCGTTACAGACCACGTTATTCACCCATGGCCGTTACAGACCACGTTATTCACCCATGGCCGTTACAGACCACGTTATTCACCCATGGCCGTTACAGACCACGTTATTCACCCATGGCCGTTACAAACCACGTTATTCACCCATGGCCGTTACAACCACGTTATTCACCCATCTTGTTATGTTTAACAGTACACAACATGTTTGTATAAACGTGTTGTCACGTGTAATTTCATTATGTTTGTAGGGACTTTTTGTATGTAAATGTTCAGACAATTCATATCCTGAACCGTTTCCAGGTAGATAACGTATATAAATATGCTTTTCAACCCAAAAAGTTCGTAGACAGTTTGAAAAGAGGGGTCATGAAACTCACAGTTTTGTAGGCACTCAGTGCGAGGTCAGCCCGGTGTTCGTTTACCTTGCTATCACCTAGTCCCTATAATTAATGTTATAATAATATTAATTTTTAATATTTTTATACTCTTACTAATCCCTATAATTAATATTATAATAATATTAATATTTTAATATTATTATAATCTTCATACTAAAATGGGTTGTATAGCTAATCTGGATCTGGCTGTAACACTCAGAAAGTGTCAATAGGCTTAGATTGTGATGTTATTCAATGTTTAATGTTTAAAATAGAACTTGGCTCAGTTTCCCTGTTTCATCAGCTGGGCCAAGTTGCTCGTTTATGCGTTTGGTAAATAGTTTTGGGGATGTAAACTTGGGTAAACGTGTTGGTTGATAAAATAATTAAGTTTTAAAGAAAGATCACAATTTAGGGGTCTGGATTTGCTATTGGTCTCGTTTCCGTTTATTAAGTTTGATTTGGAGAAAAACGCACACAATTTATCCAAATTGTCCGGATTTCTCACAAAAAGTTTTTTTTATATAACTAATCCGAAAATATGCTTCTTGATCATTTTTAATGTTCTGATATTCCAACAGGTTCGTTAATCACGAACTTGCCGGTTTTCATCAGAATTGAATTTGTTTAATTTTCAAATTAGCATGTTAATTATCCGTTAATCATTAGATCATAAAAATTTAGAAACTTATCAATTAAAATATTTAGATTTTTATAAAAATATTTCTGGAATTATTTACTGATTTATAAATTTATAAAAAATCATTTTATATGCTTTATTTAGACCGAAAATCATCCGTTTATAGAAAATGATTTCTGAAAAATCCGCCAAAATTCCTGAGTGACCAAAACACTTTTCAAAATAAGCTGTAGAAATTCCAGAAACTAACAATCTTTCCAAATATTATTTTCAAGCCAAAAATGACTAAGAAAATCCGAATAAACGCAAATGCACAAAACATACCTACGTTTTTCCAAAAGACCCCAAATTTTATATGTGATCATAATGTATCGAATCTGAGTTTCCCACAAAATTTCATAATTTTCTAGCATTTTAAGTTTTTTTACCAAATAAACACCCCAAATCTGTAATAAATTCGTCAAATATTCTCGGATGGTCGAAATATTACCAAATTTGAACAGGGACTCAATTATATTGCCCCTAATATACCTAAAAAATTTTATGACCAAAAAATTTGCACATCACAGCCGTAACCTAAACAGCCCGTAATCGAGCATTTCGGCATTACCTTTGCAGTTTTCGTCCGTTTTCGCTCTCTTAATCCAATTTCTGGGTTCTTGTGCTTCTATATAAGCTAAGTACAGGTCCTATATCACAAACCAATTATGTATCATCAAGAGACCAGGTATGAAAGTTACGGTTTCGGTTAGGGTTATAAACCGAACTTTTGAACCGTAAAAACGTCGTTTAAACCCTCTAATCCGTGTTTGTGGCCAAAAAAGCTTATCAAACCAGGTCCCTAACCATGTGTAGGGTCAAAGAATGTTTTTGGACCATTTTTAGGGTTTTTTTCATGGTTAGAAGTAATTTTTGGTAATCAAGATGCAATATTTATGCTAAAACCATATTTAAACAAGTTTTAAAATGATCAAAAGGTGGTGTTTACCTTAGGGTTTGGCTGGAACTTTAGGAGAACAAGCTAGCAGGTGTGTGAAATCTGAATGAATGTGAGATGGTTGCAAAGTCTCATGTTTTTAACTTATATGTAAAGAAAAAAACAAAAGTCCACTTTGGTGGGCAACATTTTTGGGCTCCATTTGAGTCCAATTTTGGCCCATTAGTCTCGTTTTGCCTGCCCGAACGTGAAATTCCGAGTCCAAGTTTATTTTGGCTTCGGGTTTTGGCGCGAAAAATATATCGGGTAGGACAAACAGCGCGAAAACGAGTGTTTTTCGGCCAAATTTTTGTTAATTTAGAAAAACATAGTATTTGTTTGTAAAAATCCAAAATATTTTCACGGGTCGCTTAAAACATCCCCAACAAGTGTTTGGTAGATCTTTTTCGGCTTAATGGATGATACAATGGTTGTTTCGGAACTATCTTTCGTGTTTAAATCCATAACGGGTAGTTAAACGAGCATGTTTTCGTTTAACTAGTTTGCTATCATACCAAGGCCTTAATATCAATATGTTGGCTTATAATAGACATATAATCACTTATAGATGGCCCCTCGGGATATCTGGGTCATAACCAGACTCGTTCGGTTAATCGTTTACTCGCTACGCAATAAGCGGTTAATCGCTTATTCGATAAACAAAAACTAAGGCATACTCGATTTTGTCACGAATGTCACTGCTGTCCTCATTGTCTGGAGAATGGTACACAGCTAGAAAACTTATTAAAGAAAAGGCCTATTTTCCCAACTTCATGTTGGATGATGTGATAGCATTTCAAAAGGCTGCTGAGCATGAGATGATAGAAAACAATATGATAAGATAAGAGAAGCCCAGCTTCCCAATGACAAATGCCTTAGTGGCACCTATAGGAAACATCACTCTTAAGTTTCATCAACATCCAATTGTGGAAGAACTAGCTGAAAAAAGCTCAGTGTGTGGAGGAAGTCAATCAAGATTTAATGTACAAATGATTGAAGATGACACTACTTCAGCAGCCAGCGGACACCCTCCCTACACACAAAACAATTCAAGTCATGGACCAGATTACCAAGCCTTATTTTCTATGTTCAATGATTCCTACCATGCTTTTGTGCAAAGAATCTGATCAACACAAGTATAGTGCAAGAAGACCTTGAACAGATAGATGTGGATGATCTTGAAGACATGGACATAAAGTGGCAAGCTGCAATGTTGGCAGTCAGAAGCAAAAGACTATACAGCAGGACTGGGAGATCATCTTTCTCAGGACCCAATGATCGGATTGGATTTGATAAGTCTAAGGCTATCTGTTACAATTGCCAGCAACCAGAGCACTTTGCAAGGGAATGTAATCAACCTAAGCAGTTTGGTAATCAGAGGAATCAGGACCAGCATCAGAATTACCAAGGAACTCAACAGAGAAATCAGTTGGTTAATCACAATCCCTACCAGAATCAAAACAGACCCCAGGAACATCAAGCTCAGCCACAACAAAGAAACAATCAGCCTCAAATTCAAGGCAACTAGAACAGAGTTAATGCTAATGTTGTGAATCAGGGTTGAGATCAAGGAAATGTTGCAGCAATAATAGTACCACAAGATGGGGAGTTTGACTGGAGCAACCATGCTGCAGAGATGGAAAAAGCAAATGTTGCTTTTATGGCTAAAGTGAAGGATTAAGCAGAATCCTCGACATCACAGGTACAATCTGAACCCTCTATTTCTGATCTTCTTATTAAAATTGATCTAATCAACAAGGAGATTGGAATGTGGAAATCTGAGTGTGGAAGGAAAGAGGCCTTTCTGAATGTCTATGAGACAAGTGAGGCCACATATGAAAATCAGATTAAAAGTTTAGAGGAAGATTGTATGCAAGCCTACATGAATCAATCAAGAATGACTATTGAAATTGAAGGTCTGAAGAAGATATTCACTGAAGAAAAGCTCAAAAACTTTGAGTTACTTATCCAAATGGAATTTCTGAAGAACCTTGTATCTACTGGAAACATAATTGGATATGTAGCTAAAATGACCCTTGAATAGAAATACAAAAAGGTACCACCACCTTTTTGTGACAAATATCCACTGAAGGTAGACAAAGAGAGCAGAAATGAATATTTAATGCAGTTCAAGAGTGTATTTGAAGACAAACAAGATTTTGTGATGCAATATGAAGATGTAACTATGAACAGTGAAGGAAAATTTGTCATGAAAGAGCCTATTAAGACAGATAAGAAAGAAGTAAAGCAGACTGACCTAAGAAAGAAGAAATGGAGTGAATACTCCAGTGAAGAAAGCAATTGTAGTTGCAGAAGCAACAGATATTCAGTTGACAAGAAGATGAATAAGAAAGCTTCAAAGAAGAAAAATTGTGATAAGATACCAAAGCTACCAAAAACAACCCCTAAATTTCAGAAGCATTATGAAAAGATGAGGAGAGAACATAAGGTGTTTGATATTTGTGAAATACCTCAATCAAAGAACAAGAATGATAGATCAGAGAGCTACACATGTGATCAACACCCTCCAATTTATCCTATGTTTTCCAATCATGAGCTATTTGATATTGGGGATGCAAATTATGTACCAATGAGAAGGTATGAATCTTATCAAGCTGCAGGTTCCTCAAGTCCTCTCACCAAACTGAAGAAGATCACCTTTGTTAAGGAAAAGTATCCATAAATACCTGATGGTCAGCAAACCAATCAAGATGGACTTCACCAATTCCTTGTGCCCTAAAACCTCTTTAGGTTTTGACTTCCCAAAGCCCAGTTACAAGATCAAGGATAAGCAACTGCTTGAAGACATGGGAAGCTTTGCTAGAGTGTAGTGCAAAAAGTGTGATGCTTATGGACATCACACTAATTCATGTTGGATGGTTGAAAAGATATTTGAAATTCCTGACATTGTTAGTGGATTTGATATGAAAGGATACAAAGAATTGTATGAGAATTATTTGAATGGAGAAAGGAATTCTTCTGAAGGTGAGGATCAAAGAATGACCCTAGAAAAGAGGCTAAAGTCTGTTTTGAATGTAACGCCCGTTAATTTCAGTCAAATGATTGAAGCTATGTAGAGTGTGTACACCTCTCGGGATTTAACCGGCATTTCTCGGGGACCTTCTCATCATTCCAGTAAGTTAAATTAATTAACTTTTCAACCAAGTATCGCATCTTTCAAATTGGAGGGGCTAGGGTGTAACATTTTAAATTATAACACAAAAAATCCTAACCCCTTTCTCCCTTGCAGCCGACCGGACCAGCAGCAGCCTTCCCCACCCTCGTTTTTCTTTTTTCCAGCAAAGTTTAAGGTGTGAAATCCCAATTGAAGGTTAATTTATCATTCCTACTAGTCTTTTACAACTTATTTGTCATTATAAATCGCTTATTGGTCGGAAATAGGTTGTTACAAGCTTAACCGATGGTTGACCATTCAAGTATTTTTCGGGGCTGTTTTGATTAAGGTTCTTGCTCCATAATCTTCCTAGGTATATCCAATATAACATACTTTAATATTGTCAGCATTGGTGTTCGTTTGATTGGTCAACTAGTGATAGATTGAAAACTAGTATTCGGTTGTCTAGATTGTTGAATTGTTGCGTTTAACGCGAGGTTTAAAGGAATTAAAAACCAATTCAGTTCGGGTAGCTTCGGTTTGATATAGGAGCTGTTGTTAAATAATTTTTTTAAGTATTGGGGCTGAATTGGTTGTCGGTTACTCAAACGGGTCGGTACAACGCGAATTCACGTTTATTTGATAGTTGGTGCGTTGTGCTTGCGAGTTACCGACCCATCCAACTTGTGTAGTTTCGTGTGGACTAGTTGGCCGTGATTTTATCAAATTTGGTCCACACAGGGCTGAGTTGGATGTTAAGTGCTTAAACAACTCATAAACGCGCATATTCTTCTCGTCTAGCAACTTCCGGGGATAATTTGGGATTCTTTATTCCCGGAAGTATCTAAGGGTCGTTTTGGTAAATACAAGGCCCGGGGGGCTGTTGTAATTGAACTTGGTGAGGTCGAGGCTTTAGGTAACTCGAACCATGTTAGAACGCCTCGTAGGATAAACGAGTCCATTCGGTATCGTTGGTAATGATTGTGTGTAAACCGACAGGCGTTTGAGTTGTGGGGATACTTAGGAGTTTTCTAGCTCGTGGTGATTGTGTGTCTCGTGTCAGGTGAGTTCATAATGCCCCTTTTTACTTTTACATTTTGGGCTAGCATACACACCTACTTGTTTTACCCGTTAAACTGTTAAGTGATTGCTTATAGGTTTACTTGAAATAATTGTATTTTAGATGCATTATACATATCACCTATGACCTATACTTGAGGAAATATAATAGTCCGTCGTGATTAAGCTATAGTGCATATATTTACACGTATATCTATTGATGTGTGTACCTTACGAATTTACGGGTAAGTGTGCCTTGGGTGTGCGTTTGTATGGATTGTGGCCGGGTCCAATATATTACTCGAGTGACGAGTTGTGGTGAGAGGCTTGTGTTGCATACTCATGGGTCCAATATATTACTCGAGTTACGACTCGTGGTGAGAGGCCCGCATTGTGTGGATTTTCTGTATTAGGGTCCAATATATTACTCGAGTTACGACTCGTGGTGAGAGGCCCGTATTACTTACTGTTTCTGCTACCGGGTCCATTATATTACTCGAGTCATGACTCGTGGTTCGAGGCCTGTGTTAGCATAGATATTTTAAAGGAAAACATTTATTTATTTAATTATGATTTTCAAGTTTTTTGTACTTTTGGAAAGGTAAACTGAAATTATGAACATTGATTATATAAAACTTGAACTCACTCAGCTTTAGCTGACTTTGTGTGTATGTTAGTTGGAGTTTCAGGTTAGGAGGAGAATGTTTACCGCTTGGACGTGCTCGAGGCTATTTGGACGGTTGAAGGCATATCTAGTCGGCGAAATTATAATGAAATTTGTTTCTTTTCAATTATCACTAAATGCATTCAAACTTGGTTTCGTGCATATTTCTCGGTTTTTGGGAATTTTTTTTTGATACTAATGACTTCCGCTGATTATGTACTCTGAACTGGTTTTTAAAATAAAAGGAATTGCTTTGGGTTTTAAATTTTTGTAAAGTTTTGACATGATTACCAACTGTGGGATTCCCAGGATTCAGGGTCGTACAAGTTGGTATCAGAGCCGTGGTTCTAGGGATCCGAGCATTCCCGAATGCTTGGACTCGAACTGTAAAATAAAAGACTAGGAATGCCAACCGCGAGTAGCAGCACGCCAAGAGGTAATTTTAATTGACTAGTAATTGTTATGCGTTTTAAAATTTCATTATGTGAATAATTTCTTGAGTGTAAGAATACTAATATGGTTAAGGGCAGGGGGTGCTTAGGACGGGCGGGTAAAGTAAACGACTAATTACACTTGATCAACGACATTAGCAGTTTACTCTTACCTTACATGTTCTAAATACTAATTGTACTTGACCGTGTTAAAGTTGTCTTTGTAGGGATAAGTCATGGGTTGATACTCGTACAGCTAAGAGAGGGCGTCCTAGTGTTCATGGTTGTGGTCGTAAGCCACGTGCCGAGGTTGAGAGAGAGAACCCAACTCCACAGCAGGAAGAGACCCCAATCCAGGAAGAGTAGGATAATCCCACCTTAGATCCTGCTATGCGCGCGGCTATCGCAGATAAAGTTTACCAGGTCCTTCACAGTGCCATTCCCGAGATCGTTGCTGAGGCTGTTAGGGCTATGGAGGAATCGATGGTTGGTAAGAGCTCGGATAGAGGAGAAAAGGGTAAGAAAACTCAGATTGAGGATAAGGTGATTGTGCTGAGTGAGGATAAGGAGGAGGTTCGGGCTGTTAGTGTGTCTACTAGAGGTTGTTCGTATGGAGACTTCAAGAAGTGTGACCATCCTACTTTTGATGGTACCAAGGATGCATCAGCAGCACATCGGTGGGTGAGAGAAATGGAAACAGTATTGAGGATCAATAAGTGTAAAGGGGAGAATATGGTTACTTATGCTACCGCCTCGTTTTGTTCAGAGGCGCTGTGTTGGTGGGATAATCTGGCTCAGGCTATGGGTGATCATTCTATTAGGAGGATGACTTGGGAGGAGTTAAAGCAGTTGATTCTCGATCAGTTTTGTCCTCCGCATGAGTTGGATAAGATTGAACAGGATTTCTTGACCTTGGAGGCGGGTAATATGTCACATCGGGAGAATACCACAAAGTTTAATCAAATGGCTTGATTGTGTCCTGACTTGGTTACTCCTGAAACTAAGAGGATTAAAAAGTATGTGAAGGGTCTTCCGATGGATATTCGTAGGAGTGTAGTGACCACCGACATGAGCTATTTCCATTCGGTGGTTACCCTAGCTGCTACTTTGTATGATCAGAGGGAGAAGATAGTGTCTTCTGAGACTAAGAAGACTTAGAACTCGAATTCGAAGGTAAATGGTTCGGGGGAAGCAACTTTAATCCGGTAGGAAAGAGAGTGAAGACTGAGGCTTCAGATCATAGAGGAAGTGTGATGGTGGATAAATGCAAGAAGTGCGGGAAACCTCATAGGGGGAGTGCAGGATTGGGGCTAAACCCTTTTTTCATTGTGGAAAGACTAGACACCCCTGTAGCATCTCGGATTTTTCGTATTTGTATTCTTTTAAGTTTAAATCGATTCGGGAACGTAATTTGGATCTTCTGAACTATTTAAAACTTGTATTTATTGGTATTTAACTTGGTTTAACTTATTTTATAATTTCATAACCTTCAATTATGCCAAATAGCCCTTAGAAACCTTTAAAATCGCTTAAAACGGCTAAAAATCGCATTTTCGGGAACTACATGGACTAGTTTTGTCAATTCTTTCCTATTTTTGATTAAATTAACAAAACTTAAACTCCAAGAAATGTTATAGCTGGTTCAATTTCGTTTTGTTGGTATCCAAGACAAATTTTGTTAGTTATTGTATTATATTTTATCATTAAATAGCTTATTTTGTTTCCTAATTTATTTTTAGCATCCAAATCGCTTATTTTTGGCATAAATCGGATAAATTAAGGTCCAAGAAAAGGATTATAACTAAAATACAAGTCCATATTCTTATATTACTGATAAATCATGAAATCTTTGATTTATTACATCGATATTCTCATTAAAATCGTATTTTGTTACTTAAGCGAGTAAATCTTCCAAATATGGTTCGTTTTTGTAATCTCTATATAAACACATCATAATTCTCAGCCACAAACCTGTACCCTAACCCTAGAATGACCTCCTAGCTATCACCTACATCTAACAATCACCAAACCCTTCGGTTTTTGCTTATTCGTTGAAGATACAATGCTTGTTCGTTTGACTTTGCATGTGTATGGACCTTTGACTCATCATATCTCTTGATTCTTTCACTTTCCGGGTAAGTTGTAAACATAGGAATCATTCATATACATTCCCTAGTCAATAATCTTCAATCGATTTCGGTGGTAGAAGGGTGTTGACTGGTCAAATCGTTTAAAACTCGTTAAAGGGTAAAATAGTCAATAAGTTTGACCATCTGTTTTCTCATACTTCTGGTTGGATTCATGTCACACCCCGACTAGGTAGTTGCGGAAGCGTAATACGGGAATGTAACAGATAACACTGGTATCAACAACATTGTTTATAAAGAAATTCATAAACTAATTTACATTATATTACATGGGTAGGTACTATGTTTACGAACTAGGTGAAAAACACATAACCGGTTTACGAGCTTCTTATCCAGTAATATAACAGCGTCTATTCACAGCTATTCAACTTTCTTTCTAACACCAAGCATGTAAGCAAATCATTCCACTTTTGCTTTACCTGAAAAGCATGTTAAAACGGGTCAACTACGTCTAGTTGGTGAGTTTCAAGTTTCACGAGTATCAATGAAATCAGTTCACAAGTTCGTAAAGTTTACAGTGTGTATGTATATATGTCTGTGTATGATGTATTATACTAAGCCACAAGTGAAACCGAAACGAGCTATACTACATGGCCTCTCCTGCCCATGCACTCCTGTTGGCATTTAACAGCCAATTTGCCCCATGTATGTACTATGTCTAACACCACATAGCAGTATGTAAATATATAATGACAATGTGCAACTGGTTTTACATATGTTCCGGCTTACCCCACCGGCTCTGTCACAGTTGGGTTTGTCAAACCGATAGTACTATCCACACGCCACCGGCACGAAGTTAATCACTTGTGTTTGTGGGGACTTGTCAAGTGTTAGTACTTAGATAATCCACATCATCACACGTTTTCAAGTATATCAGTATATGTAAACATGCTTTTCACCCCAAAAGTTCGTAAAACAGTTTAGAAAGTGGGGGTCGTGAAACTCACCTTATCGTAGTTCGCACAGAAATCACGTATCAAATAGTCAGATGTCTCGTTTATAGCCTGATTCCTATAAACGGTATCGTATTGTTATTACTAGTACAGTGTTTAAGCTAAGTCGGGTTGTATAGATAATCTGGGTATAGCTGTTAGGCCCAGAACATGACCATAGTCTTAGATTGTGACGTTGTATACTATGAAATGTTTAAAACTGGATTTGGCTCAGTTTCACCGTTTTCCGAGCCTAGCTCAGTTGATCGTTTATACGTTTCGGGATTAGGTAAGATCACATAAAACTTAAGTAAATATATTGATTGATAAAATAAGTTGATTTATGAAAGAATTTTAAAGTTTCGGTATCTGGTTTGATTGCAGGGCTCGTTTCCGTTTTCACACGGGTTTGATTATACAAAACGCGCACAATCCACCCGATTTGTCCGGAATTCTCGTAAAAAGTTCGTTTTTATCAATATCATTCAAAAATATGATATTTGACCACTTTTGACATTTTGACATACCAGTCAGTCCGTTAAATACAAAACTGCCGGTTTCGTTAAAACAATTATAATTTAAATCTTTGATAAATCATAACTAAATATGTAATTATATATAAATTATGTAAATTTTTGTAAAAATACATTAAGACATGGAGAATTTTATAAAAATGTTTTCAGAAATTTTATGATTATTTATTTATTTATAAAAATTCATTTAATAGGTTATAATCGTGTAATAAATGGCCCGTTTATATCAAACGACCTCCGAAAAATCCGATAATTTTTACCAATAGCCTCAATGTAATTACATAGCCCCTGCAAAATTTCCAGAACCTAACTCTTTTGACAAAATGCCTTTTTGTGCGTTTTTCGGCTGTTAAAATTCGGTTAAGCCATGATCGCACAAACCATACTTAGACATTTCCAATGATTCCCAAACTTTACCAGTGATCTTACCATCACATATTAAACTCCAAAACCAAGTTTCATAATTTTTCAATATGTTTAGCTATTTTTCCCAAATAAACGCTCATAAACGGGAATAAATTCACCAAATATTCTCCGTTTATCGAAAAATTACCAAATTTGAACAGGGACTCATTTATATGATCCCTAGTGTCCCTGCAAGTTTTCACAAGCTAACAACAAGCACGTCACAACCTAATACTAAACAGCTCCTAAACGAGTGTTACGGGTTTACCTTGTCGGTTTTCGATGAATTTTGCTAGCTTAAACGACTTTCCGGGTCTCGGGTTGCAAACTCAGTATATCTACATATCATATAACATCAAACCACGCATAAATCATCCATGTAACAGCCTTGATAATTAGGGTTTCGGTTTTGGGTTCAAACCGAACTTTCTAACCGTAAAAACGTTGTATTCATGTTCTAATCCGCGTTTTTGACCAAAAAAGTATATGTTCCTGGTTTGTAAACATGTTTAACATCAAAACATAATTTTACTTGATTTTTAGGGTTTTTGGATGGTTAAACATGTTTAAAACTAATTAAAACATGTTTATATATTAATCATATACATCAAACTTTGTTAAAACTTTATGGAATTTGATCTCACCTTAGGGTTTGAAAGGAAGTTGAGAGCACAGGGGTTTAGAGCTGCTGGACTTGAAAATGTGTTGTATGTTGTATTGAATGAAACAAACTTAGGATGTAAGCTTTGTATTAAAAGGTGTGATGTTTAAAAAAAAGGGGGGCTGCCGATCGGACTCTTGGGAGGCCCTTAATGGGCTGTTTTGGCCCATTAAACTATACACACAAGCCCAAACATGAAAAGCCCATTTTAAATTTAGTTCGGGTCCGGTTTTGCACAAGAAAATTAATTCGGGTGTAAGAAATAGCGTAAAAACGAGTGTTTTTCAGCTTATTTTTGTAAAATAAGAAAAACGTACTGACTCGTTGTAAAATTCCAAAATATTTTCACGGATTGCTTAGAACATGTCATATAAGTGTTTTATAAATCTTTTTCGGCTTAACGGATGCTACAATGCTTGTTTTGATATTAACGATTGCGTTTAAGCTTATAGCGTATCGATAAACGAAACCTTTTTCGTTTAAAGAGTTTTAAACGTACCGAGGCCTAAATATCAATATGTTAGCCTCTATAACATATATAAGACTCGTATATGACCCCTCAGTATGTATACGGGTCATAGTTAGTATCAGTCGGTTACTCGTTTAAGCACTACGAATTAACCGATTTATCGTTTACTTGTTACGTAAAGAATATAGTGTACCTCGTTTTGTCATGAATGTCACATTCTCCCCCCCGTTAAGAAATTTCGTCCCCTAAATTTAATGTGTCATCGGTTTTCTAGGGAACAGGTGTGGGTATTTCTTTCGGAATTCGTCCTTTCGTTCCCAAGTATATTCGGGTCCTTGTTTTGAATTCCACCGAACTTTTACCAATGAAATTTTGTTGTGTCGTAACTGTTTGGTTTTCCCGTCTACAATTTCTACCGGTTCCTCTACGAAGTTGAGCTTTTCGTTGATCTGAACATCTTCCAGTGGTACTATTGTCGTTTCATCAGTCAAACACTTTTTCAGATTCGATACATGAAACACGTCGTGAATAGTGCTCAGTTCTAAGGGTAGTTTTAATCGGTAAGCTACGGGACCAATTTTTGCAATAATCTCAAAAGGTCCGATGTATCTCGGGGCTAGTTTACCAGTCTTTCCAAATCTTATAACACCCTTCCATGGCGATACTTTTAAAAATACCTTATCACCTATTTCAAAAGATAACGGTTTTCTGCGAACATCGGCATAACTCTTTTGTCGGTCACGGGCAGCTTTCAATTTTTGTTTAACTTGGTGAATCTTATCAGTGGTTTCCTGAATTAAATCGGATCTTGAAATTTGAGTATCACCCACTTCTGTCCAACATAATGGTGATCTACATTTTCGCCCGTATAGAGCTTCATAAGGTGCTGCTTGTATACTACTGTGATAACTGTTATTGTAAGAGAATTCAATGAGCGGGAGGTGTTGATCCCAATTCCCTTTGAAGTCCAGTACACAAGCACGAAGTAAATCTTCTAAGGTTTGGATGGTTCGTTCGGATTGACCATCAGTCTGGGGATGGTAAGCCGTACTTAGGTCGATTCGGGTTCCTAAGGCTTCTTGTACTGCTTGCCAGAAATGTGAAGTAATGTGACTGTCTCGATCGGAAATAATCGAAAGAGGTACTCCGTGTCGAGATACTATTTCATCGATGTAAATTTGAGCAAGTTTTTTCGGTAGTGTAGTTGTTACGGATGGGAATAAAGTGTGCGGATTTGGTTAATCGGTCCACAATTACCCAAATTGCGTTGTGTCTGTCACAAAGTCCATGGTAATTTGTTCCCATTTCCATTGTGGGATTTAGGGTTGTTGTAATATTCCCGAAGGTTTTTGATATTCCGCCTTTACTCTTGCACATGTTGCACATTTACTTACATACACGGCTATATCCTTTTTCATACCAGGCCACCAGTAAAATTCTTTGACATCCTTATACATCTTATCAGTACCTGGATGAATAGAATATTTGGATTTGTGTGCTTCATCAAGTATCAGCTTTCGAAGTTTATGAAGTGTTGGAATCCAGAGCCGGTTTTTGTAATAATATACTTCATCGGTTTTCTTCTCAAAATTCCTTTCATTTCCATGTAGTTCTTCTTTTTCTAGCTGATCTGTCTTCAAGGCCTCATCTTGTGCAATGCGAACTTGTTCGGTTAGGCTACTTTGAACAATCATTCCGAGTGCTCGTACCCTTAATGGTCTGATTCTGTCTTTTCGGCTTAAAGCATCAGCTACTACGTTAGCCTTACCCGGGTGGTATTTAATCTCACAATCATAATCATTTAACAGTTCTACCCATCTCCTTTGTCTCATGTTTAGCTCTTTCTGATCGAATATGTGTTGTAAGCTTTTGTGATCAGTATAGATGGTACATTTAGTGCCATACAAGTAATGTCTCCAAATCTTCAATGCAAAGATAACTGCTCCCAATTCCAAATCATGGGTCGTATAATTCTTTTCATGTACTTTTAATTGTCGGGAAGCATATGCTATTACTTTCTTTCTTTGCATCAGTACGCATCCTAAACCTTTACGAGATGCGTCACAATATACCACCAATTCATCAGTTCCATCTGGAAGGCTTAATATTGGAGCCTCACATAACTTCTGTTTTAACGTTTGGAAGGCCATTTCTTGCTCTTCTCCCCATTCATATGCTCGATCTTTTTGAGTTAGGAGGGTTAGAGGTTGTGCAATACTTGAAAAGTTTTCAATGAATCTTCTATAATACCCGGCTAGTCCTAAGAATTGACGAATTTCTCTTGGTGACTTAGGCACTTGCCAATTCTTAATGGCCTCAATTTTACTTGGGTCTACTTGGATTCCTTGATGGTTCACAATGTGTCCCAAAAACTGTACTTCTTGTAGCCAAAACTCACATTTGGACAACTTTGCGTATAACTTCTCTTGCCTCAATAATTTTAAGATTTCCCGCAAATGTTGTTCGTGTTCCTCCTTACTTCTCGAATATATCAAAATGTCATCGATAAACACTATCACGAACTTGTCAAGGTAAGGTTTGCAAATTCGGTTCATGAGGTCCATAAACACTGCGGGTGCATTTGTCAACCCAAACGGCATAACCAAAAATTCATAGTGACCATATCGAGTTCGGAAAGCTGTTTTTGGTACGTCTTCTTCCTGAATTCTTACTTGATGATAACCAGATCTAAGATCAATTTTTGAAAAATACTTCGCACCTTGGAGCTGATCAAACAAGTCATCAATTCGAGGTAAGGGGTATCTATTCTTTATAGTCACTTTATTCAATTCCCGGTAATCAATACACATTCGAAAACTCCCATCCTTCTTCTTTACAAACAACACTGGTGCTCCCCACGGTGAGTAACTAGGGCGAATAAAACCCTGTCCAGTAATTCTTGTAACTGGTTGGACAGTTCTTGCATTTCAGAAGGCGCAAGTCTATAAGGTGCCTTAGCAATGGGTGCTGCTCCTGGTATCAAGTCAATACGGAATTCAACTTGTCGGGTCGGTGGTAAACCAGGCAACTCATCGGGGAATACATCTGAATACTCGTGTACCACTGGGATGTCTTCCATTCGTTTTTCCTCGGGTTCCTTAACTGTTACGCTCGCCAAGTATAATGTACAGCCTTGGCGCAAATATCTCAATGCCTTAAGTTGAGATATGAGGGGCAGTACTGTACCAGATTTCTCACCTTGAACAATCATAGCTTCATCATTCGAAAGAGGTATTCTAACGGTCTTATCCTTACAGACAATTTCAGCTTTATACTTAGATAGCCAGTCCATACCGACTATAACATCGAAACTTCCCAATTCTACTGGAAGTAAATCAATAAGGAATGGGTGGTCGTTTAGGATAAGGGAACAGTCTCGGACTATTCGGTTAACAAGTATAGACTTACCGTTAGCGAGTTCTATAGTATATGGTTTTGTTAGTTCACTAACCGGCATATTTTCTAAAGGTAAGAAATTAACAGATACGAAACTTCTATCGGCGCCCGTATCAAACAAAACTGAAGCATACTGACCCGAAACTAAGAATGTACCTGTCACCACATTCGGATCTTGACGCGCTTCACCCGGTCCTAATACAAACGCGCGTCCCTTAGCTGTGTTGGAGGTTGATGCTTGTGCTTGGTTCTGCCTTCTCACTGTACTCGGGTTCAAATTAGGGCAGTATCTCCGAAAGTGTTCCGTACTGCCACATTCATAGCAGGCACGGAGGTTCGTGGTAGGTGGGGTTTGTTGGTTGAGTTGTGGGCGGGTTGGTTGAGGTCGAGGGAGTTGAGTTGATTGCGGAAGACGGTTAACAGTGTTGGTGGGGGTTCTACAGTTGGGGGCATAGTGTCCCGTTCTTCCACACTTCGGAAATGACCCCTTGTATGTATCATGTTTCATGTCGAAACTGGTCATAGCATAGTCCTGAGTTGTAGGGCATATTCGTTTATTCTGAGATTTCACTTGTGTTCTAGGGGTATAACTAGTTCGTTTCAAACTGGATGATTCTCCTGGAACTCTTAATATACCATTTCTTGTAAGGTCAAAAGTAACGACGCTGGCTTGTAACACGGCACTCTCTAAAGTTGGGTGGGCTGCGGAATAGACTATACTTCTCACAGCTGGGGTCAGTCCCCAAATATAACGCTCAATGCGCTTGAATTCCGGAATAATTGACCATGGTACCAAACGAGTCAATTCAATGAAACGATTTGTGTAACTTCGATGATCAGTGCCTCTCATTTCCAAATTCCAAAGTTCGTGTTCTAATTTCAGGATCTCATCTCTTGGGCTAAATTGTTCTAACATGAGGGTTTTTAATTCAGTCCATGACATACGATTAATGGCATCTTGTCCCCTTATTTGGACTACCGTGTTCCACCACATCAGCGCTTGGTCTAGAAACATACTGGTAACAAATTTGACCACGCGGTTCGGTGGACACTTACTGATATTAATTACTAATTCGGTCTTTTCTATCCATTCGACCAGTCCGCCAGGTCCTTCAATACCCTTAAACTCAATCGATTTACATGATGTAAATTGTTTGTATGAGTACTCCTGACGCGGGGGTTCTCGGTTATTATTATTGTTAGTTGTGTTAACAACCGGTACAGGGTTCGGGATATTATCAGGGTGCACAACAGGTTCTGGGTTCCCAGTGACATTCATAGTTGGGAGAGTGTTATTATTATTTATGACATTATCAGTATTCACCGGGATAGTAACACCCGGGGCTACATTAGTGTCCGGCGGAGGTGTATTAACAGTGGCCGTGGTGGTGCTCGTAGGTTGATTAACAGTATTGTTAGCACGTATGCCTGCACTGACTTGGGCTACAATTGTTGGTATCACTGCTTGTAGTTGACGAGCAATCATTGCGGCCACTTCCGCCTCAGACAAAGGGTTTGTTTTCCTCGGGGCCATTCTATAGAATAATCAATTATATAATAATCAATATCGTTTCACTATGATCAACACAACTTTACGATATTACACTTTCACAACACATAACTATGCCAAAGAAAACACATTTGTATTAATTATAATCTTTACTGTACATATGCATCCAAAATTAGCGCATAGGCTTAACCTGGTATAGGCCAGCGCTTGTATATGCGTATCAAAATTTGTCACCAAGTGACATGTAGACTTAACCCGATAAGGGCCAGTGCTTGAAATAGTACTAAACCACAAACAACTCCCAAGTCAGCCCAACATGCTGTAACAAAATGCTGCTTAGGATATCAAAAGACTATATACATAAGACCAGACTACTAGGTCCTATCCATTCTTTGCAACATGAAACCACAACCAAACAACAGCAGCCACTAGGGCCGCATTAACCGTTAAGCATACCCCCAGCAGTATCATCGCTCGATCCTGACGCCCGTGGCTGTGAGCACTGGATCTCTGCACAATTCTGATTTCTTGCTGCATGTACCGCATGTGATCTTGCATATCATGTCTATGCAGGTTTAGGTTATTTATAGAATGTGAGTGGTCTAAAAGCTGATCAGTCGCTAAACCAAACCATGCTGAATCAGAATAACGAGGTGGCTCGGGTACCGGGGCGGGTAAACCCCAAGTAGGAATAGGTATCTCGGTTACCTGAACACGCGATGTTTCTCCCCTATGGTACGTAGATCGAGGTGGGAGAGAAGTGTGCTCAGGTGGACGCACTGAAATGCGAGCGGTCTGACGGTTTCTAATAGTAGGTGGGGGTACTGGTGCATGCTGTACAGGTGGAGTAGGGGATCTGGGTGCTCTAACAGGTGAATGATAAGCACTAGTAGCTCCCTGTCCTGCAACATTCCTAGGGGATTCCCTAGGGGGATAGGTGTCACAACGGTAACCCGATAAGTCGGGTTGATCCGCGGGTACCTCACGTGGAATTACCGCATCTGCGCCTTCTCCTATTTCCTCTGGCTCCTCCTCAGTTTCTACTTCCGGATCCTCTTCCTCCTCCTCAGGCTCTGTTGGTTGGGTATTAGGTAAACGATCAGTAGTTCTTGACATATTCCTGCACAATGGTTAGTGATAAGAATAATATCCTTCTATACTAATCATAGTAAGATACATGTAAGTATTTATACACATAAGCACAAATAATCGTTTATATACACAGATATTTATCTATTATTATATTTTATACACATATGTTGCTGTTTTTACCTATTCGATTGTTTATCGACTTCTTCTCGAATTTCCTCGTACAAACAAGTCTGTTATTACGTTCCGGACCATAATAACCCACTTGTCCATTCGCATTCATCACGAGAATCATTCGTGTATATTATTTAATATTATTTTATTCCCAGAGTTAATCGAGCCTACGGTTATCTTAGGGTATCCTAAGGGACATCCTAATTCTTTATAACCAATGGCTCTGATACCAACTTCTGTCACACCCCGACTAGGTAGTTGCGGAAGCGTAATACGGGAATGTAACAGATAACACTGGTATCAACAACATTGTTTATAAAGAAATTCATAAACTAATTTACATTATATTACATGGGTAGGTACTATGTTTACAAACTAGGTGAAAAACACATAACCGGTTTACGAGCTTCTTATCCAGTAATATAACAGCGTCTATTCACAGCTATTCAACTTTCTTTCTAACACCAAGCATGTAAGCAAATCATTCCACTTTTGCTTTACCTGAAAAGCATGTTAAAACGGGTCAACTACGTCTAGTTGGTGAGTTTCAAGTTTCACGAGTATCAATGAAATCAGTTCACAAGTTCGTAAAGTTTACAGTGTGTATGTATATATGTCTGTGTATGATGTATTATACTAAGCCACAAGTGAAACCGAAACGAGCTATACTACATGGCCTCTCCTGCCCATGCACTCCTGTTGGCATTTAACAGCCAATTTGCCCCATGTATGTACTATGTCTAACACCACATAGCAGTATGTAAATATATAATGACAATGTGCAACTGGTTTTACATATGTTCCGGCTTACCCCACCGGCTCTGTCACAGTTGGGTTTGTCAAACCGATAGTACTATCCACACGCCACCGGCACGAAGTTAATCACTTGTGTTTGTGGGGACTTGTCAAGTGTTAGTACTTAGATAATCCACATCATCACACGTTTTCAAGTATATCAGTATATGTAAACATGCTTTTCACCCCAAAAGTTCGTAAAACAGTTTAGAAAGTGGGGGTCGTGAAACTCACCTTATCGTAGTTCGCACAGAAATCACGTATCAAATAGTCAGATGTCTCGTTTATAGCCTGATTCCTATAAACGGTATCGTATTGTTATTACTAGTACAGTGTTTAAGCTAAGTCGGGCTGTATAGATAATCTGGGTATAGCTGTTAGGCCCAGAACATGACCATAGTCTTAGATTGTGACGTTGTATACTATGAAATGTTTAAAACTGGATTTGGCTCAGTTTCACCGTTTTCCGAGCCTAGCTCAGTTGATCGTTTATACGTTTCGGGATTAGGTAAGATCACATAAAACTTAAGTAAATATATTGATTGATAAAATAAGTTGATTTATGAAAGAATTTTAAAGTTTCGGTATCTGGTTTGATTGCAGGGCTCGTTTCCGTTTTCACACGGGTTTGATTATACAAAACGCGCACAATCCACCCGATTTGTCCGGAATTCTCGTAAAAAGTTCGTTTTTATCAATATCATTCAAAAATATGATATTTGACCACTTTTGACATTTTGACATACCAGTCAGTCCGTTAAATACAAAACTGCTGGTTTCGTTAAAACAATTATAATTTAAATCTTTGATAAATCATAACTAAATATGTAATTATATATAAATTATGTAAATTTTTGTAAAAATACATTAAGACATGGAGAATTTTATAAAAATGTTTTCAGAAATTTTATGATTATTTATTTATTTATAAAAATTCATTTAATAGGTTATAATCGTGTAATAAATGGCCCGTTTATATCAAACGACCTCCGAAAAATCCGATAATTTTTACCAATAGCCTCAATGTCATTACATAGCCCCTGCAAAATTTCCAGAACCTAACTCTTTTGACAAAATGCCTTTTTGTGCGTTTTTCGGCTGTTAAAATTCGGTTAAGCCATGATCGCACAAACCATACTTAGACATTTCCAATGATTCCCAAACTTTACCAGTGATCTTACCATCATATATTAAACTCCAAAACCAAGTTTCATAATTTTTCAATATGTTTAGCTATTTTTCCCAAATAAACGCTCATAAACGGGAATAAATTCACCAAATATTCTCCGTTTATCGAAAAATTACCAAATTTGAACAGGGACTCATTTATATGATCCCTAGTGTCCCTGAAAGTTTTCACAAGCTAACAACAAGCACGTCACAACCTATTACTAAACAGCCACTAAACGAGTGTTACGGGTTTACCTTGTCGGTTTTCGATGAATTTTGCTAGCTTAAACGACTTTCCGGGTCTCGGGTTGCAAACTCAGTATATCTACATATCATATAACATCAAACCAAGCATAAATCATCCATGTAACAGCCTTGATAATTAGGGTTTCGGTTTTGGGTTCAAACCGAACTTTCTAACCGTAAAAACGTTGTATTCATGTTCTAATCCGCGTTTTTGACCAAAAAAGTATATGTTCCTGGTTTGTAAACATGCTTAACATCAAAACATAATTTTACTTGATTTTTAGGGTTTTTGGATGGTTAAACATGTTTAAAACTAATTAAAACATGTTTATATATTAATCATATACATCAAACTTTGTTAAAACTTTATGGAATTTGATCTCACCTTAGGGTTTGAAAGGAAGTTGAGAGCACAGGGGTTTAGAGCTGCTGGACTTGAAAATGTGTTGTATGTTGTATTGAATGAAACAAACTTAGGATGTAAGCTTTGTATTAAAAGGTGTGATGTTTAAAAAAAAGGGGGGCTGCCGATCGGACTCTTGGGAGGCCCTTAATGGGCTGTTTTGGCCCATTAAACTATACACACAAGCCCAAACATGAAAAGCCCATTTTAAATTTAGTTCGGGTCCGGTTTTGCACAAGAAAATTAATTCGGGTGTAAGAAATAGCGTAAAAACGAGTGTTTTTCAGCTTATTTTTGTAAAATAAGAAAAACGTACTGACTCGTTGTAAAATTCCAAAATATTTTCACGGATTGCTTAGAACATGTCATATAAGTGTTTTATAAATCTTTTTCGGCTTAACGGATGCTACAATGCTTGTTTTGATATTAACGATTGCGTTTAAGCTTATAGCGTATCGATAAACGAAACCTTTTTCGTTTAAAGAGTTTTAAACGTACCGAGGCCTAAATATCAATATGTTAGCCTCTATAACATATATAAGACTCGTATATGACCCCTCAGTATGTATACGGGTCATAGTTAGTATCAGTCGGTTACTCGTTTAAGCACTACGAATTAACCGATTTATCGTTTACTTGTTACGTAAAGAATATAGTGTACCTCGTTTTGTCATGAATGTCACATTCTCCCCCCGTTAAGAAATTTCGTCCCCGAAATTTAATGTGTCATCGGTTTTCTAGGGAACAGGTGTGGGTATTTCTTTCGGAATTCGTCCTTTCGTTCCCAAGTATATTCGGGTCCTTGTTTTGAATTCCACCGAACTTTTACCAATGAAATTTTGTTGTGTCGTAACTGTTTGGTTTTCCCGTCTACAATTTCTACCGGTTCCTCTACGAAGTTGAGCTTTTCGTTGATCTGAACATCTTCCAGTGGTACTATTGTCGTTTCATCAGTCAAACACTTTTTCAGATTCGATACATGAAACACGTCGTGAATAGTGCTCAGTTCTAAGGGTAGTTTTAATCGGTAAGCTACGGGACCAATTTTTGCAATAATCTCAAAAGGTCCGATGTATCTCGGGGCTAGTTTACCAGTCTTTCCAAATCTTATAACACCCTTCCATGGCGATACTTTTAAAAATACCTTATCACCTATTTCAAAAGATAACGGTTTTCTGCGAACATCGGCATAACTCTTTTGTCGGTCACGGGCAGCTTTCAATTTTTGTTTAACTTGGTGAATCTTATCAGTGGTTTCCTGAATTAAATCGGATCTTGAAATTTGAGTATCACCCACTTCTGTCCAACATAATGGTGATCTACATTTTCGCCCGTATAGAGCTTCATAAGGTGCTGCTTGTATACTACTGTGATAACTGTTATTGTAAGAGAATTCAATGAGCGGGAGGTGTTGATCCCAATTCCCTTTGAAGTCCAGTACACAAGCACGAAGTAAATCTTCTAAGGTTTGGATGGTTCGTTCGGATTGACCATCAGTCTGGGGATGGTAAGCCGTACTTAGGTCGATTCGGGTTCCTAAGGCTTCTTGTACTGCTTGCCAGAAATGTGAAGTAATGTGACTGTCTCGATCGGAAATAATCGAAAGAGGTACTCCGTGTCGAGATACTATTTCATCGATGTAAATTTGAGCAAGTTTTTTCGGTAGTGTAGTTGTTACGGATGGGAATAAAGTGTGCGGATTTGGTTAATCGGTCCACAATTACCCAAATTGCGTTGTGTCTGTCACAAAGTCCATGGTAATTTGTTCCCATTTCCATTGTGGGATTTAGGGTTGTTGTAATATTCCCGAAGGTTTTTGATATTCCGCCTTTACTCTTGCACATGTTGCACATTTACTTACATACACGGCTATATCCTTTTTCATACCAGGCCACCAGTAAAATTCTTTGACATCCTTATACATCTTATCAGTACCTGGATGAATAGAATATTTGGATTTGTGTGCTTCATCAAGTATCAGCTTTCGAAGTTTATGAAGTGTTGGAATCCAGAGCCGGTTTTTGTAATAATATACTTCATCGGTTTTCTTCTCAAAATTCCTTTCATTTCCATGTAGTTCTTCTTTTTCTAGCTGATCTGTCTTCAAGGCCTCATCTTGTGCAATGCGAACTTGTTCGGTTAGGCTACTTTGAACAATCATTCCGAGTGCTCGTACCCTTAATGGTCTGATTCTGTCTTTTCGGCTTAAAGCATCAGCTACTACGTTAGCCTTACCCGGGTGGTATTTAATCTCACAATCATAATCATTTAACAGTTCTACCCATCTCCTTTGTCTCATGTTTAGCTCTTTCTGATCGAATATGTGTTGTAAGCTTTTGTGATCAGTATAGATGGTACATTTAGTGCCATACAAGTAATGTCTCCAAATCTTCAATGCAAAGATAACTGCTCCCAATTCCAAATCATGGGTCGTATAATTCTTTTCATGTACTTTTAATTGTCGGGAAGCATATGCTATTACTTTCTTTCTTTGCATCAGTACGCATCCTAAACCTTTACGAGATGCGTCACAATATACCACCAATTCATCAGTTCCATCTGGAAGGCTTAATATTGGAGCCTCACATAACTTCTGTTTTAACGTTTGGAAGGCCATTTCTTGCTCTTCTCCCCATTCATATGCTCGATCTTTTTGAGTTAGGAGGGTTAGAGGTTGTGCAATACTTGAAAAGTTTTCAATGAATCTTCTATAATACCCGGCTAGTCCTAAGAATTGACGAATTTCTCTTGGTGACTTAGGCACTTGCCAATTCTTAATGGCCTCAATTTTACTTGGGTCTACTTGGATTCCTTGATGGTTCACAATGTGTCCCAAAAACTGTACTTCTTGTAGCCAAAACTCACATTTGGACAACTTTGCGTATAACTTCTCTTGCCTCAATAATTTTAAGATTTCCCGCAAATGTTGTTCGTGTTCCTCCTTACTTCTCGAATATATCAAAATGTCATCGATAAACACTATCACGAACTTGTCAAGGTAAGGTTTGCAAATTCGGTTCATGAGGTCCATAAACACTGCGGGTGCATTTGTCAACCCAAACGGCATAACCAAAAATTCATAGTGACCATATCGAGTTCGGAAAGCTGTTTTTGGTACGTCTTCTTCCTGAATTCTTACTTGATGATAACCAGATCTAAGATCAATTTTTGAAAAATACTTCGCACCTTGGAGCTGATCAAACAAGTCATCAATTCGAGGTAAGGGGTATCTATTCTTTATAGTCACTTTATTCAATTCCCGGTAATCAATACACATTCGAAAACTCCCATCCTTCTTCTTTACACACAACACTGGTGCTCCCCACGGTGAGTAACTAGGGCGAATAAAACCCTGTCCAGTAATTCTTGTAACTGGTTGGACAGTTCTTGCATTTCAGAAGGCGCAAGTCTATAAGGTGCCTTAGCAATGGGTGCTGCTCCTGGTATCAAGTCAATACGGAATTCAACTTGTCGGGTCGGTGGTAAACCAGGCAACTCATCGGGGAATACATCTGAATACTCGTGTACCACTGGGATGTCTTCCATTCGTTTTTCCTCGGGTTCCTTAACTGTTACGCTCGCCAAGTATAATGTACAGCCTTGGCGCAAATATCTCAATGCCTTAAGTTGAGATATGAGGGGCAGTACTGTACCAGATTTCTCACCTTGAACAATCATAGCTTCATCATTCGAAAGAGGTATTCTAACGGTCTTATCCTTACAGACAATTTCAGCTTTATACTTAGATAGCCAGTCCATACCGACTATAACATCGAAACTTCCCAATTCTACTGGAAGTAAATCAATAAGGAATGGGTGGTCGTTTAGGATAAGGGAACAGTCTCGGACTATTCGGTTAACAAGTATAGACTTACCGTTAGCGAGTTCTATAGTATATGGTTTTGTTAGTTCACTAACCGGCATATTTTCTAAAGGTAAGAAATTAACAGATACGAAACTTCTATCGGCGCCCGTATCAAACAAAACTGAAGCATACTGACCCGAAACTAAGAATGTACCTGTCACCACATTCGGATCTTGACGCGCTTCACCCGGTCCTAATACAAACGCGCGTCCCTTAGCTGTGTTGGAGGTTGATGCTTGTGCTTGGTTCTGCCTTCTCACTGTACTCGGGTTCAAATTAGGGCAGTATCTCCGAAAGTGTTCCGTACTGCCACATTCATAGCAGGCACGGAGGTTCGTGGTAGGTGGGGTTTGTTGGTTGAGTTGTGGGCGGGTTGGTTGAGGTCGAGGGAGTTGAGTTGATTGCGGAAGACGGTTAACAGTGTTGGTGGGGGTTCTACAGTTGGGGGCATAGTGTCCCGTTCTTCCACACTTCGGAAATGACCCCTTGTATGTATCATGTTTCATGTCGAAACTGGTCATAGCATAGTCCTGAGTTGTAGGGCATATTCGTTTATTCTGAGATTTCACTTGTGTTCTAGGGGTATAACTAGTTCGTTTCAAACTGGATGATTCTCCTGGAACTCTTAATATACCATTTCTTGTAAGGTCAAAAGTAACGACGCTGGCTTGTAACACGGCACTCTCTAAAGTTGGGTGGGCTGCGGAATAGACTATACTTCTCACAGCTGGGGTCAGTCCCCAAATATAACGCTCAATGCGCTTGAATTCCGGAATAATTGACCATGGTACCAAACGAGTCAATTCAATGAAACGATTTGTGTAACTTCGATGATCAGTGCCTCTCATTTCCAAATTCCAAAGTTCGTGTTCTAATTTCAGGATCTCATCTCTTGGGCTAAATTGTTCTAACATGAGGGTTTTTAATTCAGTCCATGACATACGATTAATGGCATCTTGTCCCCTTATTTGGACTACCGTGTTCCACCACATCAGCGCTTGGTCTAGAAACATACTGGTAACAAATTTGACCACGCGGTTCGGTGGACACTTACTGATATTAATTACTAATTCGGTCTTTTCTATCCATTCGACCAATCCGCCAGGTCCTTCAATACCCTTAAACTCAATCGATTTACATGATGTAAATTGTTTGTATGAGTACTCCTGACGCGGGGGTTCTCGGTTATTATTATTGTTAGTTGTGTTAACAACCGGTACAGGGTTCGGGATATTATCAGGGTGCACAACAGGTTCTGGGTTCCCAGTGACATTCATAGTTGGGAGAGTGTTATTATTATTTATGACATTATCAGTATTCACCGGGATAGTAACACCCGGGGCTACATTAGTGTCCGGCGGAGGTGTATTAACAGTGGCCGTGGTGGTGCTCGTAGGTTGATTAACAGTATTGTTAGCACGTATGCCTGCACTGACTTGGGCTACAATTGTTGGTATCACTGCTTGTAGTTGACGAGCAATCATTGCGGCCACTTCCGCCTCAGACAAAGGGTTTGTTTTCCTCGGGGCCATTCTATAGAATAATCAATTATATAATAATCAATATCGTTTCACTATGATCAACACAACTTTACGATATTACACTTTCACAACACATAACTATGCCAAAGAAAACACATTTGTATTAATTATAATCTTTACTGTACATATGCATCCAAAATTAGCGCATAGGCTTAACCTGGTATAGGCCAGCGCTTGTATATGCGTATCAAAATTTGTCACCAAGTGACATGTAGACTTAACCCGATAAGGGCCAGTGCTTGAAATAGTACTAAACCACAAACAACTCCCAAGTCAGCCCAACATGCTGTAACAAAATGCTGCTTAGGATATCAAAAGACTATATACATAAGACCAGACTACTAGGTCCTATCCATTCTTTGCAACATGAAACCACAACCAAACAACAGCAGCCACTAGGGCCGCATTAACCGTTAAGCATACCCCCAGCAGTATCATCGCTCGATCCTGACGCCCGTGGCTGTGAGCACTGGATCTCTGCACAATTCTGATTTCTTGCTGCATGTACCGCATGTGATCTTGCATATCATGTCTATGCAGGTTTAGGTTATTTATAGAATGTGAGTGGTCTAAAAGCTGATCAGTCGCTAAACCAAACCATGCTGAATCAGAATAACGAGGTGGCTCGGGTACCGGGGCGGGTAAACCCCAAGTAGGAATAGGTATCTCGGTTACCTGAACACGCGATGTTTCTCCCCTATGGTACGTAGATCGAGGTGGGAGAGAAGTGTGCTCAGGTGGACGCACTGAAATGCGAGCGGTCTGACGGTTTCTAATAGTAGGTGGGGGTACTGGTGCATGCTGTACAGGTGGAGTAGGGGATCTGGGTGCTCTAACAGGTGAATGATAAGCACTAGTAGCTCCCTGTCCTGCAACATTCCTAGGGGATTCCCTAGGGGGATAGGTGTCACAACGGTAACCCGATAAGTCGGGTTGATCCGCGGGTACCTCACGTGGAATTACCGCATCTGCGCCTTCTCCTATTTCCTCTGGCTCCTCCTCAGTTTCTACTTCCGGATCCTCTTCCTCCTCCTCAGGCTCTGTTGGTTGGGTATTAGGTAAACGATCAGTAGTTCTTGACATATTCCTGCACAATGGTTAGTGATAAGAATAATATCCTTCTATACTAATCATAGTAAGATACATGTAAGTATTTATACACATAAGCACAAATAATCGTTTATATACACAGATATTTATCTATTATTATATTTTATACACATATGTTGCTGTTTTTACCTATTCGATTGTTTATCGACTTCTTCTCGAATTTCCTCGTACAAACAAGTCTGTTATTACGTTCCGGACCATAATAACCCACTTGTCCATTCGCATTCATCACGAGAATCATTCGTGTATATTATTTAATATTATTTTATTCCCAGAGTTAATCGAGCCTACGGTTATCTTAGGGTATCCTAAGGGACATCCTAATTCTTTATAACCAATGGCTCTGATACCAACTTCTGTCACACCCCGACTAGGTAGTTGCGGAAGCGTAATACGGGAATGTAACAGATAACACTGGTATCAACAACATTGTTTATAAAGAAATTCATAAACTAATTTACATTATATTACATGGGTAGGTACTATGTTTACAAACTAGGTGAAAAACACATAACCGGTTTACGAGCTTCTTATCCAGTAATATAACAGCGTCTATTCACAGCTATTCAACTTTCTTTCTAACACCAAGCATGTAAGCAAATCATTCCACTTTTGCTTTACCTGAAAAGCATGTTAAAACGGGTCAACTACGTCTAGTTGGTGAGTTTCAAGTTTCACGAGTATCAATGAAATCAGTTCACAAGTTCGTAAAGTTTACAGTGTGTATGTATATATGTCTGTGTATGATGTATTATACTAAGCCACAAGTGAAACCGAAACGAGCTATACTACATGGCCTCTCCTGCCCATGCACTCCTGTTGGCATTTAACAGCCAATTTGCCCCATGTATGTACTATGTCTAACACCACATAGCAGTATGTAAATATATAATGACAATGTGCAACTGGTTTTACATATGTTCCGGCTTACCCCACCGGCTCTGTCACAGTTGGGTTTGTCAAACCGATAGTACTATCCACACGCCACCGGCACGAAGTTAATCACTTGTGTTTGTGGGGACTTGTCAAGTGTTAGTACTTAGATAATCCACATCATCACACGTTTTCAAGTATATCAGTATATGTAAACATGCTTTTCACCCCAAAAGTTCGTAAAACAGTTTAGAAAGTGGGGGTCGTGAAACTCACCTTATCGTAGTTCGCACAGAAATCACGTATCAAATAGTCAGATGTCTCGTTTATAGCCTGATTCCTATAAACGGTATCGTATTGTTATTACTAGTACAGTGTTTAAGCTAAGTCGGGCTGTATAGATAATCTGGGTATAGCTGTTAGGCCCAGAACATGACCATAGTCTTAGATTGTGACGTTGTATACTATGAAATGTTTAAAACTGGATTTGGCTCAGTTTCACCGTTTTCCGAGCCTAGCTCAGTTGATCGTTTATACGTTTCGGGATTAGGTAAGATCACATAAAACTTAAGTAAATATATTGATTGATAAAATAAGTTGATTTATGAAAGAATTTTAAAGTTTCGGTATCTGGTTTGATTGCAGGGCTCGTTTCCGTTTTCACACGGGTTTGATTATACAAAACGCGCACAATCCACCCGATTTGTCCGGAATTCTCGTAAAAAGTTCGTTTTTATCAATATCATTCAAAAATATGATATTTGACCACTTTTGACATTTTGACATACCAGTCAGTCCGTTAAATACAAAACTGCCGGTTTCGTTAAAACAATTATAATTTAAATCTTTGATAAATCATAACTAAATATGTAATTATATATAAATTATGTAAATTTTTGTAAAAATACATTAAGACATGGAGAATTTTATAAAAATGTTTTCAGAAATTTTATGATTATTTATTTATTTATAAAAATTCATTTAATAGGTTATAATCGTGTAATAAATGGCCCGTTTATATCAAACGACCTCCGAAAAATCCGATAATTTTTACCAATAGCCTCAATGTCATTACATAGCCCCTGCAAAATTTCCAGAACCTAACTCTTTTGACAAAATGCCTTTTTGTGCGTTTTTCGGCTGTTAAAATTCGGTTAAGCCATGATCGCACAAACCATACTTAGACATTTCCAATGATTCCCAAACTTTACCAGTGATCTTACCATCACATATTAAACTCCAAAACCAAGTTTCATAATTTTTCAATATGTTTAGCTATTTTTCCCAAATAAACGCTCATAAACGGGAATAAATTCACCAAATATTCTCCGTTTATCGAAAAATTACCAAATTTGAACAGGGACTCATTTATATGATCCCTAGTGTCCCTGAAAGTTTTCACAAGCTAACAACAAGCACGTCACAACCTATTACTAAACAGCCCCTAAACGAGTGTTACGGGTTTACCTTGTCGGTTTTCGATGAATTTTGCTAGCTTAAACGACTTTCCGGGTCTCGGGTTGCAAACTCAGTATATCTACATATCATATAACATCAAACCAAGCATAAATCATCCATGTAACAGCCTTGATAATTAGGGTTTCGGTTTTGGGTTCAAACCGAACTTTCTAACCGTAAAAACGTTGTATTCATGTTCTAATCCGCGTTTTTGACCAAAAAAGTATATGTTCCTGGTTTGTAAACATGTTTAACATCAAAACATAATTTTACTTGATTTTTAGGGTTTTTGGATGGTTAAACATGTTTAAAACTAATTAAAACATGTTTATATATTAATCATATACATCAAACTTTGTTAAAACTTTATGGAATTTGATCTCACCTTAGGGTTTGAAAGGAAGTTGAGAGCACAGGGGTTTAGAGCTGCTGGACTTGAAAATGTGTTGTATGTTGTATTGAATGAAACAAACTTAGGATGTAAGCTTTGTATTAAAAGGTGTGATGTTTAAAAAAAAGGGGGGCTGCCGATCGGACTCTTGGGAGGCCCTTAATGGGCTGTTTTGGCCCATTAAACTATACACACAAGCCCAAACATGAAAAGCCCATTTTAAATTTAGTTCGGGTCCGGTTTTGCACAAGAAAATTAATTCGGGTGTAAGAAATAGCGTAAAAACGAGTGTTTTTCAGCTTATTTTTGTAAAATAAGAAAAACGTACTGACTCGTTGTAAAATTCCAAAATATTTTCACGGATTGCTTAGAACATGTCATATAAGTGTTTTATAAATCTTTTTCGGCTTAACGGATGCTACAATGCTTGTTTTGATATTAACGATTGCGTTTAAGCTTATAGCGTATCGATAAACGAAACCTTTTTTGTTTAAAGAGTTTTAAACGTACCGAGGCCTAAATATCAATATGTTAGCCTCTATAACATATATAAGACTCGTATATGACCCCTCAGTATGTATACGGGTCATAGTTAGTATCAGTCGGTTACTCGTTTAAGCACTACGAATTAACCGATTTATCGTTTACTTGTTACGTAAAGAATATAGTGTACCTCGTTTTGTCATGAATGTCACAATTCAACGTTCGGTTCAGAAGACTTTTATTCTCGTAACATGAATTTATGGCTATTGACCAAAACCCGGCTTCCGACTCGCTGTTCGGATTCTTAAATTTAACATAACTTGAGTTCTAAACGTCCGTTTGGATTGATTCCAGCGGCAACGAGTTCGTTTTTATTTATATTTTCATATCCTAAAATCTTAGATTCTGAATTGTTTATATCCTTTGACATGTAGTGGACGACTCGCTTATTCGTTAGCTCGCTTATTCATATTTATATTCGTTATTCATTAATCTAAGGTGAGTTTATCATTCCCCTATTTACTCAGTTTTCTAAATGTTTTGGAGACATATGCGTACGTATTCGTATTTCTTACTATATATATTCAAACAAATGCATACGTGTTATTGTGAGTGATTTAATCAAACATACGTGCTACTTGCTTACTTGTGTTACCATTCAATCAATCGTATATTTTCCCAACTTCTTTCAGCCAACGTTACATCCTAGCAGCCGTTGATTACGCTTCAAAATGGGCCGAGGCGTAAGCCTTGCCCACAAATGATGCCAGGTCGGTGGTGAAATTCTTGAAGATGTTGTTCTCCCGCTTTGGTGAAATTCTAGACACTAAGTAATAAATTCTACACTCTTAACTTAACTAAAACTATCAACCGGCAAGTGAACTGATCGACTCTAGTAAAACTAAGTAACTCCGAATATCGAACCCACGAGACTTTTTAAATTACGTAAACTAGCTAATTAGACTCAACTAATACTGACTCGACTATTTAGTTATATTTTAAGGGAGATTTTTAATATAAACTAATTAAGAAAAACAAGTAATTTAAACGAAAGACATGTTTGTTTATTTTAATCAGATGATAAAAGGAAAACTATCTAGGTTAAAATCCCCTAAGTTTCATTTGTTAATTAACCAGGAAAATATTTATTTATGGAACTAGGATCGTAAAATAGATGCTTAAAAGAAAACATGAACAGGACCACTGACCCTTCTCAAGAAGACACCTATGGGTTTCTAGTAAGTTTTACCGCACACCAGTTTTATAAATCAAGTTTCCTTACGGTCACCTAATTAATTATGAACTAGTTCCTGTATATGAAATCCTACCTTACAACGCGGAAATCAAAGGCAGATTAATATATTCAATTGACTCGATATACAAAGTTAATCAATAAAACCTAGACAAACTCCTTACAAAGAACTAAATCTAGCAATCCTGATCAACAAAGACCTACCAATAACCTAGCATCTTACAGCTCTTTAGGTTAGCAACACACTTAGGTTTATTTGATTAAATAATATTATTCCTATGATCTTATCACGAATCAATCATAAAATAGTCAAAAACACAAAGTAGATGACCTAATCCTATCATATGACAAACATTAATCAAGGCAATTATGGAATAATAAAACTCAACAAACAACCCTAAGTATCAATATTCATCAACTCAATATAATTAAACCTTTTACTAGTTCATAGAACTATAATGATAAATAAATCCCAAGTCAAAATCAAACGTTAACAAAGGTTCGTCACATGCTTAGGCAGTCTATAATGTTTAGCCTAGCATCATAAAATCAAGAAAAACAATAATAAAGGAAATCATGGTAAAAAACAAAAGAAATGAAAGATTAAGTTGATAAAACCTGTGGTCTTCATTCTTGATTGATTCATACTTCACCGGCTGATTCCTTGCGTTCAAACCCGCCAAATATGCAATCTTAAGCTTAGGGAAACTCCAAATTCGACTCTGGTTCACAGGGTATGTTTAAGGTTAAGTTTAGGGGTCTTTATATAGATATTTTATGCCCAAAAACCCTAAATTCGTAGAACATTCCGGTTCGTTTCCTGATCCTCCAGTTCTCCGATTTGCCTTATTTTAGCTTATTTTTCACCCTTTTCAACCACAAAAAAGTCCTGAGACCTACATTATACAAATATATTAGTAATGTACAAATTCTAATAAAAACCAAATAAAAACTAATAAAATATTATATAAAATATACAAGGGATTTATATATATTGAGCATTACATCAACCATCCGTTCCTCCGGTTCAACGGGAACAGCACCAAAAGTCGATCTTCTCTAGGCCGGTTACGCCACCATGGAAGAGGTTTTTCGACATTCAGCGGCTCGTTTATCTCGAGCTCACTTTGGAGTTCCTTTCCTCTTTTTTCATGCACCCCTCGATTCCCGATGTATATGACAAAAATGAGGGGGGGGGGGTCCATTTCTAATTATGGGTAAGTGGCACACCTGGTCCCTTGCCACCCTCGCCAAAAAACTTGGGTTATATACGGACGAAGAGTTGGAAACCGAGTTATTTGATGGGTTGCAGGATTTTCCGATCTCCACAGATAAGCATGCGTATTTGATTCGTGTTACTGGCGAGCCACACGATGGTCGGTCTTCAAAGGGCATCCTACTGCTTGACCCCCTTCACCACCTTTTGCACCATGTCGTCTTCAACTGCCTTGGAGGACGTGGCGACAATGTAAGCAACGTCATGTCCCGCAACCTTTTTCATTTATATTGCATCATTGAGGGACACGACTAAAATTTGGGGTACAGTGTCGCCGAATGTTTTAACCGTGAAGGCAGGTCCACTTCTGGCAGTTCAATTTGCGCTGAGCCATTCATTACTGAGCTCGCCTACCAGCTGGGGGGTGATGGATTTACCAGCAGCGAATGATCTGACTCTGGAGGGTGAGGGATTTCAATCGCCCTAAAATAGCTACGGTCGATGGGTATTGTGCGAACGTTTAGGGTAGGACGAGGTTGGTCGACAAGGGGGGCCAAATTTGGGACCCGCTACCACCACCGAGGATGAGGACATGCCAGACCAAAAGCCCCCACAGCCCAACAGCAGTGTACCGATCGCTTATGAGGAGCTTTGGCAGCAGTTTAAACAGTTTATAATTACTTAGGAAGGGTTTTGTACTGCTCAGTATGATTTCCAGACAAAGCAGGCCTAGGCAACGGGGCCTGATTAATTACACCGCTGACTACACCCGGCGATGGCTTGAGTGGGTTTATGCTACCGAGCTGGCATACGTAGCTCATCATGGCTAAACCCTTCCTGCAGCCCCCTCATGATTCTATGGTTCTTCGTCCTCGAGCCAGTTTGCAGGTGACCAGGAACAGCTCTTTGGGGCTGAGTACTCACAGCCTGGCACCCCTTCCAATCCTTTTAGCAGTCAGGATGCACTTGTTCAACCTGAGCCGTTTACCGTTGATATAACGTTTAATATACATAAATCCTGTGTAAATTTTATTTATTATTTTATTAGTTTTGTTTGGTTTCTTGTAAATATTTGTATACTACTAACATGGTTTTATATTTTAGGTTTCGGGTTTTAATTATGGTGAAAAGAGGGCGAAAAATAAGCAAAAACAAGCCGAACCGGAGAAACGAACCATCTGGAAATGAACCAGACCAGACCAGGAAAAGAACCGGACCGGCTAAGCGCCCCCCCCCCCCCCACCCCCACCCCATTCCATTTGACGGAGCGCCGCGCAGTGGGGAGGCCCAAGCCCGCCTCGCGGCGCAATAGGATCCCTTCCATAATTTTCCAACAGACTTTCGTATTTTAGGCAACCTGTTTCCTATTTAAAGACCCCTAACTCACCCTTAAGCATACCTGAAAGTTCCAGCCGAATTTGGGGAGTTCCGAGGCTTCCGCGATCAGCTTTTGGCAGCTTTGGAGTAAAAGAATCATCCGGTGGTGCGCGTATCAGTTGAAGACGAAGAACACCGGTTTTATCCTTTATTTCTTTCGTTTTCGTTTATTTACCACCACAAATTCTTATTTGCTTGTTTTGTTTAAAACTAAGATGTTAGGCTAAATTTCATGAACTATCTAGGCTTATGATAAACTTACTTTGATGTTTTGATTTGACTTTGGGATTGTTTATCGTTATGGTTTTTATAGTTTAGTTAAAGATTTATTTATATTTAATTGATGCATATGAATGCTTAGGATTATTTGATGAGTTTTATTCCATAGATTTCCTTGATTATTGTTTATCATGTGATAGAATTGCTATTAGGTCAATTACTTCGTGTTTGTCATGATAAGGTCATACGAATAATGTTAAATAAACCTAAGTGTGCTGCTAATCTAAAATATATAAAGTGCTAGGTTATTGATAAGTCTTTACTATTTAATCTTGCTAGATTTAGTTCTTCGTAAGGAGTCCGTCTAGGGTTGATTATTTATTATTGTTTATCAAATCAATTAAATATAGTAAATTGCCTTTGATTTCCGCGCTGTAAGGTAGGATTTTGTATAAAGGAACTAAATTATAATTAATTAGGACCGTAAGGGAACTTGATTTTCAATACTGGTGTGCATTAAAACTTGTTAAAAATCCATAGGTGTCTCTTGAAAAGGGTCAGGGGTCCTGTTTGGGTTTTCTTTTAAGTGTCTATTTTATGATCCCAGTCCATAACTAAATATTTTCTCGGGTTAATTCATTAGTGAAATTTAGGGGATTCTAGCCTAGGTAATTTTCTTATCATCATCTTATTTTAAGTAACAAACTTTTGTTTTCGTTTAAATTGCTTGTTTTCTTAATTAGTTTTTAATTATAGTATTAGATTAGTATTTTAAACAAAACCCCCCAAACAAATATAATTAATAAGTCATGTTTTGTAGTCGAGTCTAATTAGCCAATAAATGTAATTTAAAGAGTCTCGTGGGTTCGATATCCGGACTTACTTAGCTGTACTAGAGTCGATCGGTTCACTTGCCGGTTAGTAGTTTAGTCGAGTTTTAGAGAGTTTAGAATATTACTTAGTGTTTATTTTTTGTTAAATTAGTTAAAAATTATTAAAATACTCCCCACCGCGCGACGCTCCGACAAATGGAGGGGGCCGGTCCGGTTCTTTTCCTGGTCTAGTCCAATTCGTTTCCAGATGGTTTGGTTCTCCGGTTCGGCTTGTTTTTGCTCATTTTTCCCCGTCTTTTCACCATAATTAAAACCCGAAACCTAAAATATAAAACCATGTTAGTGGTATACAAATCTTTACAAGAAACCGAACAAATCTAATAAAATAATAAATAAAATGTACAAGAGATTTATTTATATTAAAAGTTATAACAACCGTTCGTAACCGCGACCCGTTCTCCATGCTCAACCGTGCTGCAGTGACCTGTTCGCGAATCAGGACTTGGGTGGCTCCAGCTCTGCTTTTGACAATCTGGATGATTAGTCTTGTTTTCAATTGTGTTTGTATTAGAACTTTGTTTTTATGTTTGTATACTCTTATTGTTGGACATGGTTGTATTTGGATGGTTACGTATGGATGTAATCTATCATGTGTTGGATTTTGTTGTGTTTGTTGAGCTGTCTTGTTTCGGTTTGCCTTGTTTTGCTTTGTTTTCCTTACAAGGTGTTTTTGCTTTGATTGCACATATGGCGTTGCCAGGTCTTCACTCATTGACACTACCGAGTCTTTGGAGGCACAGTACTGGCAGCTTTTGGGATTTCAATGGAGTTTTCTGTTTTCTCTTTTGCACTTTACTTTTAGTTTTTTGTTGTACAACGAGGGCGTTGTACAATTTAAGTGTGGGGAGGGAATCTTATGTGAACACTTTTTGTCCAATTTGTTTTAAATTTTTTTGCAAAACTCCCAAGAAATTTGTAGTTAACAATAACCATTAAGCAATTTTTAATTCAACTTTAATTGTATTGTCCTAAAGCACAAATCCTTAAGACACTCAAGCCGAAATCTTAAAAAAGACATACCTTTAAACATGACAAACAAAAGATTCACATTCTTGTCTTGCTAAAGTTACCCACTCCGCCCGTTTCTGTGAGTTGGCCTCGTTAGTTGTTTTTGCTCATGTTTTTGCGGGCAATTGAGTGAGCCGAGTGATTATTGTAAGGTAGAACTTGTTTATTGGAATGCATTTGAAAACCATATGCATATACGTGGTATAACCATTGAGGAATTTAGGATAAACCCCATGTCTAGCCACTTTTAACTTATATTTCCCTTACCCACATTATTCCCCTAGTGGCCCATGTTTAGCCTTGTCCCGTGTTTTTTTTTTCTTTTTTGCCCTATTTTTATCACCACTTGGCCATAAAGTCTTTTAATTTTCACCCATTTTTTGTTAGAAATCCGGTTCGGCTAAGTTAGTTTATTTTTCATTTCATTTTTGTATGTATTTTATCACTTGGGAATTTTAGAAGCACAATGCTATCTCCCCAAGTGCAATTTTAGGATATATAGTTGAATTTCATTGGTGTAAAAATAAAAAATAAATAATAAAAAAAAACTTACAAGATAAGAAGAGAATAATAAGTTTGCTTCATCACATATAGGTGAAACTTGATTTCAAATAGCAATTTTTGGTTTGTTAACTCTTGGCTTGTTTAAACCATTTGGTTTAGTTAGTTAGTTTTTGTTTTGAAGCTAGCTTAATTCCGGATTTTCTAGCCGTTTAGCCACTCTTCCCAAAACTTCCATGCCCTAACCCTAAGCCAAGTTACAACCTCAAGTACTTGTGTTTGATGCCATGTATGTGTCAGTTGAATTTTTCCCTTAAAAAAACCTATGCTTTGCCTAGTCACCTTCTTGGCGTCGAGTGTTCTCAACATGCACTATTGCATTTATGATCACTAAAGATAGCCGAGTGTTTGTAATGTCCTTTAAACTATGTCTTTATTTTTATTAGGCTTGTTTGGAAATATATATAGTGCTTGCTTGTAAATCTTTTAAAAATTTGAATGATTATTGCTTGTAGGTTATTGCTGCTATTTTGGAGTTTGTTTCATTTGCTTGAGGACAAGCAACGTTCAAGTGTGGGGATGTTTGATGTAACACAAAGTATACATCTTATTGCATCGAATTATCCTTATATTTTGGTTAAACTCCATGCAAATTCATTGTATTTGATACTTACTTGACTTATTTGTGAATTTGCAGGTTCGGGTGCATGCCCAACAAAGAAATGACGAAAAGATGGTGTTTCTAGGACAAAACCCACAAATCTGCCAACCTTGCACGATCATGAGGATTTTGGCATAACCATGCCAACTGAGAATCAAGGCAATGCAAGACAGTGCGAGGCATTTTAGACCCTGCACGACCGTGCAACATTTGGCATGACCGTGCCATCCGAGAAAATGAAGACCGTGCATGCCAGTGCCAGAGCTAGTGCCAAGAAAAGATGACCATGCACGACAGTGCAAGCCAGTGCCACACGATAATGCAACCCCGTGCAAGCCCGTGCCGCATGACAATGCTAGAACAGAGAAACCTACAATTTTGGTAAGGAGAAAGCAAGGCATTGACTTACTACATCTGTGCACGACCGTGCAGATTTTGGCACGATCATGCCAGATGTCCAGACAGCTATAAAAGACTTCAATTACCTTCATTTTGTGTGTGGAGCCTTAGGGGAATTCTCTCCAACTTTGGGAAATTATTTTGTGTGTTCTAGTGAGAATTCAAGGCTTCTGTCATCCTTTAATCATCCATTCAATTGCCCAATCTTTGTTCATCTTAGTATGCATTTTAATTGTTCTAGAAAATGAATGGTAAGCTTATTTTGATTTTGATTGTTGTTGTATCAAGCCTTATGGGCTAAATACTCTTGTTACTTAGATCATGTTGAAACTTTTACTTAGGTGATAATTATCTATGCATCATTTTGGCAAGTTTGGTGTTCTTCAAGTTTATGATAAGTCCTTGAGTAGAGTTTGATCGTTAGAATGCTTGTTATATTTCATAGTCTTGTTAATTTGATAGATGCTTGACCATAATATGTTGGAAAACTATGTGTTGAGTATTTATTTATGAACTTTGTTTGTGTATGCATGCTCAGTTTATATCATTAAGTTTGGAATGACTGGTGGAAATTAACTTGGTTATGAGATTTTAACAAGTATGAAACCTATTATTTGATATTGGAAAATTGTATGGTGAAAACATGATTCTTGAATTTATTAGATGTTTACTAGAGATAAGGCCATAATCCTTAGTTTATATTTTGCTACTTGAAATATTCATGTGTTGAATTTGGTCTCTTGAGCTTGTCTAATTTACATGATTTTAGTTGGTTAGGGTGTTTTTTTCATGCTAACTTTCATTTAATTATGAGATTAGTAATTTTTGACAAAGTTACTAATCTATGGTTACCAAACTGAATGAATACTCATCATGACGTTTTTATGATAGTATTAGGTTGCCTTGATTGGAATTTAATACTTATGTTTATCTCAATTCATGATATTTTGTCATTATCATTGTTACTATATCACTAGTTTAAGTGGATGCATGGTCTAGGTAACTTTGTTTGGATTTATTGTTCTTTGTATTTTTACTTGCCTAGTTATTATTGTATGTTAGTTTAGTAACTTGAAAATTTACTTGACTTGCTTGTTTGGTTCATCATTTATAAAGATTTAGTATCAAAAATTAACCGTGTTTATGGATTGACACTTGGTTCTTGCCGACACTTTGCTACAAACAATAGGTGCACTTTCCTTTCGTGTGTGGTTCGGTTGTAGGTGAAAAACCTTTTTAAAACCCCGATTTGTGTGAAAATTTTATTCAAATTTATATATATATTCACACACGTCACCATACAAGAAAGCGGTCTTCACATCCATTTGATACACGAAGTTCATGTATGAGGCATAGGCCAAGAAGAGACAAATTGCCTCAAGCCTAGCCACATGAGCATAAAACTCATCATAATCATTATCTTCACGCTGCAAACATCCTTGCACAACCAATCTGGCTTTGTTTCTTATAATCACCCCTTGTCATCCTTCTTATTTCTAAACAGCCACTTCGTTTCGATCAGCTTCTTGTTTACAGGTTTCTTGACTAGCCTCCAAACACTCAACTTCTTGAATTGTAACAACTTTTCTTGCATTGCTTCAACCCAGGAATTCTCCCACGGAGCCATCTTGTAGTCCTCGGGTTCAACCTGTGAAATAAAACAAGCAAAAAAACATTTGTTAATTGTACCGGATGTGTTATGAGTTTGGATGCCAGCAGAAGGAGATCCAATGATGTTCTTGTTCGGGTGTGACCAATGAATCGCCAGTTGAGGAATCGGATCTACGAGCTCAATCGGAGTAGCTTAAATCTCCACAGATAAACTGTCTATGGGATAGAAAAAGGCAGGAGCATTGATAAGAACATCAGGGGGGGTGGTTGAATGGATTTTGGTTGGTCAACCACATGTTCTTGATCAATGGGTCCATCCCATAGACTCTCTAAGACAGGAACAACGATTGCTGGAACCGGTGTGGTGTCAGTGTTATCAGAAGTAACAGCATGATCGTTGTTTGCAGCGGTCTCTTTGGTGGCAACCTGAATGTCTTTTGAAGAGGGAGGTGTGGGAATAGAATAAACCACACTAGGTTCTACCTGAAGATTCACCATAGGCTCAGTCTGCCCATTATCAACATTGTTAGCCAACATGAATGAATCTGAATCAGAATCAAAGGTATCTTCAACGTTAATCAAATCAGTGGTATCTTCTGGTGGAGGCATTGCATTGCCTACAGCCGGTTGAGGTGCTACAGGTAGTACATTCATGTTTAGAGGACTAGCAGGCAGACCAATATCTTCCAAGATGTTTAATACGTAATGTATTAAAATTGACTGAGTGTCTACGTTATGGACTGGTGCACTTGCAACTTGAATGACAACAAGTGGGGCATATACTCCACGAAACTGGTGAAGCAATCCTTCATAGTCAAACATCCAATTCGGTCCCGTGCATGCATCTGTTAGGTTCATCTCTTGCCAGTCAATAATGTAGGATTCCACTATCACTTTGGTTCTCTTGTTGTAAATCCGATAAGCACTCTTATGAGCAGCATACCCATAAAGTAGCACTCGTCTGCCTTCTCTGCAAATTTAGAAGTTGAGTTGCCATTTGTTTGGAGCAAAGTGCATGGACATCCGAACGTTTTAAAGCAGTTGACTTGTGGCTTTGACCCATAGTAGACTTCATGTGGAGTCTTGTTCAATCTCTTGTTTAGCAACACACGGTTTTGGGTGAAGCAAGCTGCATTGACGACTTCCCCCTCCCCCAAAAAAAAAAGATCAATGGAAGTTTAGAATACAAGAGCATTGTCCTTGCAGCCTCGATGGGTGTTCGGTTACGTCTTTCAGCTACTCCATTCTGTTGTGGAGCGTATGGAGTGCTGAACTGACGAAGTATCCCCTTGTTGTGGCAAAAATCATCCACAACTCTGTTGCAGAATTCTGTCCCGTTATCACTTCTGATGCACTTAACCCTTTTATTTGTTTAGTTCTCCACTAGAATCATGAACCTTAGCAAAGCGGTCTCATCTTTGTGACCTAGCAAGAAAGTCCAACTAAAACGAGAAAAGTCGTCAATAATACCAGACAATAGGCTTTTCGGCCTACTGCCATTGGTTGAATGGGACCAAAGAGGTCCATATGCAGCAGCTGAAGAATGGAACTTATGGTATTGATGGTCTTAGGTCTTTGAGGGAGTTTGTGTTGTTTGGCATTTAGAGCATGACATACTTTTTCAACACAAGAAAAAGATTTAACAGGTAGACCCTCACATGTCGCCTTTAACAACTTGTTTAAGTTCTTAAAGGTAACATGACCCAAACATCGATGCCATAAAAATGAGTCGTTCTCCGAGGCTTTGGACAACAAACATGAAGTAGTTTGTAGAGAATAAGAACTTCTCATTTCCAAAATATATACATCATTGTGCCTCAGAGTACGCATCAAGATCCATTCTTCCAAGACGTTAAAACCGGGTTTCAAAATAAGACACTCATATCCAGTGAAGAGAGTTACGTATTGCGTATTGCATATCTGGGAGACACTGAGCAGGTTGTGGTTCAATTGCTCCACGAGATTCACATCGTAGAAGGTCAAAGTGCCGTTGGAAACCTTCCCGTGTTTTGTTATTTTCCCTCCCACGTCTCCAGCGAAGGAAACGTGTCCACCATCGAACGGTTTAACATCAAACATAAGAGACTCATCCCCAATCATATGTCAGGTGCAGCCACTATCTAAGTACCAGATACTATTGACAGTCTTCTTGGCTAATTCTACATAAATGAACAGCTAGTTAAAAGTAGGGTCCCGAGACTTAGTCGTCTTGAGAGATTGACCAAAAAGTAAACAAATTTTATCTTGTTAGTTTTAAAATAAAATTATTTGGTGAGTTAGAATCTGAAGAGCAATCCCGTGAAAAACATGCAGACGCACGTTTTTGGTTTTGAGAAGATTTTTGAAATCGTCTTCGTTTTGGTGTTAAACGAAATCCTCAGATTTTTCAACCTTAGGATTTTCCCTCTTGATGTTTTTGGTGGGTCTTTGGTTTTTCAACTTCAGAACCCTTTTTCAATCTTTTCCTTTCGCTTTTGGTTATCCAAAAGCGTTTTCTTATTTTCTAAGTATTACATGATTTAACATCAGTCTCACCGGCGAACTTTTAGTTCGGTTAGTCTTTACTCTTGTATCTGTAACAAACTTAGAACGGGACTGACTGAACTGACTATTCATTTTGTTTTGCTGTCGGTGCTAGTTATTGCAGTATCTTGCGAGATGGGACGGATTTCCAGAAGAATAACAGCACTTTCTTTGTTGAGTTCTGTAGGCATCGTCTAAACTATAATAAATGTGATGCGGTGGGAAAGGTGATGCATCAAAGGGAACATTTTATAATAACTGTCTGACCTATGACCACGATCATCAAAACCATTTGTATAAAAGGTGTTAACATATCTTGGTAGTTGAGGAGCATAATAGTTATTATCAAATTAGTTATATGATTGAGAATTTTTATAATAATTTGTGCTTCGAGAAAATGAAGTTTTCTTAGGTGGAGTATATTTACAAGATGTACTTGCTTTTTCATTTTCAAAACATATTCTTTCATTTTTTTTCTTATCCTCAATCTTATAACTGACTGATGAACAACTAGGCATGTTCATCTAAGCAACCTTTTTAGTAGCAATTTCGTCAAAGACAGTTTCACAATTTGAATCATAAACAAAATTATCGCATTCATTTAAAGCACTCTCAGAATTATAACGTCTTTGTTTTCACAAAATACAGCATTTGATGGTGAAGCAAGAGTATCCTTCATCGATTTACACCCATTATTACAAACATATTTGACACTTGATCGTTTTAAATTCACATATGACTCAAAAAATGGATCTAAAACATGTTTCGTTTCAAAACTCATGTTTTCCTTCACACACCCACTTTCCTTTAGATCACCTGCTACATAAGATGAATCACCATTAGAATCATTAGATACATGAGTTGGAGCACTAGCTTTAGAAGCAGGAAAAACAAATGTCACGGGTTTTGGTACACAACCAATTCCATATGCCATCTCTTCCTCAGGAGAGGTATTATAACTAAGGTGAGGTAGGCTAGTGTAGTTACCATTCAACGGCGGAGGAACCGATGAATAATCATAGCCTAAGCCCGACTTTTGTTTAGCACCCCTTTGTGCTCCAAAATGAATTTAACTTAACAGATGCTAATTCAAACTTCTCGACGGTTAATTCAAGTTTGTCAGCAGTTAATTTCTTATCAGAAAATCAGATTCTAACCATTCGACTTTAGCTTTTAGTTCAACAACTTGATTTTTATAAAATTCAACTGCTCTATCCGATTGAAATATTTTGAGTTTCAAATTAGCAGCATCATTATTGTGAGTTTTGATTTTAGTGGTGTTATCAGCTTTAACGTATTGTTCATTCAGGCTTTTCAACTTTGAGTTCTCTTTAACAACGGCATCATAGTTATATCTATAGAACTCAACCTTATTGATGCATGCTTATGTGCAAAGATTGTTATGTACCTCATGCTTGGGTGGTGTGGCAAGGCTTGCTGATGAAGAGCTTGAAGCTTCATGATTTCCACTGGTGAATGCCATTCTAGAAAAGGTCAATGGGTTCGCCAGCTCCGTGAATTGATCTTGCTAGTCAGGCTTAGTAGAAGCTTCAGATTGGGAGACAAGGTCTCTTGAACTTGAGCTTGAATTTCCCTTGTGAGGATTACCACCAATCCTTGGAACCCCATGACCAGGATTCTATCCCATATGCTTCTTCCCATGAAACTTACTTCTTTCACCATCAAATACCTAAGTGACTCGGATATCATTGGCGGGCTTAGGCGGGTTTGTACAATCTCTTGCGAAGTGCCCAGGTTCATTGCAGTTGTAGCACCTAAGCTTGTCTTTATCAAACCCAATCCTCTTCACATCGGCATCCTTGAAGCTATCTTTACCATACCTCTTCATGAAGTTTGTTTCCTAATGTACTACCATTGCCATTTGATACTTGATATCCATCTTCTTCAAGTCCCTTTTGTTGATGTCTAGAATGTCACCTTGCTAAAACAACGAAGGCAAAAGCTTTCCTTGCAGTAGCTCTTCATGACTCGATAGAAAGGCATGAACAAGTGCAATATTTGAGTCATTTATGAGAGGGGTGGAGTAGGATGAGCTAGAGAAAGAAGAGCTTTTGGCAGAGGTATTGATTCCATGAGCTTTCAGTGCCTGTTTCATAGCTTTGTTTACCACGTCTTGAATGGAGCTTGAACTTGACGATGTAGATACGTTCGCGGAAGAGATGAAAGCAGTGTTTTGAACAGGTGGAGTTGGATAAGCCTTGATTCCACTGACTAGGAAAACAGTTGGATGTGCTTGGCTTAGAAACTCATAGCTGATTCCCAATCTGGTTGCAATACCGGCTTGATTCAATGAACTCACATGGTTGTTCATTCTTAACTTATCATCTAACTCAAATGACTTGATGGTAGAGATCAAGTCTTGAATTGTGATGGAGTTGAGATTCGTTGTTCGTTGGATTGTAATCACATTGGTATGGTAGTGAATTCATTTACTTGTGGTTAGCTTCAGACACATCAATAACCACACCCGCACTTCTCTTGTTGGCTAATAGTTTTTCAAATCTCTTAATAAGATCACCAACTGTCTCCCCTTGCACCTTGTTAAACATGTTAAACTCTCATTTCAACATGGCTTTACGGCTGTTCCGCATTTCAAGGTTTCCTTGAATCTTCTCAACAAGAGCATCCCACATGCCCTTTGCAGTAGTATGTTCCCTAAGTGTTTGAGTCACCTCATTTGACAAACATACAGTAAAAATTCCAAAGGCCCTTTGATCCACAAGAATTACCTATTGTCATCATTGTACGAGTCAACAAGTTTCAGTTTGGGTCCATTCACAATCATTACTGAAGTTATATGAGGGCCTTCTTCAAACGATCTCCAAAGAGTAATATCCGTTAACTTGATGTTTTTTAAATCTCTATTTAAAATCATCAAAGTTGCTTTCGAAAGTCATCAACTTGGGAGGTTTAGTAGACATTCCTGCTTCATTTTTTAGCAAAAGACAACTTTTCAACAACTCAGAGTCACTTGCCATGGGGTGGAAGGTTAAAATACTTGAGGCCAACTAACTTAAAAAGGTTTAGCTTAATCTTATTAAGTGAAGTAAAGACCAATCGAGTCAAATGGCTAAATGGTTCGACTTGATTACATTTTAATCGAGTCTAACCACTAGGTAAAGAGGCGAAAATAAATCGAGTCGAATAGACAGTTCAAATTGAGTCGACTGTTGTGGAATCGACTCAAACAGATCAAGTCGATGTACTTGGTTCGACTCCAAACAGCTTGAATCGAATGGATAATTTATATTCAAATCAAATGAATCGACTGTAGGTCGATTCAATACAAAGGAAAACGAGTCAAACGGGAGGGATGGGATTCGATTTGCTCGACTCAAATGGTGTGGACTCGACTCGATTCAAAGATAATCGAGTCGAGTGGAATGGAATGGGATACGATTTAAAAGGGTTCGATTCAACTTAACTAAAAAGCAATTGAGTCAACTAAGATGTCGACTTGACTCAAACTCAATCGAAAGAAAGGGTTCAATCCAAACACTTCAGTAGTCTCCAAAACACCTTTTCACCAACCGAAAACTTGCTAGTACACCCAAAAGTTCAAATAACACAATAACACACCAAAACACAAACTTACCACAACCAACAACAAAGAAACCGTGAGTTTCTTGTCGTGAACCCGTAACCCACTTTTTCACACAAACCACACGTCTTAAACACTTAAAACAAGATCAAGACTCAAGTTTGTGACCCAAGAACTACAACTAGTAGAGCCGAAAGCTCTTATACCAATTGTAGGTCTAGAAACCGGATCCGACAACGAACAGATTTTGTTCTTGATAACGTTCGAGACGGGTGTGGTAAATCAAATGATCAAACAAAATAAATAAAGATAACAAGTAAACGACTCCGTTGCAAGTTTTGAAAGATGAAATATATAGTAAACGAACCAACCCCACCCAAGGTGAGCTCCCCTTTGGTAGTTGATTTACACCATACAAAACACACACTAAAATTGTGACATAAGTTCCTATTTATAGCTAAAACACAAATTTTAGAAGATCTCCTCCCCGTTGAAGTTAAGCGTGACGTGTGCATCGAAGCTCTTGTCTCGTTTCAGGATTTCTTGCCCACTTTATTTGCTTTACCATAATATATTTAATGGGTTTTGTCATATTGATATCGCAAGTCACATATTATTGACCTTACACTAACAAAACTCACCAACTCGACTCCCCCAACATCATTTGTAGAGTTGACCAATTCAAGCATGTTGATTTGCTTCAAATCAGTCTTATTGAAGAAAGCAATATTGTCGGGACGGTAGAATTTGAATGAGTCATTAGATTTAGTCGCAGTCACCTTTCTTGTATCCTTATTCTTCCCGCATTTTAATCGTGGCCGAATCCTCATCATCATCACCATCACAATCACTGACGTTACTGACGACATCGGGGAACCGGTTGCAGATTAGTCTCATAAGTTTATCAGAGGCTCTATATGTGCTATCATGAGGCACCCCGTAACTGTGCATCTGCCTCAACACACTTTCCTGGCACTTCGCCGTTACCTGCCTAGGGTTCTTGCATATTCTCTTTCTCCTGTTGGTGAATTTGATAAAAAAAAATCACCATTTGAATGTTTCCAATACATAAGATCTAAATTAGCCAAAACAGAGTGTATATTTTTGTAGAGATTAGCTTTGTAGAAAATTATGCAAATATTTATCGACTGAATGTGATCATTAAGAACAGCTAATCTTCGTTTCATATTCTACCAAAATTTAATGCGATTTTATCGAGCCATGCACTTGATTGAGCGTGATCATTCAAATTAACGCACATATGCAAAAGAATTAATTTAATTGTCAAGATGTTCATTTATGATAAATCGGTGTAATTTTGTTATAATGACCGGCATAATAAATAGACATTATACAACGGTGTTTTCAAAACCGGTCTAAATTATTTAGATTAAATAAAAAAATTTTCATAATAACCTTTGTATATTAGTTCAAATTTTTTTATTTTAATATAAAAATTTTGTGAAATTGACATTATACAACTATGTTGTTAAAACTGGCGTAAACTGTTTATATTAAATAACTTAACTTTTATAATAACCGTTGTAAAATTGGTTTCAATAATATTTTTATGTTTTTATTTTAATTTTTCATTTATGTATAAAAATATTTGTTTATCAAATAATTTTCAATTTATAAGATAACTTATCAAAAAATATACCAAACACTTTACACAATATTACACAAATTGTATCACAAAAAATCAACCCAATATTTATTCAATAAAAATAATACAAATATTATTTTAACATTACAAAGGTGGCAATATCAAACTACAAAAAATTTATCATTGTGAATCACATGGCTTGTCCTCCTGATCCTACAGACCAAATGCCATTCAAACCACACCAAGCAACTTGAGATCAATAAATAGTGGTCTCAGAACACAAGGATCGCATTATGTATTCCGAGACCATCAATTCCATCGTTGTAGTACGTACCACCCCCTGCATCGCCTACTCCAGTGTGGTTGTCTTTAGTTTAACTTTTTCGAGATCACCAATCCCAACATATTTAGCTTGTCTAAGTAAAGGATATGGTGGTTTTGGAATAGGAGGTAGTAGGATATTTTCCATAATTTATGAGGTACACATGTATAACTTAATTTCAAGTCAAGTGTGGTAAACTGTGCAAATGTGTTTTATTTGTAACTAAGATTTAGCAATGTTTTAACTACCTCAATTAATTTTTAATTATATCTATAAACAGGGGAGTTGGCAGATGACCCATCTAACTCATTTATTATATCACATCTTATATAAATAAATTAAAAAATGCATATGTGTATAATGTATGTATGTATGTATTTGTGTATGTGAATGTACGTATGTATGTATGCATGTATGTATGTGAATATGGTATATGTATGTATGAATGTATTATCTATTATGTATGTATCTACATACATGTTTTATACTAATAATTTTTTATGAATATAGAATGGTTACCCAATGTATTTGTTACATTATACAACGGGCTTTTGAATATAACCGTTGTTAATTCAATACTTTTGATTATTTTTTTCCCGTGTTTTGTGAAACTAAAACGTTAATTCGTCTACAATAAGTTCTTAGTCCAACTTCACACACTTCTAGTCTTCTTTTCTCACATACTAGAACCTTAACCCCCCCCCCCACCCCGGTTTCAAGACGATGGCTTACGACGGCTCTCGACACAATTTTTCGTTTACTCACAATTTGCAGATGAGAATGAAAGCCACGAGAGAATTCAAAGACTTCCAAGATATGATTAAATTGCTGAGACTGAGTCCCATCGCCTACGCCCTAAATGATCAAGCCGATGTATATCGAAGATGTATATAACAGTTTCGGGATTCTGCTATAATTAAAACCTATACAGTGAATGGCCATAAGAACGAGAAATTCATGGTGTGATAAATGGGTCAAAAATCATTGTCGGTCAAGAAGAAATCTGTTCTGCTCTACGAATAAATGAAGCTTATGCCAGAGATTTCTACTATCAAGATGACGTGTGTCTGGCTTTTTGAGAGAAGGGGTATACTGAAACATTTCTCCATAACAAGGTGAACAAAAAGCACCTCTCTGAAGATTAGCAATTTTTCTGCACACAACTTTGTTTGTGTTTTTCACACAAAGTGCAACAAATAGTTCATGCTATTGTGAAACAACCATACAACTACTCTAAGCATCTGCTATGAGATATGTGAGACAACATTGAACATGAACGAGGGATACTTATATATCCCAGATTCATCATGATTTTAATTTTGTCACAAGTGTCATGGCCAGGGTTGTCGAATAACCAAGGAAGAATTTAAATGATTAATCAAGATCAGGATTTAATGCCAAGTGCTCCTCTTATGAAACCTGTCTTAGGAGTATATACAAATCTTTCCATCACTCTACTTGAACTGTTATAAGATTTGGACAAATATTATTTGTCGACTCTCTACATTTTCTTACTTGTAAATATTCTATCTTTATTAATATTATTATCAATTATAATTATGTCAATTTGTTTATAATATTTATACGTGCTTTTAGATAGTTGTTAATGATTGTCACAATATAAATGAACAAACAATATTAGATATGATCCTTATGAGACCAGTTGACTAAAGTCAAACACAAACAATGTTTAATGTGTTTATTTTATTATTTCGTCATATACAGCATAATAATTCAACATATATAAACAATATTTCTAACACTAACAATTAGTTCAATGTTACAAAGGATTTAGTACAACAATAATTTCTAAACAAAAATAGTCTTTGGAATTTCATGCGGGTATGTGTTTATCTACATGGTTTCACCAACGATAAGATCAACAATCTGTTTCCAATGATCAATCTAACATTATCATTACTTAGATGACGATATGAATCCCCAACTTTGAATAACACTTTCGTATCTCGGGTAGCGTTTATCAACACGCTTACACTAATGCATACCTTAGTTGGATATGATTCTCCAACTTTAAATAAAATTTTGGGATCTTGGGTACGCGTTTATCAACACGATTACACTGATATATCCCGTTTAGCATTTCAAAGGCCACATGGATCAGTCTTAGAGGGTGTTGGGCTAAGCTTAAGCAATTTCAAAAGCTTAGCAAAATAGTCTCTAAAATCAAACCTCCGGGCACCATTGAAAGCATAAAACTCCAGATATACTAGAGTTCTAGTGTAGGGCCCCAATCCTGGTGCCCTACTTTGGCGTTGGATTTACTCATAAACTCGGTTTGTTACAGCAGAAGCATATACGATTTGCAACGGAAATTAAAACTTTTACATAACAACTTCTATCTCTAGCTAGAACTTCAATATGGATAGCCTCGCACGCACCCCAAGCTTGCCATGTCATCAATAATACTTGCATGCATACTAAAATTCAGTTATACGGTGAGTGAGTTCTAACATTTCTTTCTTTTCATAAAATATGATTTATAATTAGAACGCCTCTTTCAAGCATACTACTCAATCATAACATAAAGGCTTGCCCTTTCTTATACTTACGCCCTAACACACAAAAGCACGTAGAGGCTTGCCCTCTCTAGCACTCACATCACACTACTTATACACGAAAGCACGTGGAGGCTTGCCCTAACTAGCACGTACGTCATACCACTTACAAACGGAAGCACGTAGAGGCTTGCCATCACTAGCACAACGTCATTCTACTTATAAATGGAAGCACGTAGAGGCTGCACTCACTAGCACTTACGTCACACAACTTATACACGAAAGCACGTAGAGGCTTGCCCTCGCTAGCACTTACGCAGCACAACTTACACACAAAAGCACATAAAGGCTTGCCCTCACTAGCACTAGCGTCACACAACTTACACACGAAAGTACGTAGGGGCTTGCCCTCACTAGCACTTGGTCGCACAACTTACACACGAAAGTACGTAGAGGCTTGCCCTCACTAGCACTTACGTCACATAACTTACAAACAAAAGTATGTAGAGGCTTGCCCTCACTAGCACTTAGGTTGCACAACTTACACACGAAAGTACGTAGAGGCTTGCCCTCACTAGCACTTACGTCACACAACTTACACACGAAAGTACGTAGAGGCTTGCCCTCACTAGTACTTAAGTAAAACCACTCATACCTGCCAACATATATAGTCCTCTCTAATGTTCACACCACACCTCGTCTGCATCCTACGCGAAGTTAGAGAGATTTGCCATCCTAACTTATTGTGCATGCATGAGGCCCAAAGGCTCTACACATGAACATGTCCCATTCTTCTATGCGTAACCTTCGTACACATTTACATTCATATTATTATTCTACATAAGTATTAGTAGGGCTTTCTCCCTATCTTCTTTTGTTCTATCAACTAGCATTCAAATATATATATATATATATATATATATATATATAACAAATTATCTACTCTACTAGTATTTGTAGCTAGACACATGATCCTTTGTATCCATAACTGGACCGTCTTACCATAGTATTCAGAACTAGACCACATTACCAACACAATGCGCGCCCTGAACACAGCATAGGCTTTTAGTCCTTTTTTGTGTTCATGCTCGTGCTTTTCTTTCCATAGCACACTATCATTTCCATAAATGGAGCATCTGTCTATCTTATAAGCACTTTCATACTACTCAGGAGTATTCAAGATGTGGACAGGTATAAGGTACTACAACCCCCCTGATGCCCACATCATGACTTACTCATATTCTTCATACATCTTTAACATAAAGTAGTTAAGTAAATTTACTACTAGTTTACACATTTACTTCCTCATATAAAACACGCCACATTCATCTTTTATCTTCTTTCTTGAGTATGTACCTTACAAAATGGAAGATAATTCATATAGTAAATCATTATACTATAGATTATAATTATAATATTCAACTTCAATGATTTAATGCTAAGAACCAAGATATATATAATAGGTATTTTCCATGTTTGCAATATTTATACAAAATTTTTAGAGAAAATTAAGAAATATACATTTTCTTGAGTTCAAATGCATATAAGAAAATTATTAAATCCAAATTTGAAACCAACCTTATATAAAATTATGCACTGTTGCTCAAATCCCAGTTTAAAAACAATTTGTACTTTACCATACAAATCCAAATTCTTCAACAATGATGCACCTTTATTTTCTTTATTTGCAATTACCCGTAACTTTAAATTTTTATTCTAACAGACCTACAACTTCAACTTTTGTATTTTCTTATTTTTTTTATTTCACCATTAATGTTAATAAATGAATCGGTTAGGATTTACATTTAATAAAAATATTGAATTCATGTATTGAAATGACTTAAAAGATAAGGACCATATATTAAAATTGGTTTAAAAAAATGTGAGGATTGCTATGAGATTGACAAGTGGCAAAACTGATAGTCTTTTATTAGAGTAGATATATATATATATATATATATATATATATATATATCTAACGAATCCTCCCTACATTCTCTCAAACCACCAAATTGCTTTATTCGTAAATGGAAACTTCTCATGCATTTGACCCGAATTCACGGGTATTGGTCACACCAACCCCAAATAGCCCTTAAATGGGTTATAGCATCTCATTAAATTAAATATTAATCTCACCAAATATTTGATATGGAAATCCTATAAAATAGGGATATACTGAAAATTAGTATCCCATTTTTTTACAAAAAAATATTATTTATAATTAAGAAACAATTTTATAGTAAAAAATATAATAAACAGGTCATGGGTCTCACCAAACCCAAATAGCTTTTACATCAAGTTATAACATCTCATATATTTGTGAAACACTTTCATCATCAAACCATAAGTATATTTTAAACTACATTACAATAAATAAAATTAAAATTCTAACATCCTACTTTCGATAATAATAATAAATACAAGAATTTTGTTTATTTAACTATGTGTTAATATTTAGCTATGTTGAATAATAATATTAGTGTGTGGGATTGGAAAATTAAAAGAAGGATTAAGGGATGGTGATGGGACTTAGGTCCATGGGCTTAAGTGTATTTAAACACTATTAAACCTTCTTAAAACCATAACACTCTCATTTCCATCATCCTTGCCTCCCCACACACTTAAAAACATACACAAACACACCTACAACCCCGATTCAGATTTGGGTTGAGAGAGAGAGAGAGAGAGATTTCATGTTCAAGCATCGTCAAACAATAAGAAACCCGTTTAGATCATGTATCAACTCAGATCCGAACCAAACCGGATCCAAGAAAGGTATGTTTTTAATATAAAGGTTAGGTTTTTTATGTTGGTTTGTTGTAAGATCTGATACTAAGGCAATCGGACCTCACAATGTATGAAAAACATAAACTTTGTAGTAAACAAGTTGTTTAGAACAAAACAGGATAAACAAGTGACGTTCGGACCGTGTTTAAGCGAGAAAAATGAAGTTGTTACGGCCCAGAACTCGTTTTATCAGTAAAACGGGCATAACGGGATGTAAGAAAGTGATTAGAATGGAAAGACACAAAAAACCATATTTGAATCGAGTTCTTGAGAAACTCGATTAGTTTGGAAGAAGAATCGAATCGAACTGAGATGAAGCAAATCCAATTGAGACGAATCGAATCAAATTGAAACAAATCAAATCGAATTTAAACTCGATTCGATTAGAATGAAACTCGACTTGATTAGAATGAAACTTGACTCCATTAGAATGAAACTCGACTCGGTTAGAATAAAACTCGACTCAGTTAGAATGAAACTCGGCCCAATTAGAATGAAACTCAGTTCGACCCCAGCTAGGGGCTCTGCTCCTTGGACCATGCTAGGGACTACCGCCCCTAGACCCCGCTGCCAGGGGGCACTGCCTCCGGACCCCCGTTCGTTAAGGACTTCACTAACCTAGAATATGATTTAATTAGGAGTAGTTAAGTGATGCTTATAACTTGTTAAACAGTTAGTCGCACTCAGCTGAAGAGTAGTATCACCATTAACTCTGAGAGAAACTGAATTCAAGTGAGTTTCTAGCCCCTTTCTCTATTTTGTTTTTCGGGGCTGTGTGCATATTTCTATGTGTTTAGTTAATACACTTACCTTAAGTGGTAAGTGTATGCCATATGATTGTTTATGAATGGTATTTGAATGGTATAGAAAGAGTTAAAAGTATGTACGTGGATGTATATGAATACCTATATATGTATAACAAAATATAGGTAAAGTATGTATGGTTGTATAGCTATATGATTATGAGGGCAGCAGACCCCTATAATATATGTGTAAGGAGGGTGGCAGAACCTAATAATATTTGTGAAATGAGAGTGGCAGACCCTAATAATATCTGTGAAAGGAGGGTGGCAGACCCAAATAATATCGGTGAAATGAAAGTGGCAGCCCCTAATAATATTTATGAAAGGATGGTGGAAGACCCTAATAATATCTGTGAGGTTATGGGACGAAAGACTCTTTAAAACATAGAAATAATTATGTATGTATATATAGGAAGCTAAAACAAGAAAGTATGAAAGTATGAAAGACTGTAATTAAGAAAGTATGAAAGAATGCAAGCATGAATGTATGAAAGTATGAATGTACAAATGTATGTATAAATGAAATATAAGTAGGCTATGTATGTAATATGTATCTCCGGATACGTATAAGTAAGTATGTAAATGTAATATATGTTTCCTGATTAACTAAAACTCACTCAGTGTATAGCTGACTGTATGCGGATAAATAGGATGACTCAGCTGGCTTAGGGGAGACACATGGCATTGAACTGAAGAGGCTGGCATCTTTAGAAGAAATGTTATTATGTTTTATGGTATGTTTATATCAAGTTTAAAGTTTGTTAAGACAAGATTTAATGTTTTGTTATGAATGGTTGATATTTTGATATTCCGCAAAAAGTTTTAATTCACTCTGATGTTTAGAACTGTATTTATGAGTAAATCCAACACCCAATGTAGCGCACCGGGATAGGGGTATTACAAAAATCCAATATATATACATATACATATTAGAAAGGATTAATATAAAACAACCCCCGTAATACAGGAGATAAAAACTAGTATGTGTGTGTGTGTAATATAAACGAAACCTTTAAAAGCTCTATGGTTACTCCCTAAATTCTTTCAAGCCATCAGATTACTTTATTTGTAAATGAAAGCTTCTCATGCATTTGACCCGAATTTACGAGTATGGGTCTCACCAAACCCAGATAGCTCTTAAACGGGTTATAACACCTCATTAAATTAAAAATTAATCTTACCAAATATTTGATATGAAAATCCTATAAAATAGGAATATACTAAAAATTAATGTCCGATTTTTTAAAAAATGATATTATTTATAATTAAGAAACAATTTTATAGTAAAAAAAAATAAGCAGGTCGTGGGTCATCAAACCCATATAGTTTTAAACGGGTTATAACATATTATTTGTTTGTGAAACCTTTAAATCATCAAACCCTAAGTATATTATTAACTTTTTTTTTACAATAAATAAAATTAAAATCCAAAAAATAAATATTAAAAAATGAAAAATATAAAACAACCCCCGTAATACACGGAAATAAAAAATTTTAGGTTTTAAATCCTTAAAGATAAATGAGGAAACTATTATGGCATGCTCTCTATTCAATTAATATAACAAATAAATACAATAGTTATCTATTCAATTAATATAACTAATCAAATTATTATAATTGAAAAATATTAAGAATATATTTATTTTTATAACTTAATTTTTCTCTCTTGAATTTTTATCTTACACAAGTACAATTTATTCATACATTAAAATTTCTTTCTATTCAAAACCAAATTCTTCCAACTCAATATATTAATATCCATCATCACGTAGTTACATTGTGATGAATAGTACCAAAAACTATCTTACACGTGTTTGCATTAAATATCAACAAAAAAGTACACAACCTACACAAAAACATATAGCCTATACTTGTTCTAAAAATAAGAAAACATATAACCTACATATGAAAAACATATAACCGACACACAAAATTCAGCATCAATAAACTACACACTCACACGAAAACATATAGCCTACACACGAAAAACATATAACTTACACTCGAAAATTTTATCCTACACAAATACAATTTATTCATACATTAAATTTTTTTTCTATCCAAAATCAATTTCTTCCAACTCAATATATCAATTTTCATTAACACATAGGTACATTCTGATGAATAATACAAAAAACTGTCTTACATATGTTAACATTAAATGCCAATAAAACATATAACATACACTTGTTCTAAGCATAAGAAAACATATAACCTACACACGTATAAGATATGTGTATCTTTGTCTAGTTTATATAATTGTTGATGTCAAATTGCATATGTAAGTTGTATACTTTTTTGTATGTTGTACGTTTTTAATGCTTAAAACAAGTGTAAGTTATATAATTTTGTGTAGGTTGTATATTTATTGTTTATTTTTAAGGGACACATTTGTATCGTATTTTTTTTTTTATTATTATTTATCACAATAATTTTTTTTAAGTATATCAATCGAAAAAGAAATATTATGTTTAATATTTATTGTTAAAAATTACTTGTTGATATATGCTAATAAATTGAGTGGAAATAAATTATTTTTTTAATTAAAAAAATAGTATTATATGAATAAATTGTTTGTTGGATAAATGAAGATGGGTAAATAAATTATATATAAAAATAAATTAGTGTTTTTATCTTTTTAATTATTATAGTTAAATTAGTTAGGTATATTAATTAAAGAGCGATTTATTATGGCTATATTAGTTATATTAATTGAAGAGAGAGAATGCATTTATATTTTTTTCATTTATTTATAAACATTTAAAACCTAAAATAAAACTAGTGGCTCATATTCATTTCTCGCATTACTCGCAGTAATCTCATTTCCCTCCTGAATGCATTTATATTTTTTTCATTTATTTATAAACATTTAAAACCTAAAATAAAACTAATGGCTCATATTCATTTCTCGCAGTAATCTCATTTCCCTTCTGAACTTAAACATATATATATATATATAGGGAGAGGATCAAGAGAGAACTCCTTCTTAAAGAGAAAACTAGAGAACTAATAAAAAAATATTTTTAATTTAATTAAAAAAAATATTTTTAAATTTTCGTTTTTGCCATTATTCTTATATTTTGATACCATTCACTCGAAAAAAATAAAAAAAATAAAAAAAAATTAATAAAAAACTCGTTGTAGTGCACATATGCAATACATCGACTTTTTTTATTGCATATGTGCACTAGTGTGTATTTTGATGTGTGCATAGTGTTGAATAGCATATATATAATTTTTTGTATTGTATTAGTGCAATAGTATTATATTATATCCAAAAATACAAAAAAATCAATATAGTGCATATGTGCATTAGTGTTGTATTACGTATATGCGATAGTGTGTTTTGAGTACAATTAGTAGTGTTGTATTTACATATATTTAATAGTGTGTATTGTATAATGCAATTGTGTTGTATTACATGCAATAAAACACTATTGTGTTGTATTATATGCAATAAAACACTATTTTATATATGTAATACACATTAGTATACATATGCATTACATCGACGGTTTTTTTTTAGGAACAATATCATCTTATTAGAAGGAGGAAAGAAAAAAAATCGCAAAATATTTTTTAAAAAAAAGTTAAAATTAATTTTTATTAGTTCTCTAGTTCTCTCTTTAAGATGAGTTCTCTCTAGATCCCAACCCTATATATATATATAATCAGAATCATGTGAGAACTTTTTGGGAATTGAGAATTATAAAAACCATTTTGGACCACAAAAAACCCAAAAATAAAAAAATATATATAAAATAAAAAAAAAACCAAAGTTCTTATTTATCATCCCAGTTTAAAAAAAAGGTAAAAAAAATTTCGGTTTAGCTAAATTATATATATATATATATATATATATATATAAAATATATACATATATGTACACACATGTTTTTTTCCTATACACATATGTATAATTTAAGGTAAATGATAATGTACATATGTGTACATTACGTAACTAGAGATTAAATGAAAGTATACATATGTGTTACCATATGAATTAAAAAGAAAAAAAAATTCAGTTTTTTTTTAATAAAAACATAATGAAATATAAGAATTTTAGTTTTTTCTTACTTTTTTAAAATTTTCGTTTTTTTTTGTTTTATAATTTTTTAAATGTTTTTTTAGATATTTTTTAGTGGTCCAAAATGGTTCTCGATGTTCTCAATTTGTCAAGGGTTCTCTTAGGATCCTTACCCTATATATATATATATATATATATATAGGAAGAGGATCAAGAGAGAACTCCTTAAAAAGAGAACTAGAGAACTAATAAAGAAATATTTTTAATTTAATTAAAAAAAAAATTTTGATTTCCGTTTTTGCCATTATTCTTATATTTTGTTACCATTCACTCGAAAATTATAAAAAAAATAATAAAAAAAAAACTCGTTGTAATGCACATATGCAACACATCAACTTTTTTTATTGCATATGTGCACTAGTGTGTATTTTGATATGTGCAATAATGTTGAATAACATATATGCAATTTTTTGTATTGTATTAGTGCAATAGTGTTATATTATATACAAAAATACCAAAAAAACAATATAGTGCATATATGCATTAGTGTTGTATTACGTATATGCGATAGTTTGTTTTGAGTACAATTATTTGTGTTTGTATTTGCATATATTCAATAGTGTGTATTGTATAATGTAATTGTGTTTGTATCATGCAATTGTGTTGTATTATACGCAATAAAACACTATTGTATATATGCAATACACATTAGTGCACATATGCACTACATTGACGGGTTTTTTTTTAAGGAACAATATTATCTTATTAGAAGGAGGAAAGAAAAAAAAATTGCAAAATATTTTTTTTAAAAAAGTTAAAAATAGTTTTTATTAGTTCTCTCTTTAAGAGGAGTTCTCTCTAGATCACATCATATATATCTATATATATATATATATCACACTTTAGTCAATATAAAATGCTTAATTTTTTTAGAAAATTTAAGATTCAAATTACATATAGTAACTTATACGATGCTAAAAGCCAATCTTATTATTGAAATATAACAAATATTTACAGAAAATAAATTTGGAAAAGTAATTTATAACGTGTGAGTTGACTAAACATTCTATAGCCGAAGATGAAAAACATAATATGTTTATAGTAACAAAAAATGAGTTATTCTTGATTGTATATTGGTTATTTATAATTATAATTATATTCATATTGATATATATTATATTATTCATATATATTAAAGGTAGTGATTACATCGAAACAGAAGGCAGGCGAATAACAAGCTGCGTCACTACCTCTTTTGAATTGCAAAACTCAATCTTCTAAAAACTAAATTCGCTGATCTTGGAGTCATAGCGTTACCGTGCATGACCCTTTGAACTCCGCTAAGTAACTTCACTGCTTCAAGAGCGAGGAAATCAAAAATATCAAAAAAGCAAAAGAAACCAATACATGTTGGTTGTCAAGACAAGCTTTCTCATGTTTAGTCACCTTCTCATGCGTTTTTTCAATGTTCATAATATAATAATTTGATGGTTGGTTTACACTTGATATTTAAAACTGCAAGAACATGTTTGTAATTAAAAGCGTAAGAAACATATATTGTATATATTTTGTCATGGAAATTAGACAAATTCGTCATAAAAGTTATTATAATTTGATTCTTGATTTCTTTTATTTTTCATCATCATATATAGTTTCACATACTTTAGGGCATTTTTTAATAATATCTCTGCCATTCAAAAAAAAATATGTAAAATTTCATGTATTATAACTACATTTAATTGTTTGAAATGATTTAAAATGAAAGAACACACAAGTTAATTAAACAAAAAGTCAACGTGTATGTTTGTTTTTATTCCTTTTAAACTTTAACCTTGAAGGTACATTGTGCTCCGGTATTCGCCGCACATTCAATGGGTCAGGATATTTAGAGATTTAAAATAGAAATAGAACTATAAATAATAAAAACAAATGGTGATCCTAATCAGTGATGACAAAGTATACAATCAAAAGGACGTTCAAAACTAAAGACATCATCATCTTTATGTAATGGAATGCTCCATTACACACTTTTCACCAATATATGCTACTCTCACACAAGAATTCATAATTTTCTCATTTAAAATACCAAATTATTTTAATTTATAACTCATTTATATACTTACAATCATCAAGTTTATTGTGCATAATTAGTTGTACAATGCGAATCACATGTATTATGTGTTGATCATATTTCATAATGAATTGTACAACATGCATCAAATGTGTTGTGCATATTAGATAATAAATATTTATTAATAATAAATATTAAATAATAAGTTAAGTAACATTTTTTCACTTACAATTTTGGTTCTCAACAATTTCATCTTTTAAAAATTTTTCGTTTAACGTTTCGGTCTAGATTTTCCGAATTAACCCGTTGGAACGCATGTGTATGGTTTAACGTTTTTATTAACGGCCTATTGCAATAAGTTGATTCAAAGTTGACTTAGTTATTCCTTCTTATGCTTTACATTTCGGTCTAATTTTTGTCTATTAACATGCCACAACAGGCATGCGTGGTTGAACGTTTTTTCGTCTGCTTTTCGTTCGTTTTAAGAGTCCTACCGCAAAGCTCCAATGCCCCCTTCAACACTCAGTTTGATAAACATTTCAACATTACTTTTCATGGTTTGCGCACCCGCAACAATGCGGGGGTGGTGGTGGTTAATAGTAGTTTATTCAATGATTTTTTACTTATTTAAAGATTTAATTTGTGCATACCTATTATTGATTAGATCAACAATTAAATATTCATATTGTTTGATTCGGAATTGATTTAATTTACTCAGTTTGGTCGGGTTGTTAGAGTTTTGTTTATCCCTTAGTTTGATTAAATATAGAAATTGTTTATTACATGGGTGTCTTACGGACCAAATCACACTCTTTTGTCCTTTCAATTATTTACACGATTTATCCCTCTCATATTAATCATGTTACCAGTTCACAATACATATTTCATAATACAGAAAACCAACCAAACAAATTTGTAGCTATCTCTAATGCGAAAACACGTGACAAAAGTAGATTTAGGGTCAAGCATACCTCGATCACCACTTTGTCGTTCGAACTTAAAACACACTGAAAATGCATCAGTTGTGGTTAATCCTCCCTCGGTAAACCGATCTAAGTGTTTCATTTAATTATTGATTTGTGGCTGAGAAGCACCAAGGGCGTTCATTTTGTAACAAATAACTCGTTGAGAACTGTGGAAACCGCATAATGCATGTGTACCTTTTATTTTAAGTGTGATAGTACATACGACTATCACATAACCATTTATCGCACTAACTCATTAAACTATCAATGCAAGACGTAAATGTGTTTCTCGTAGTTTTTAAAACAAGAATTGATTACGAAAATATCATTTCCTAATAAGCACTTGGGAATGAGAGTTAAATGTTAATAATGTGAGTTAACGTTAAGTTTATTTAAAGTGATATATTGTGATATATATTTATCGTGATTACAACCCAGAAGTTGGTGGAACCAGAATACAACTCGTTGGGCATGTCTACATGAGGAAACATGAACCACTGATTGGTCATATGTACGTTTTTTGCTTTATTAATTATTCTGTGTGTAGATCAAAAAAAGATATGAATTTTTTAGAAATACGACAGTGATTGTGGAGCACGCGATCCCTTGTTTTAAAAGTGGTAGGTTGTGATATTTACTTTACAAAAGCATGCTGACAGATTAAGAGGCTGTTGGTTCTCTAGTGGTGAATCGATAAAATATCTCTAAAACTTAACCATTAAAAAAATGTAACCAAACAAAATCAATTTTGGTCGATTCTGATGTAGCCTTCTGATTGAAAATTACCAGCATACTTCAAATAGCCCCTAAGTATATGTGTTAGCTTCTGATATTTCTTTCTAAAACATATATAAGAGATTTAAGATTTAGATTTTTTTTAAAAGTGGTTTGAAATAAATTTCTTTTTTTAAATAATGAATTTCTTTTAACCTTGTTATTTGTGGAATTTGAACTCAATTCTTCCTCCTCTCAAACTCTTTGGGTGTTTAACTAACCTCACTGATGTTTCAAGATTTAGATATGCATGATTAGTAAGAAAAGTAAATAAATAATAAGCATAAATTGCATGTACCTAAATTAAAGATTCCTCAAAACAAGTGCACTAACTCCGTACACCTCTTGAAGTTTGATCAGATGGGTAACTTTACTTTGATCCATAAGCAATATTTTTAACTGGCTTAATCTTACTGGCTAATTGATCGGACCAGCTGCACTAATCGAATCGAACTTAAAGGCTGGATGATCTCATAACTAGTTTTTTAAAATATTTAAGTATTACACTAAACAAAAACGCTATATAAAATTTAAACACATATTTTCTAAATAAAACAGATTAAATAAATTTTAAGTGTATTTAGTATATCTTAAACATAAAACATGGGAAAATTACCAAAAAGATTGCACCAAGAAAATTTTTTCAAAATACTCATTATAAATTGATCCATAGATTCATAGTCATTCAATATTAGATCAATCAGAAAGTGTCACGCCAGTCAAGTTGACTAAGATGGTCAAGCCTTAGCCTACGCTTTTTGACACCAAAAGACATAAAAAGTATTGTGGGACACACCTTTTGACGAATTAGGAAATGACACTTGTAGACTAAATTTAGAGTACCAAATAGCACGCTGAACTTAGTCTACAGATTAAATATAAGCTACCCTTTTAAATTTTAGCTTACATTATAGCTTAAGCTTTCAAATTTAGCCTATAATTTCAAATTTACATTACGGATTAAACGTATCTTATGAATTTTAGCCTACGCTTTAAAGTTATATGTCAAGTCATAAAAATACATAAATAAATAAAGAAAATCCAAACCACCGGCTCCGGTTCCTAGTCGAAAGGCCGGTCCGGTTTAACAAAGAAAGTGATTGTAAATTGTAATGCCTTTGATTTGATGGACAACTTGTTGAAAAGATAATAAGACAAAAACTAAGGACCAAGTTGAAGAAACATCATGGCAATTGCAAACAATCGAAAATATTTCAAATAACGCTAATTTTAATTGTTGTGTGCCTTTATTTCAAAAAAAAAACAAAACACACACACGTATAAGGGTGGGGTGAGTGGCGATCCCACTTTAAACCATTTTTCACTCCTCTTCTCTAGCAAGGATGCACACAAAATAAAAAAAACCGATTTGAAACCGAAAAAAATCAAATAAACCAAACATAATTAAAAACCGACAGTTTGGTTTTGATTTTTGATAAATAAAAAAAAAACCGAAATATCAGCTTACTTTCGGTTTTGTGTTTTGTGAAAAACCAAACTGAAACGAAAAAACCAATTTGTTGAATTACTTTTCCGTTGAATCGTTTAAGTTTTCTAAACTTTGATATTTATTTTATTTTTAACGTTAATCAGTTATGTTTTATCAATTTGGATGAGATTAAATCATTTTAATTGTAAGAATATTTTATTACCTCTTAATATTCTATCTCAAAATGTATAATATTCTATTAATTATTAATTTATTTAAAAATTATTAGGTCTAATTTCAAAATATCGTAGGTCAGATTCCTTTGGCCCGAAAATTACTAGCCCAATTAGCAACCAATTTGAACCCAAAACCGATAAAACCGAAACGAAAGCGGTTTTGAAAAGGACAAAAAAAATGAAACTTTGGTTTCCGGTTCCATCTTTTCCCAAAACCGCATCGTGCACACCCCTACTCTCAACGTACACGTTACATCATATTTACATTATCCCATCCCAATTGTCGAACCCTAACTGACAGCGGAATATGTCGAGAACAGAAGCTCATAACTGACTCAAGTTTCGTAATTCAATAATAAATTGGAAAGGTAACAAGAACATATTGTTTAAATAAAAAAAACAAATAAAACATGACATGAAATAAGTATTGTTTTGTTCATTGTTTAAACTAGGTCCTCCAATACCTTGAAAACATGCGAGAATGTCAACTAAAAATAGTTGGTTAGAACATATGTTTAATAAAATAATAGAAAATGTTTTTTTTTTGAAAGGTGTTTCGTATGTGTTAGTTTACTTGTATAATTTTGTGATTACGTCCACACCTCTTGACACGTTTAGCGAGTCGTCTAATCCCATGGTTAGACTAATATGTTGAATGTTTAATGATCGCTGGATTCTGAACACGCAGACCTCAACCCGAGGCTTGAGTAGGCAGATCGATCCAATAGATGTATCATCATACTATCATGAATTTTGCAAGTTAATGGTGGTATATGCAAAAATGTTTACACTTGTAATAATCACATATAATGAATATAATGAAAAAATCATGAATCAAATAACACGTAAACAAATTGATTATGCATGTTTTCCATCCCAAAGTATAAAACCTAAAAATGGGCTATGAACTCACAAGTATTATAAAAATATGGCAAGAAGTTTGCATGTTTTCCACCCCATCAACACTTTGGTTTAAAGTCCTAATACTAAAGAAAGTTGTTATTGGGATTTTAGTTTATTTTCATTGGAATAGAATCTCCATTCAAGCCCGGACATGCCACTTGGTTTTTCCTTAGGCCATAGCCTTAGTGACAGAACCCTTGGTTAAATATCTATGGTTTTTGTGTTTAATGGGAAGGACAATTGGATTTTAGGGTTTCAAATGATAACTTTATGATTTAGGGTTGTAGACTTACGTTTTTTAGAAAAAAAGAATAGGTTGCTTGCTATTCAATGCACGAATTTTTAAAAATAGTAAGCCTTTGAGTTAGGCCACGGAAATTTTATATGTTGTAATCCTATGAGTTGGTTACCTTCTTTATTTTTATAAGATTTAACTATTTATTAAAAAATAGAAAATTAGTAGACTACCGAGGGGTCTGATTCGGAGTCAGTTTATCAGAAAATCTCTAAAAATTGATACTTTAACGAATTAGGGCAAGTCCGTTTGGACAATTTTTCTAATTCGTATATCTATAACATATCCAAAAATTGGGTCCTGATTCATAAACATGGGTGATTAAAACCAAATATCTCTAGCAGGATTTCCAGCAAGATCCATTGTTAAAGAAAAATAGCAAAAACATTTTTAAATTTTATAAAAGTTTACACCAAAATTACAGAAATACTAGACACGTATGGAACCGACTTAGACTTTTGAAATTCGTCATTCAAATATATTATGGCCGAGATCTAAGTGTTGACAATCAAAGGTTTTTCTACATAACCGAATCCAAGGAAACACTTTTGAAAAAAATATATGTATTTTTATTAAAATCAATATGCATATTTAATGTTTAAACACAATCACATAGCCACTATCTTGGTTTAGTGGCAAATGGATATTACTCACAACCAAGAGGTTGTGGGTTCTAGCCTCACTTAAGACATGTTTATTTCTTTTTTTATACAAAAGTTTTTTACACAACCCAAAATATAACTAAGTAAGCCTATATAAAAATTAAACTGTTTAAGCCTAATAAAATACTGTTTTTACTTAAGGCCCAAAAAAAATTTCGCCTTTGGCTCAAAAGTTTTTTTGTTTTCTCAGAGCTGGCCCTGTTTGCAGCCTTGGTGCTATTGAATTTGCAGTTTTGGAGTGAATTCTTAAGGTGCTAGAGAGTTCTATTTATAGAGATGTATAAAAAAAATTACATGAATTAGAGATAGGAATTAACTAGGTTTTTAATGAAGGTTTCTTGGAACAAAATTTTAAAATTTAAAATAAATAGATAAGGCTAAACTTAGAGAGTACGATTAAGATAGAACATTCTAGAAGGTTCCTTTCGATTTGAATTAAATTAATAATGGCAAAATATTAAAGTTACATGTTATAAAATATTAATCTAGGGAATCCCAGTTCAACGTGTCACATTAACGATTAAGTATGTGAACGATAAAATGAATATAGAATCATGTATGTAATTGCACATCAAATAATAATGTTACTAACTAGAAATAAATAATATATTATTCCATAATAATATAGATGATGAATTAATGTGCAAACTTTATTAAAATGAGTACAAAAGACTAACGATTTCATGCACGAAAATTCACAAATGTTACACCGATCAATCTTTCAAACATGGAAATAGTTATCTTTCCATCGAATCCATCTTTCACAATTTTAATTAATTAAAATTATGAAATCATAAATTCAGAGTTTTTTTATATGTATTAATTCTTTTTATATAATAAATAAATAAAACAAAAAGAATTCAAATGGTGACCTTTTTTTCAACATGTAGGATGTATCTTTTTGTCTATGTTGCCATGTCTTCATTTTCGGCTTGTTTAATTTATGAGTGATCTTTACGTTGCACCCGGACGTATTCCGCTTAAAGCTGGGGTGTTACAGTTACTCCCCAAAACAACCCCATTAAGCGCCCCCCCCCCCCCTCTCCAGAGCCGCCCATAGCGATCTGCCTAACTCTTGTTCCTTTGTTGTTATGTGTAGGATTTTTATATATATTTTTTTTCGAACTATAAACTTTTATAAACCAACCACTTTATCACACCCTGTCACAAGCTAGAGAGCAACAGAAAATCAAACAAAGAGAAGCAATTACATGAAAGTAAATTTACACCAATTTAAGGGTACCTCTTAATCAACTTTTACTACATACCAAAACATATATATATATATATACTAACCAAACAAAAAGTAATAATATTTATATTTAATTAAAATAAAATGAAATGATGATATTAATCTAATCAAAATATCAAATGGTGAAGCTTGGAAGTTGAAGGCTGTTTCATTCATAATAAACAGTTGTATTGTATTGTATTGTTGCCCTACCCATCTATCTATCTATCTATCTATCTGCCGACTCCATCCAAATTAACCCACCCGATTATTTCCCCCAATCTCAAACCCTAATTAATTTACAACATCAGGTATCATAACATCCTGCTTCAATCCTACTTATTATTATTATTAATTATTATTATATCTCCCTTAGTAATTTATATATAGATCTCACTCTCTCTCTCTATATGTATTTCCTCTCTTCTTCGTGCATCTATTTATTTGATTTCGATGTCTTACGCTACTCAGCGCTTTCGTCACATATATTTATGTATTTTGATTAGCGATTCAATTGATTTCTAGATTTACGATGCCTATTGACATTCATTTTTGTTAATAATTTCATTGATTCAAGAGTACCATTGGAAACTTGTGTGTTTAAACTGTCATTCAGGTTTTAATTATTATCCTCACAACTATGTGTTGAATCGAATTGGACCGGATTATATTGATTAATATTTTTGTGTTTTTTTTCCTTTTAGAATTGAGTTTTGTAGTCTGAATGGCGTCGGTATCCAGTCAGCCTCAGTTTCGGTACACACAGACTCCGTCCAAGGTTCTTCATTTGAGGAACTTGCCTTGGGAGTGCACTGAGGAGGAGTTAATTGAGCTCGGGAAGCCCTTTGGTAAAGTCGTCAACACTAAGTGTAATGTTGGAGCCAACAGAAACCAAGCCTTTATTGAATTCGTGAGTCTTAATCATTCATTATTGTTACATAATACGTGTTGATTTATTTCTGATTTGCTTTTGTGCTATAGGCTGAACAAAATCAAGCGATTGCAATGATATCGTATTATGCTTCCTCGTCAGAACCAGCGCAGGTACGAGGGAAAACCGTGTACCTACAATACTCAAACAGGCAAGAAATCGTGAACAACAAAACATCTGCAGATGTTGCTGGAAATGTTCTTTTGGTAACCATTGAGGGCACCGATGCCCGCCTTGTCAGCATTGACGTGTTACACCTGGTAAGTGATTTCTGTTCATGTTCTGCGTGATTTCTGATAAGGTAAGAGTTTATAAATAGATAGATTTTGCCAAATGTTATTGGTTGGTAGGTTGTAGCACATGCTTGTTTGTTAAGCTTAATGGTTTGACCTCAAATGTAAATGGATCAGCAGGCCCATTTCAAGGAATTATCTTCAATGGCAGCTTATTGCTTGGGGAGAAAGAGCGCATGTGTGTTTGTCTCTTTTCTCCTTTCCCCTTCCTTCCTTAACACTGGCTCTTTCCTCCTCTTCATCTCTTCCTATCCCTAAAACTTTTAGAGTTTAGGATTTGTTTATTCTGTGTTTTCCTTCTTTTTTTCTTTCTTTCTTTCTTTTGATTGTTTCTGCTTGAGGGATCTGTATGTGGCATGGTTTTTCATGATATGTTAAATGTGTAATGCGGTTGTTAATAATAGTATGCTAATGCTAGTTTTGATTTAAGTTTAAGTTAAAATGGATTTGATTTAAACTAGTAATTAATCACTTTTATGCATCATATGACTAATGTATATATAACAGTTCTCACAGATAGCGTGAGAGGTATTTTGTCCAAAATTTAAGGTTTTTGAGTTGATATTGAACTGAATTAAGAAGATATTCATAACTGCTATGCTTGTTTTCTAATCGGGATTTTGAGTTGGTGGATATGATGATAAATATTTTTGTGCGTGTAAAAGTTTGTCAATGTGTGTGTTTATATAGATAGTAGGATGAACCCTTGTAAAGGTTACAAACTGAGATTTGAGTTTTGGTGATATGATTGACATACAATAAGTCAAAAAGGACTTTTAGGGACATAAGGTAAGAGTGGTGATATGTCTCCAGACGTTTTGTTTTATTTCAAATTTTGAATATTTCTCACAACTGCTTACAATCTTTGGTTTTAGTTGATATAACATTAGATGCCTCAACCCAAACCTTATAACAAGTCTCAGAAGGTCAAAAAGGTTGTTTCAATGGAGGATCAATGAACTGCTACGCTAAATTGCAGTTTGAACCATATCCTGACTCATGTTGACCATAAAAGATAGTTGGCGCACTTTGTCAATTTTCATTGATGATAAAGTAGGCACCCGCGATAAAAAGGTTGCAATACTGAAGCACAACTGCACTAGTACTTGATTCCATGATACTAATTATACTCAACAAATTTTGTAGAAGATGAGTAATAGACTAATGGACACAGAGAAGTAGATGTAACTTTGGAAAACTTTGAAATCTGAAAGTTTGGGTTTCAATTCTTTTGTGACAGCACAGACAGCGATTGGTAGATGTGAAAATCATAGGGTTTGGATGGATTATATATAGGAAGCCACTGTTGTTGATGGTGGTGCATGGCGGCTTTGTAGGTGTTTAGGTTGCTTGAATCTAGTTTATATTTTTTTAACTCCAAAGCTTTCTAATGCTAGGTTAGTTGTGATGAAGAGTAGATCTAAGAAAACAGATTTCTTTTGAGAAGAGAGAGAGAGTGGCTGCTGGAAAAAAGAACATGATGGCAGCAGAAGGGTGCTTGCCAGATTTGATACTCAGCAAGGATAGGGGATAGAGTATCTTTTTCGCTGTGATATCATACAGAGATAAAAAGAGTAACTGTATTTATGTGTGTAAAATGATTTGCTGTACAAGTTCATATATAAACAAGAGGATGAACCCCTGAAAAAATTATGATTGTCTATAATTCAGCAATGGGTTCAACCATAACACTGATATATTACTATAAGTGATGATATTTTTATTGTTTTTTTTTGCTTGTTGAGTTGTTTCATATCTACGAATGTTATTTAATTGTGGCCATGAAAACTGCTAAAAGCTTGGTTTGGAATGAGGCAGATTTTGTTGTGTACTTTGACATGGATAATGCGGTGTATTTGAACTTTGAATATTAATTTACATTAATGTGCTTTTATGATGAGGAGCATTCATATCATTTTGTATACATGAAACTTACCACCTTAATGCATCCCTATGCTTTATAATTCATAGCTGCACTCAGCTGCTGAGTTAAAGCATACCCTTTTCTTTTTGTTTTGCATATTTCTTGCTTTGTAAACTTAAAAGTGTTTTTTTTTATTTGTATTGTTATTCAGAATGTATCTTTGTAAGCTGCAGTTAGTCCTATGTTTGATATCTTGTGGATCTTTATTATGTATACAAAGACTGTTTAGCTATATTTGATTTTATTATTTGTTTGTCATCATACCTAGAAAGTAAGCTGTCATTTGATATTGCATACTGTATTGAAAAAGCAAATAGATGAATTATTCTGCTACATATGCTGAACAATTGTATTATAAACAGTCCTTTTCTCCATGGATACTAAAAGTCTGTTATATAGGTGTTCTCTGCATTTGGGTTTGTGCATAAAATCACAACTTTTGAGAAGACAGCTGGGTTCCAGGTGTGTGTAAATTTTGTATGAAGTTATATTTGATTTCTTAAGTTTAACCACATTAGAAAATAGATTTATTAAACAAATATGTTTTTTCAGGCTCTTGTTCAGTTCACTGATTCAGAAACTGCTACCTCTGCTAAAGATGCTCTTGATGGAAGAAGTATTCCCAGGTATTAAATGTAATTATAGATTTGCATAACACTACTGCTTTCTTTGATACGCATATTGTCTGATAAATCAGATCTAGAATATTTGACTTGATATATAATATTGATTTGCAGGTATTTAATTCCAGAGCTGGGACCGTGTTCTCTTAAGATAACATATTCTGCACATACGGATTTAAGTGTAAAGTTCCAGTCTCATCGTAGCAGGTAAACTAATTATGACTTTTTTTGTCAAATCTTTTAATTTTTTTTTCTTTTTGCGTATTTTAATAAGCTTTCTGTTGGTTCAGGGACTATACCAACCCTATGCTTCCTGTTGCATCTTCAGCAATAGATGCTACTGGCCAGGTATGCTTTTAAATATGCTCTCGTGAAATTATTATATAACTTTTCATTTCGTATTAATATTTTTAGTTTGATACATTTGCAGTTTAGCCTGGGTTTAGATGGGAAGAAAATAGAATCTGAGAGTAACGTTCTTCTTGCTTCTATTGAGAACATGCAGTATGCAGTCACTTTGGATGTGCTACAAATGGTATGTCACAAATTCTATTAATATATATACATATTTAATATTTATATTTCGTTATAATTTATTTGTCTGGTTCAGGTCTTTTCTGCTTTTGGACCTGTTTTAAAAATTGCTATGTTTGACAAAAATGGAGGAGTGCAAGCTTTAATTCAATACCCTGGTGAGTCAATCTTTTCTTAAAAACACATTAAGTTTATATACTTTTTATAATTTATGAAATATAAAAACTTTTTTTTATCTGCAGACGTTCAGACGGCGGTGGTTGCAAAGGAAGCGTTAGAAGGGCACTGCATTTATGATGGAGGTTTTTGCAAGCTTCACGTCTCATTTTCTCGTCACACTGATTTAAGTATCAAGGTATTTTTTTAATGTTTACACTTTAAGAACAATATTATTACTAACTTCTAATAAAAATTATGGTTTTCAGGTGAACAATGACCGGAGTAGAGATTACACAATGCCAGCCGCCCCAGTCATGAACCCACAACCATCAATCTTGGGGCAGCAGCCGCCATCAGCCGCCACCCAATACATCCCTGGTCCAGAGGGGTATGCAGCAGCAGCAGCAGCTCCCCACCCCCAGTCTTCAGCAGGGTGGGTTCAAGGTCCGCCACCGCCACCAGGGCCTCAATCTATGCCAATGCATGGTCATCCGTACATGCCGCCACATCAGCCGCAAGGTATGCAATCTGAAATGGGTTCTGGTCCGGCCCCTCACTATAATGGTCAAAATGGATACCCGCAAGGCGGGCCGCCACCACCTCGTTACCATATATAGTCCTGATTATCCGTTTGGACGTTTTATGGTTTTTGTTTTAGTGTTGTCGAGATTGGTTTGTTATTTAGTAGTGAAAGCGGGCTGCAAAGGTCCGTTGGCGACATTATTATTTTCGTTTTGCTCTTTTCTTTTGATGTGTGAATTTCAAATTTATTGGTGACTGACCTGGTACAGTATATCTATCATCATTTATATGCTGTAGCGTTTTCTGATGGTAACATTTGGTAGGCATTTAAGAAAATAAGCAGGGATCTATCAGTTATCACAGCTCGCTAATACATTATAGCGCATAAATCGTGGAGATTTTTGTAGAGGGTTCTTGTTTTCATGCTCCCAGACCCGTCAAAACCTGCAAACAACCGTTTATACATGGGTAAACGATTGTTTGTGCCTAAGGAATATGCGACGGAAGGTAAACAACCGTTTCCTTAGGTCACCAAATGACCGTTTAGCATGACAGGTCAATAATCTAACAACATATCGTGATAGACACTGTCCACTCACCCAAAATAGTGTTTGTTGGCTTTCTTTTACTTCACGCAGATCACTTTAAAAAATGGTGTTTGTTTGCTTTTATCTCCAAAGCATATAAATAAGACTTGCAAATCCATTAGTGGTTAGACTTGCAAATACATTGTGATTTTAGTGTCATTAAGCTGCTTCAGAATATAAATTGATACGAGTTAGGATGTGCAGAGCAAACAGTAACACCATTGGTGAAAAACATTTCTACTTACCTCGGAGAAAAGCCGCTAAAAGTTGCTTCAGAATTATATATTGGAGGGTTGCATGAAAAATGGTGGTCAATTAAACTGATAATTAGTGGAAACGGGTCATTAGTGACTACTGAGCGTCTGGACCAACCATGCATAAATGGTTTCCGCTGACAATTCCCATTGTATAATTGTTAAACGTCGATAGTTATAATTGTCAAACCATTATATTATTTCATGAAAGTTGTAATGTTTTGTTGTGTATCCCCCAACAATATAAATTGCATCACCAGGTTTGTGTTGCCCCATAGTTTCACAATTTGTTTTAAGTAGAAAAGAACTTCTCATTCTTTGAAGAAAAACTGTCTTATTCGAGTATTGATTTCATGTACCCATGAAATACTTTAACCTGAATGTGTAAACTGAATGTGTTTACACTATTCAAATTCTACCCAGTAAATGAAGGTTTTTGACGATTTTCAACGTGCGTCTTAGTGGAATGTAGTGGATTGTAGACATGTTTTAACAACATTTGCATAGAACAAGGCTTCACGGGCGGCTCACCGTCTCTCTTCCCTTCCCTCTTTGATTGTATGATATGGGCATTGTAGTGGCGGATCCAGAAATTTAATTTAGTGGGGAGCAAAAAGATCAGTAAAGAAAACAATATACGAAAATTTGTTTCTTTATTCAATTGTGCACATTTGTTTTTACGACCTTTACTATTGAAAAACATCTCTTAACCGTTACGGTTGCAATGCAAACTAATATATTAACTCTGATAATCGTTACGCGGAAGGAAATGAAACATGTTTCCTTGTTTGCACAATGAGTCCATAACTCAAGCAAGGTCCACAATAATGTTCAAGTTAACGAACTTTATCATCTTTTTTTTTTCTTTTTTTTGTTAAAGCTTTATTTATGTGAAGTTTTAAATAATTTTCATTCGGATTATATAATATCAACTATTAGTTAGTATGAAGTTATTTTATCTAAATTTTAAAACGTTAAGTGGTATTACATAAATACATTAAAATTAAAAATAATAAATAAAACTTGTTATGATTTTCAAGTAATAATAATAATAATAATAATAATAAGTGTTTATATATATATATATATGATTTGGGTCAAATACAAATGAAATTAACGTGCTAAACGTGAGAATCAAATAGAGTAATTATATATACAAGTTGAGTAATTATGTAATTACATCATAGAGTAATTACGTAATTACTCTATGATGTAATTACATAATTACTCTACTTGTATATATAATTACTCTACTTGGTTCTCACGTTTAGCACGTTAATTTCATTTGTACGTTAACTTTTCCTATATATATATGAAGATATATCACTTACGATCCGTAAGTCATAAAATTTTAAATATAATAATAATAAAATAAGTTAAGTTGTTAAAATATAGACTTTTACTCTCAAGTGGTGAATCGGTAATCAGAAACACAACAGAAAACACAGAACGTATTGCCAACTTGCAAATATTATTAATCAGAAAATCTACATAAAAAAACTGATTACATAGGAGAGTATTTATAATAACTAGCTAACTCCTAGTTTTACTCTACTTCAAATACACTATCTTTATCTAACAAACATTAGTAGATAAACCAAACTCGTTTAAACTATTATCTTATTATTAGACCAAGTGTAATTGACTTCAAACTCTCCAAATACTGAACTCCCGGTTTGGCCCGACTCATCGAAACCGGTTCGATAATTCCCGACATTCACCCCCTGAATTTCTGAACCGTATTCGGGAGTTCTTCAATTCCAAGTAAATCTCGCATTTCCTTGAACTTGATCTTTGCTAGTGCCTTCGTTAGTATATCAGCTCGTTGCTCGCTTCCGCTGATGTGAAAAACATCTACTTCTTCGGCTTCAAAACATTCTCGAATAAAATGATAACAAGACTTTATATGCTTAGTTCTTTTGTGGAACACGAGATTCTTTACGAGTGCAATAGCCGAGGTATTGTCAATGTAAAGATTTACTCTTTGAGGCGGTTCACCCAACAACACACTTAGTAACTCGTGAAACCATACCGCCTAACATGCTGCTTCTGTAGCAGCCATATACTCGGCCTCACAAGACGAGAGAGCCACGATTCCTTGCTTTTGCGAACACCATGAAACCGGCTTGTTTCCAAAATAAAATATATGTCCCGGCGTGCTTCAACCGTCATCCGGGTCAATATTGAGATTACTATCACAAAAACCAACAAACCTCTTCGTTCCTCCTCGTTCATAATTAATCCCGAACCCAACAGTTCCTTTTACATACCTCCGAAACTGTTTTATAGCTGACCCGTGAGACTCTCATTGACTTTACATGTACCGACTTACCACCCCGACCGAGTATGCAAGATCGGGTCGGGTGTGAAGTAAATATCTAAGACAGCTGACAACTTTTCGGTATTCGGTTGGGTCGATCTCGGCTTCATCTTTAGCTTTCGAAAACTGCAACCCGGACTCCATAGGAACAAGAGTCGAGTTACCCGGTTCCATCCCGGATTGAGCCAAAATCTTCCTCGCATAAGCCTCCTGCTTAATTTTAATTCCACCTTGCTCTTGTGAACCTCGATTCCAAGGTAATACGTTAATTTTCTGAGGTCTGACATCTCGAACTTAGACGCCATTCCTTTCTTGAACTCGTTAATAATTCTCAAGCTTGTGCGTGTTACAAATAACTCATCAACGTAAACAACAACAATTAGTAAATTTTTCCGCATGTCTTGCGGTACACCGAATGTTCTTTTGAGCAACGAACGAACTTCATATCCTTTTAATATCTGATCCAACTTGGTATTCCAAGCTCTCGGTGGTTGTCTCAACCCGTACAAGGCTTTAAAAAACTTATAAACCTTGTATTCATCGCCCCATTTTTCAAAGCCTTCTGGTTGAGGCACGTACACGTCTTCTTTTAACTCGCTGTGTAAAAACGCGTTTTTCACGTCTATGTGGTGAATTTCCCATTCGTTGGCAGCCGATAAAGCAATCAATAAGCGAACGGTCTCGATACGGGCTACGGGTGCAAATACCTCATCGAAATCAATCCCATGCTGCTGAACATAACCTTTCGCCACCAAACGGGCCTTGTGCTTAACACCATCTGAATTCCTTTTAACCTTGAATACCCACTTTACCGCTATAACTTTAACACCATTCGGTGGCTCTACAAACCTCCAAGTTTCGTTCTTCATGATGGAGTCAATTTCAGCTCGCATAGCCTTCATCCACTAGCTTTTTTTTCTTGCTTCGTCATAACAATTTTGCTCCTCATCAGTCGTAAGCCAAAGTTCATCATAGTCGAGATCAACGTGTAGTACATAATCATCAAGTTTTTGGGGTAAAATGTGAACTCGCTTAGATATGTGAATTCCGGTTTGAGTTCGGACCTGGTTTAAGGCTGTTACTAGGTCTGTTGACTGGCCAGTTGACTGCTCAGTTTGGACTGTAGGCTGCCCAAAATGGGCTATTTCAGTTGCTGCACTTTATGGGCTCAAATCACAGCTTATTGTCTAACTTGTGCTACCATTTTCAGCAGATTCTGAGCCCCTCGATGAACCTGACTGGCTACTGTCAATATTAGGCTCATTCCTAGTAGGATATATCAATCCAAGTCCAGAATGCACCAAATTTCCCCACACATATGTGAACATACCCGATTCACTCTGTTTTCTTTCAACCGGTTCATTCCAGTTCCAGCTAGTTCCTTCGTTAAAAATCATGTCCCGACTTACATGAATTTTTCTGGTTCTTGGGTTGTATAAACGATTTTCCTTTGAGCCCGGTTCGGTTACGAGATGAACTAGTGATATTGAGCTATCGTCTAACTTCTTTAAATGCGTAGCTTCAACTTTAGCATATGCCATACACCCAAATACTTTTATATGCTTCACACTCGGTTTTCTTCCCTTTAACTTCTCATACGACGTTTGATTGATTAAAGCTTGGGTTGGTACCCGGTTGATAAGGTATGTTGCGTGACGGGCAGCTTCCCCCCACAAATAATTAGGACTTGTAATGCTTTCATTATGCTCCGAGTCATCTCCATAAGAGTCTGATTTCGATGCTCCACCATACCATTCTGTTGAGGTGTATATGGCGCGGTGAGAGGTCGAATGACCCCATTAGCTTCACAAAAATCTCCAAATTCGTGTGAAGTGAATTCTCCTCCCCTATCGGTTCGGAGTGTTTTGATTATCTTCTCGGTTTCTTTTTCGACAAGCGCCTTAAATTTCTTAAACATGTCGAAAGCATCACTCTTTTCCTTCAAAAAGATTATCCACATATACCTTGAAAATCATCAATTAAAACAAAAATAAATTTGTTACCTCCGAGTGTTGTCGGTGTTATTGGTCCGCATAAATCACCATGTATTAGTTCTAGAACTCGAGTAGCCCGATACAAGGTTACGTTCTGGAATGCGTTTCTCGTTTGTTTTCCCACCAAACACTACTCACATAAGTTCTCCCCATGTTGGATATTTGGCAACCCGTGTACCATTTACTTTTTCACCATGGAATTTAGTTTGTTAAAACTGATATGACCGAGACTTGCATGCCACCTCCACGTGTCTTTCTCAATCACCGTCATTAAGCACACAGGGCTTCCAACCTTCAACTTTATCTTGTAAAGTCGGTTACTCGTTCTTGATACTTTCATCAATAACCTGTCACACCCCGAAAACTTAACTTAGCTTAATTTAGTTTAGTTTAGCAGCAGAATACTTAATTACTATGTTTCGGGCGGTGACAGACGCCGATTAGCCACACAATATTTAAACACACACCTCCATAAATGTACAAGTTGGACATTTATTAATTTAAAACACGAGTGTAAGTTATCAGAGTACATATTATTTAACATTTTTATGTCCAACTATCGGGATGTAGATTCATCCCTATTTTCCCCAAATCTCCTTCACGAAGCTCCCTGTTTTCCTTTACCTGAAAACACATTTAAGATATACGTCAACACAATGGTTGGTGAGTTCTCAATTTAATAAAACCTTACGAATTATTATTTGTCGGCTTATGCCACTTGGTCCACACGTGACCAAGATTCTCAATTTATTGCCTTGCCTTTAATTGGCCTAGGTCCACTTTCACTTCACACACGAAAATTTTTCAAGTTTTTACACTGGTCCTCGCTTTACCACGAGGGACCATTTGGCCCCCCTTTCGCTATATAAGCGAAAGTGCATAAAATTCAACATTTTATTTAACAAGTGTGATAGTTATAGACTAGCTAGGAATATAACAAATATATGACTCTCTTAAATCTATAATCAAAGCGTACAATAATCAAAATATTTATCACTTACCCCACCGGCGCAACCGGTGATGATAGGGCGTCACCCCGATAGATCAATCAATATTTCTATGCCTATTTAACAGTTAATGATTATAAGGCTGTGGAATTGTTCCCGATTTTTACCCACGACAGCCTGACCAATTTGGTCAAATTTAAAGTCATTCCAATACTACAGTTGTCAAGATAAAACGCGTTTTGACACAAACGTGTTTTCCCCAAAAACATTTATAAAATCATTTAAATGTGTTAAAACAGTGGGGATTTATGAGAAACTCACCTCGACTGTTAATTTGTCGGTTTTGTCCCCTTCTCGTGTCCTATTCATTTAGTACATGTTTTTAATAATTTATTTCCCATAAAGTTCTTAAGTTGTTCCTCAAATTAAGTGTTCACACTAGCTCTTTTAAAAGTTCAATAAGTTTTACAATTTTTAGTTCATTTACTCAAGCACACATCACAAGTTCACATATATGCAAGCACGTATATATATATATATATGTGTGTGTATATATATATATGAAAATATATGTGTACATATGTCTCTATATTTTCATATGCACTTAAATATACTTAGCATTAATTTTCCTTAAAATTGTTTATTAAATATTAATAGAATCGCGCGTTGCGGCGGGGAAGCAATGGGAATGTGTTCTGTATGAGGTCGGTTTGCGGTGCGTTGGTGATGCAAAGAGAATTCAGTCAATAACTGTTTAGGGCAATGTGGTGAAGGCATGACCGGTGTAAGTGAACAAACGATTTATATAGTTGAATAAGAAACATAGCTATTGTGATTAGAGTTGGATAGTAGGAAACCCGTGCGATGCGGCGGGGACGTGAAGGGTTTTCGGTGACATCAATTCGGTTCTTTACAATAACGGTATAAACTCTTTTTAACAGGAAAAACGGTTTTACTATATCCCACTCCATTGCTTCTCCTCACTTACCTAAATACAATAAGAGTTTAATATTCAAAATATCATTCAACCCATGAAATTCAATATTTACAAGTTAAATGTGTACGTAAATCATTTTTTTGAGGCTTGTCCGAGATAAAGAAAAATGTAAATACTTCGACGTGCTACATTATTTCACCATAATAGTATTTAATATATACAAAGTACCACAAATCAACAACTTTTGACATCACAAAAACCCAAACTATTATAAGTTTCAAAACACACAAAAAGCATATGCCTCATGGTACAAACTAAGATTCAACGGGTTCATGGAAATTAGATCCCGCATATACTACAACTGATCTCAATTCTTCTTCAATCCTCAGAAGCTACAGTTTTAAAAAGCCACAATTAAGATCAATAATTTGGGGTACTAAAGATCGGGTACTTAAGATGATAACATTAATAATAAAAGATAATCAAGATTACCTGGTCGTATTTGCGAGGCGTTCTAAATGACAAGGAGCTCCCATGTTGATCTGACCCTGTTCGAGTTTTTTAGAATCCTATTATTAGAAAGAATAAACTATATGTCCCAACTGTTTAACGTGCGAGAGTATACGTAACTTACATATGTCTGCCACCCAAACACTTACAAAACTGTTTATTGTGCGTTTGGTTTTAACGCACATCCAAACATCCTTAAAATCTGTCTTGGTTTTGTAAAAAAATTTTGAGTGTCAACCAAGGGTACAAAACGGTAACCGTAACCAAACTTTTAGTTATTTCAATTAATTCTGCTGACTGGTCCAGTTGGTTAATCTTAATTGTCTTAGGCTGCAATTAGAAAACAGTAAAAACCGAACAAGATGCCCAGGTCGAGTAATGGGCCAAAACAGGTTCGGTTAAAACGGCCCATTTTTTATGTTAGTTAAAACAAACCGAGTTAATTTAGTTTGACCATCAAACAATTGTAATGCGTTACTTGTGATTACAAAAACTAAACATAATAATCTAAATTAGCCTAAACAAATGCAAGAAGTTCGTTTATGTTCGTTTAATTAATAAATAATCGAACATGAAAAAAGTATTGTTCGTTTAGTTAAGCAAACACTTTTTTATAGAATATCTTGTTTAAGAAAGAAAAAACAGTTTTTTATTGCTCATATTAGCTCTTCCTGGAATCAAATCCAGTTGACATGCGTTTATTACTTATTAGAAAATGAACCTGAAAGCAGTTATCTTTTTAGGTAGAAAAGAAGAATAATACCTTCATTTAATGAATTTGATTATGGAGATCATTAACATCACCCTCAGCGTATGTGTTAGTTTTGCCCGATGTAAAATAGTTTTAGCAGAACACCTGTATATTTCCATAAAAGAGCTTCAAGTTGTAAATCATTTAATCTTAAAAGTCAACAAACAGGTTAGTTTCAAAAGAAATTTAGACTATATGGTAATGAAAAAATAGAAATATCAGTGCAAGTGGTTTATTATGCATTAAACAATAAAATCTAGAGCTCGCTTATTTTTATCTTAACGGGCTGGCATAAGTCGTTTACAAACTGATGACCCGGTTCATTTATCTTAACGAGCTGAAATGTTGATCTAGATCTCGCTCATGAAAAGTTCAAGCCAAGTCATTTATTTTTTATAAAAAGTACTTATTTTATTACACATACTGATACATATACAAAAAATGATAATATAATTATACATAATTAATAAGATGCAAATTTTATTATTTATAAACACTAATATTTAGATAAGGCCACCATAGACTGCACTTAGTCAAGCAAGCGTTGTTAATTATTTCTAATTAAATTCAGTTACATAAATAATAAAGCAAAACATATAAACTATAAATTCTCAATGATATTTGACTTTTAAAGTAAAACCTGCATAACTTAGAAGCAGTGTGAAAGAGCTGTTCCTTTAGTTATATAATAACTAAACCTGGAAAATAAAATATTTGACTTTTAAAGTCAAGCTTGCAGAATTTAAAAGCAATTTGAAATTACTATGAAGCCCTTAGGGTTGGGTAAGAAAAGAAAGTATTGACAAAAAATTGGGTTCAATTATGAGATATTGTATTCAGTTATGAATGAAAGCTTGATGTGTTACCTTAATGTAAACTGCACCTAGTAGCAGCAAGCAACCATCCACACTACACACTACCAATACAAAAGAACACACATTAATCATTAACAACAAGTTCAAAACCATTTTGTATAGTTTCAGTTGGTGCGTAACAGTTGAGACACAGCAAAATGGCAACCAATTTTGAAAGAAAAAAAGTAGAGGGCCCACGCTTCACCTATTCAAGAGACACCGGCAACATCTGAAAGCACAATACCGTTTCTGCTAGCACATCCTTGTTAATCTAATTTACCACAGAACCACAGCAGCAATTTACCATAGGCCTGTTTAGGCAAGTGTCTTTGAAAATAGCAACCATATGCCCCGTTCTTTAACAGAACCTTAAATAATACAAACCATTCCTCTTGTGTCCAACCTAGATTCTTTGAAAAGCACCAACATCAAGCCCTCCACTCAAACAAATCTTCCTTGCCATGGAATCTTAGCATAATAAAAATATATATACAAATATTAACGTAATGAAATGTACAAAATTTGAAATACTAAAACAAAGCTTACCAGCTCGGTTGTAGCACCAATCGGGATTGTATGAAGCAAGCGACTTGAATGTAGTGGCCTTGACAAAATTATTCCAATGTGAAAATCCATCTATAAAAAATGACAGCAAAATGACAGCAAATGAACAGAGTACAAGACCCAAATTTTAATAACTAAACCATCATTTCATACCACCTTACCTTAACCACTTTGTTCATCGAGATCATTTTGCCTAACATTCGCCGCCACTGGTCAAACACAAGCACAGACCTAGGTCAAAAAGAACCACAAACCTTAATGGAAGCCATAAAATTGTTTACATTTGCAGAAACACCACTCTTCATCTTTAACGCCTAGGTCAAATCGTCCCCTTCAGATACCTTCAAATCGAGCAAGATGAAGAAGAAAATTTTGACCAATGCAATCAATTTTGACCTTTCCTTACTGATTTCTTCCTCGTTGATCAGAGAAAGAGAGATACAGAGAGGGAGAGAGAGATCGGTGATGGTGGAAAGGGAACCATTTAGGGGAAAATTATTTGAATTGCTTTGTTCCGAAAATGAAAGGGAAAGAAAAAGGGGGTGGGTCAGAGAAATTTTTTGCAATGGTTCAGAATGAAATTTTGAGTTTAATTACCCAACAATAATGTGTTGTACAAATCTTCATCATCTCTTTCCAATATTTACCTTCATTTTCTCATCAAGTAATCAGTCACTTGTTATAATAACATGAACATGAACATGAACAATAGTAATAAAAAACCTAAAAATCTATGGCATAAACACATACATACAGGGTAAATGATGAACATATCAATATATAATTTCTATGTACTAATATATTCATGTACAAAAAGTGATAATTAAAATTAGGGTTTTGTCAGAGCTTGTTTGGTAGGGGCTATGTCTTTCGAATATGGGTCATTGATGGCCTCAACTGAGAACAAAGAACAACATCAAATTGATTAAGTTAGTAACGAATTTGAACATAATTGAATAATATGAGGTTGAAGAGGAGATTACCAGAATGTTCGATGAAGGTTTGAGCTCCGGGTCTTCCCAATTTCTCATCCATTAAATAAGCAGGTCTATGAGTCAATAAAAATACCGATCAGAGACACAAAGGAAGAGAAGCATTGAATGATCGGCGTAACTGGCTAATTGAAGTCGCTTGATGGCTTGAATGATTGTAACAGACGCCAGAGAATTGAATGATCAAGGGTGAATTATAATTAATGTTCCGGAGTTTGAATGTGAGAGAAAGCTGGGTGACGAAAGGCCGCCTATCTGCTATCTGCTTTACAATGTAATATAGATTAATATAATATTTTAAGTTTGAATGTGATGGAATTACCCTTTTATTCTACTTATTTAATTAAGTCCTTTTAACACTTATAATTTTTATGTTTTAAAAGATGTTTTACCGATTTAGCCGGTTTTTCATTAAACGTTAATTCGGTTAATATTTTTAAGCAAAACCTTAATCTTCATAGTTAGAGTATATATATATTACAAGTTAGCTTGTAAAAATGTATTTTTGTCAGTTTTGTTCAATTATTAACAAAACGAGTGTTTTTCGCGTCGTCTTTCGCGACGTGAATCGCTTATTGCCAAGCCTTACCATCTTGGCCTTATTACACTTGATATGATGTGTAATATATATAAGATACTGGGTTTTAGGAGCTATTTTGTTTCAGCTCATAAAATCCTTGTCGGGTAAAGACGATTTTTCGACTAGTTCAGCAACTGATACTCGTTTTGAACCAAATAAAGCATGCTAATCATATTTTATACTAAATCAAAATTTTATAACATATAAATATCTTACAAATTTTCAGATTTATAAATATTACTTATTTTTTTATTTTCATTAATTATAAACATGCATTAAATTTTTCCTTAACATTCTTTTTGTCATGCATTTAAACCTCTACTTATTATATCATTGTCCAATGATTTAGAACATTTATTATTTTTGAAAAATTTAGATTTCATATACTTATTATTTTTACTTTTCAAAAACTCTTTAATATGCATTACATGTATAATTTCCGTATTGTATGTTTGCAAACTAGAATGTTATATAACATGAACATATTAGGTTTTTACATTTGATTTTCATATGGTTCTAAGTGACTCTTTTATTAGTGTATGGGTTCCATTAATCTATTTTTAAGATCCATGTTTGTGTTGTAGTTCGTTATGCATGCAAGCAATACTAATCACCATGATGCATACATGCATGCAATACATATACACATTCATAAACATACATGCATTCATACATACTCTCTCTCTCTACCTCATGGCTCTCTCTCTCTATATCTCAACCCTATTCCATTTTTAGTTCCATTTTCAAGTCCTTTATGCTTTAAAATCACTAAACCGAGTTTAACCAAGATGAAAATGGATTGATATGCATGTGTGTTTGCATGTGCATGTGGGTTTCAGGTTCCACATACACACACAAACACTCACGGTTTCATACACACACATACCCTAGGGTTTCAATCTTCCATTTTCATATAGGTTTACGGTTTAGTAGCTTGTGTGAACCCTTTCAAGGTGTAAGAACAATGTTTTGCATCCAAATCTTGAAGAACAAGGTTAGGGTTCGGATTTTAACCTTAGGGCTTAGAATAGAGATGAAAGAAGGTGATCTTAGTGGCTCTAAATGGTTGTTTATGCTTCAATCCTTCCTACTTTGCTCCTACTCCATCTTCTTGGATTCAACTTAGGGTTTTTAGGTGTGATGGAGATGGTGTAGTGTAAGAGAGAAAGAAAGAAGTGTGTGTGTGTGTGTGTGGGTTCGGCCGAGAGAGGGAGAGGGAGGGGGAAAGAGTGGGGTGGTGGTTTGTGTTGGGAAGTGGTGGTATGGGGAAGTGATAGTATGATAAATAGGGGAAGTAATGTAACACTTGGCATAATTTCATGAGTGTGGGTTACTTGGAAAACTCCCACGCTTCCAACATCTCAAAGCTAGGTCTTAGGTGGTGGTCATGTGGACGGCTGGGGGGGTTGGTATTACATTTTATTTTATTAATTAAGTTATAAAAGTTTGTATAATAACCTTACTTTGTTATATTTAATAACTTTTAACTAGTTAGGCTTATTTATATGCAAAACCGATTACATGTTCGAATTCCTCATAAAATTAGCTTCGAAACCATATAAAGATGTAAATTTTTAGAGTTGATTGGTTTCGGGTCCTTACGGTGTTCGGTACAGGCTTTTGTTCGCTTATTATTCCGTCTTTGTGAATCGAACCTTCTAGAATTATGTTTATGTCCTAACATTAATATTTTATCTTTACTTATATTATTTTAAGTCACTCCCGACCTTTGGGAATTTATTTGGATTGTTAGCCTAACCCGGGTTATTGTCCGTATCTCTTTTGCCCAGTATTCGCTATACGCCAAAAAGGAACTTTTTGAACATAATATAACACACATAATTTCGAATTCTTGGACTAAAATATTGATGTTATTATTATTCATAATATTACATTACAAAGTGAACCCGGATTACATTAGTGCTTAATTAGACTTAGAAAGACCGGGTATCACATAACCGACCCTCGGTATCGTGCATCATTAGGAACTCATTCTTCATCTAAACATCGCACCCCGAATCGATTGCTTGTCCAAGACTGATTATATTACTTTTTAGTTCCGGTATGTAATATATTTCAGTCATTAACCTTTGTTCACCTGATTTTTCTTAGAAAAGTATCGACCATTACCCTTAATCTCAACGCACGACCCGTCACCAAACCTAACTTTACCGGTTATCCGTTCGTTCAACTCCAAGAAAAACCCACGATTTCCCGTCATATGATTACTAGCCCCATTATCCAAATACCAAACGTCTTCCATCTTGGTGTCGTTTTCATATCGATCCGGCCTTAAACGCTCCTCGTTCAAGTGGACCATTTCGTGCAATAAACGACCCCATCGGCTTTTTCGGTTTCAGCTACGTTCGCCTCCTATTGTTTTGGTGGTTTTCGGTCCGGACACATTGACGCGAAGTGTCCGAGCTGGTCACATCTATAACATTGCACCTTGGACCGATATTTCTTAGGCTTGGCTATTCCTGAGCTTGAACCAGCCTCGTTATTAACCTGCTCTCGATCTTGACTACCAGACCTACCACGTCCACGACCCCGGTTCCCATAACTACCTCGTCCTCGACCCCGAACATTATCACATTTTCTGTTATTATATGAGGTCGGACCTGCCAAACATTAGCCTCCCTTCCGCATGTAGTTCTTCGTTACCGATTTGTTCCTCGTAAGACTTCAATCGACTGACCACATCATCATATCCAACTTCCTTCAAATTAACTATTTGTTCAATTGAAGCAACAATGTGAATATACCTTCGGGGAAGGCTAGTAAGAAACTTCTTGATGAGCTTTTTCTCATCCACAACCTCACCGAGTGATGTGGATCTTGAAGCAACACCGGACAACCTGTTGGAATAGTCGTCAATAGTTTCTGTCTCCTTCATTCTCATGTTGTCAGGTTTTTGAGTTAGCGTTTGTAATCTAGCCTCTCTTACTCGATCAGTACCCATGTGACGAGTTTTAGGTGCCGCCCTCATCTCCTTGGCGGTAGCCATGTTCCCGACTTACATAATCTGATCTTTGGGAATTGCTTGAAATAAGAGAGCAACAGCCAAACTATTCTGTTTGGCATCTTGAGATCCTGGATCAATCGCATCCCAAACCCCATGTACATTAAAAATCGCCCTCATCTTCAGAGCCCACACGGTGTAATTAATCGAGTTTAACATCGGGCAATGAAGGGCCGGTGTCCCACTGTCCTTAGCCGCTCCCGATGCCGAACTAGAACTCGATTAAACCATGTCTAACCTTCTTCTTGGTCGACTGTACTTCAAATAAAAAGACTTTGGTGTTGGTGGCTCTGAATCTAGAACGTGACTATAAACCCTAGTCACATTGCAGCTATTCTCTTAACCCAACTTAGAACGTCTCCTTTGTTGAATCTCCACAGCAGCAGGTCTTGATCAGAACTAAGCTCTGATATCAATTCAAGTTAGGGGTGTTCTTCATGTTATTTATTCGGGTTTCAGGTTGTTTGGGTCGGGTTGTTTGGGTTTGAGCTAAAAAAAAATTGACCCAAGAACTGACCCAAATAAGTTTGGTTTGTTTGGGTTTCGGGTTATACGGGTCGGGTAAATTCGGGTTGGGTTTCGGGTTTAACAAATTAAAAAAAAATTCCACCTTTAACAATATTATAAATTAAAAAACCATATTCCAAGCCGTTATAAAACCATAAGATACAACCATGTTCAACGATAGCATATATTATTTAGCAAAACATGAAATTTATCATACAAGAATGCATTAGACTGGATGAAGGAGTGTTGTAGCATGTGGATTAATACTTGTGTAGATTGAAGAAACATGCTCAATTAATATTGGTTTAAATACTACACTGTTTAGGTTGTTGAATTGAAGATACATTCTCCGCATGCTTTATGGTCACTAATACATTGGGATGTGATAGATCCAATATTAATTGGAGTCTTTAGAACAACCGAACAATACATAAGGTCACTGTGCTACTTTATCGCTAAACTATCCTATAAAATTAGGGATACATGCATCGATTTATTATACTTCGGGTTATTCGGGTCAACCCGAATCAAGGTATTTCAACCCAAATACCGACCCGAATATTTTATTTCGGGTTCGGGTTAGGAGTTTAATCGGTTCGGGTGAATTCGGGTTGGGTTATTTGGGCTAAAATATCCTATAAAATTAGGGATACATGCATCGATTTATTATACTTTGGGTTATTCGGGTCAACCCGAATCAGGGTATTTCAACCCAAATACCGACCCGAATATTTTATTTCGGGTTCGGGTTAGGAGTTTAATCGGTTCGGGTGAATTCGGGTTGGGTTATTTGGGTCTCGGGTCGCTTCGATTCGGGTTTGTTATTCGGGTACGGTTAAAAAACACACCCCTAATTCAAGTGGTGACTCGGTAATCAAAAACACAGCAAAAAACACAGAATGTATTGCCAACTTGCAAATATTATTAATCGGAAAATCTACATAAAAAAACTGATTACATAGGAGAGTATTTATAATAACTAGCTAACTCCTAGTTTTAATCGACTTCAAATACACTATCTTTATCTAATAAACATTAGTAGATAAACCAAACTTGTTTAAACTATTATCTTATTATTTGTAACATCCTCGTTTTGAAATTTATTTAAATAAAATAATAAGAGCCTATTTTATCGCGTGTCGTTAGTTAAAGTGATTTAATTTGACTAAGTAGTAAGATGATAGGATAAGTAATGAAGGGACTATGGGCTTGAAAAGGATCACAGGCCTAAACCTTGGGCCTAGCCTATTTAAACATCCCCTAAAACCCTAAATATCTCACCATCATCCTTTCAATCATCAGACACACACACTCACAACATAAACCCCATGAGCACTCAAACATTTAATCTTTCCATTCAATCCAAGATCTAGGGTTAAAAGTTGATATCCTGCTCATCTGAGAAGGAGCTCAAGTTAGGATTCCAAGTAACCAAGATCTAGCCTTGTCTCACTACAAATAAAATGCCATTTAGTGCATACGTTTTTAATGGCATTTTGCTCTTGTGCCACTAATTTAGGTTTCTTAATGGCACTTTGTGTATGCCATCTTTGCTTATAACACATTTTTAGTGGCATTTAGTTTTAATGCCACTAATTTATGGTTTTAGTGTCACTTTGTGCATGCCACTGAAAATCTAGTGTCATGCGTTTTTAATGGCATTTAGCTCTTGTGCCACTAATTTAGGTTTTTAATGGCATTTTGCGTATGCCATCTTTGCTTATAACACATTTTTAGTAGCATTTAGTTTTAATGCCACTAATTTATGATTTTAGTGGCACTTTACGTATGCCACTGAAAATCTAGTGTCGTGCGTTTTTAATGGCATTTAGCTCTTGTGCCACTAATTTAGGTTTTTAATGGCACTTTGTGTATGCCATCTTTGCTTATAACACCTTTTTAGTGGCATTTAGTTTTAATGCCACTAATTTATGGTTTTAGTGTCACTTTGTGTATGCCACTGAAAATCTAGTGTCATGCGTTTTTAATGGCATTTAGCTCTTGTGCAACTAATTTAGGTTTTTAATGGCACTTTGTGTATACCATCTTTGCTTATGACACCTTTTTAGTGGCATTTAGTTTTAATGCCACTAATTTATGGTTTTAGTGTCACTTTGTGTATGCCACTGAAAATCTAGTGTCATGCGTTTTTAATGGCATTTAGCTCTTGTGTCACTAATTTAGGTTTTTAATGGCACTTTGTGTATACCATCTTTGCTTATGACACCTTTTTAGTGGCATTTAGTTTTAATGCCACTAATTTATGGTTTTAGTGTCACTTTGTGTATGCCACTGAAAATCTAGTGTCATGCGTTTTTAATGGCATTTAGCTCTTGTGCCACTAATTTAGGTTTTTAATGACACTTTATGTATGCCATCTTTGCTTATGACACATTTTTAGTGGCATTTAGTTTTAATGTCACTAATTTATGGTTTTAGTGTCACTTTGTGTATGTCACTAAAAATCTAGTGTCATGCGTTTTTAATGGCATTTAGCTCTTGTGCCACTAATTTAAGTTTTTAATGGCACTTTGCGTATGCCATCTTTGCTTATGGCACATTTTTAGTGGCATTTAGTTTTAATATTGTATTCATAATTTCTTGATATTTATCTTTTCCCATATATTGGGTTTCGTTTTTATCACAAACGTGTCAAATGAAAAAACCAACCACACGGGATTTAAAGTAAATATAATAACTGATAAGGTGTTCTATGTCACCGATCCTATGAATAAAGATTCGGAGGTCGTCAGATATGTAAAAGTAAGAGATGCATTTGACATAGGAATTGTTGATAATCAAGTTGGTCCTTATTCAAATGATTGCACATTTGATGTCCCTAACTTGCATCTGGTTGGGGATGATGGTGAAGATGGCAAGGACATCACATCTGATATAGAACGTGAAGTAGATGATGAAGAAAACAATGATGATTCCTTTCTTTTTTGATTACTCATTAATATTATAAATTTGTAAGTATTCTTTGGGATACTTAATTTTTATTATTATTATTATTTTCATATTATCATACTTATGTCTGCAGGTGATGATGCATTTAGGAACAGTTTGAGCAAAGGCGGGCCTGGAAAAGCGTGATCGTTTGTAGATGAACATAAGTTTTTATTTTTTAATCCAAAACTGAGAGTTTGGACTTTTGACCTGGAGTTTTCTTTTGAGCATATTTAAGTTCACATTATCGATATGTTTTCGTGTGTGCACATTTTGATTGTGGTAGATTGTTTCTTTTAAAATGGATCTTGATCGATAAGTCTTTAGACCGGTTTATGTTGTTGATCGATGTGTTTTCTGATGTATCTTGTTTGCTGAGCTGGAAACTGTAACAGCATTTGTTTCTTGGCTAGCAGTGCTAACTGGAATTAATGGCAGACTTTATCTGCTGCTTCAATATAGCTGCAGCAGCTGATGGGGTAGCAATGTAGGCCCGCAGTAGCTGCAGCAGCCTTTACGGGATTTTTGGCCCGTTAACAAGAGTTATTGGTACTTCTTGTTTATATACAGATTTTTGGCCCGTTAACATATTATGAAAATCTTCATAAAGTTGTGAATGAAATAGTTGAAAAGTTGAAAGAAGTTGTCAGCCCGTTGACTGATTTACCAGTTAAACAAGCCCGGGGTATTGTCAAGCGGCTTTCTTCGGGTCCAGATGTTAAGACTATGTGCATTAGCAGTCAAGTCCCTTGATTCACCACTGCTCGGCCCATTTAATTTCATTTTCAAACTCATATTGACATCTGGATCTTGAATGTGCTCAACACAATACAGTCATGGATACCGGGAATCAGAGAGTATTACAGTGTTAATGATTTACTTTTTAACTTGACCTTCATAATTTATTTTGAGTAATTTGAAATATATGTCGATTAAATAGTTTTTATTTATTGTTAAAGGAAGATCCAAACAAGGAGTTGAACCAACTTTCTGATCTCTCCACATGTTTTCCTTCATAAAATAGAGCGGTTGACAAAATAAAATGGATGAGCTCGGTATCGGTACGGTACCGGTACCGAAAATCGTAAATTTTTGGTGCTGGCACCGAAATGTTCGGTTCGGTACAGGTACCGGTTCCAAAAACTCGAAACCTTGGTACTGATTCGGTACCGACGGTACCAAATCGGTACCAATTTCGGTACCGGTACCGGTACCAATCGGCAACATACCGATTTTTGCTCATCCCTAACTAGCACCACGAATTACAAACATCATCAAATAAAGCTACAAATCATATTACATCAAAATTTGATATTTATGTCAATTTTTTTTATATCTGAAAACAGCGACATGGATGTTATGTTATTTTTATTATCTCATAAACAAGGGTTTGATTTGGCTAACGGTGTTATGTAACTTATATCAATTAAGCAACTACAATAATATTATGGTAGACTATAATCTAAACTAAGTTAATAATTAATATCTAATGTTAGTCCGTTAGAAATATCCAGAAATTAACACATACATTACACTTCATTTCCTCTTACAAACTTAAACTCCTAATTAAAAATATCTATTTCGTTAACCGTTTTCTCTCTTCATATTAATACAAACTTCATGTCCAGAGACACAGAGAGCTGAGATGACAGCAAAGATCACCAGGCAACACCTTATGGAATTGCTATTTCGTTTCTAAACCTCAGATTCACTTATCTCATTAGGTAATTGCTATTCAGATTCACTTTCTAAACGGTTCTGAATGTTCGATTTCGTTTATTATCTTGATTTGTTGTTTCAAGTCGCGGATCTGAATGTTCGATTTGTGATAACAGAGATTTGTTTATGATTTGAGCTGTTAGGTTATCGTTTATAGAGATTTGTGTATGTTTGAGCTGTTAGGTTATTGTTTATAGAGATTTGTGTATGTTTGAGCTGTTAGGTTATCGTTTATATAGATTTGTTTACGACTGAGCTGTTAGGTTATCGTTTATAGAGATATGTTTACGACTGAGCTGTTAGGTTATCGTTTATAGAGATTTGTTTACGACTGAGCTGTTAGGTTATCGTTTATAGAGATTTGTTTACGACTAAGCTGTTAGGTTATCGTTTATAGAGATTTGTGTATGTTTGAGCTGTTAGGTTATCGTTTATATAGATTTGTTTTATGACTGAGCTGTTAGGTTATCGTTTATAGAGATATGTTTACGACTGAGCTATTAGGTTATCGTTTATAGAGATTTGTTTACGACTGAGCTGTTAGGGTATCGTTTAGAGAGATTTGTTTGTGACTGAGCTGTTAGGTTATCGTTTATAGATATTTGTTTATTATTGAGCTGTAATGAATCAATTTGTTAAATGTAGATATGGTCAATATGTTGTTTAATAATTAATATGCTTTTTTGAATGGATAGTATGGGTAAACGCAAGAGGCTACATATAATTTCTAGCAACTTGGAAGAGACTATTGAAGAAAATGTTGTAGATAATAAGCAGGTCGATCATCCCAATGAAATGCAAGGTGATCAATCAGATTCTGAAGAATGTCGGTCTACAAATGAACAAGGTATCGGTTAACCTAATGATGCTCGTGCTATTTGATCTTGTGAATTACTATGTGTTTCAGGTTTTTATATTGTATCACAGTCTTCCCTGTTCCTGTTTCTTTGAACCTCTTTGCTATAAAACACACTTCATTTTGTTAAACCATAAAACACACCTTGGTTTTAAAAAGCATTAAAAAGGGGCAATTGCATAATTAGAGGTGAGCAATAACCGAACTGAAAACCGCGAAAAACAAACCAAATTAACCTAAAAGCGGTTACGGTTTTGTTTAGGAGTACAATCATACATGCACCTTTAAACCTCCATTTCATGTAATTCTAAGCAAAAAGTTGGTTTAGGGGTACTCTTTGGGGTTCGGGTTGTTTGGGTCGAGTTGGGGCGTAATAGAAATTAACCCAAAGACCAATCCGTTTATAAGTGAGTTGTTCGAGTTTCAGGTAGAATTGATCGGGTTAAAACGGGTTGGGTTTTGGGTCACATTCAACCAACTAGTATAAGTATAAAGTATTCACCGTTTGTAAAGTTCTGTATGCGTTGGTCGGTTACCAACTAGTGATTAATACGAATTAATTTGATTGGAGTTTTATATGTAATTTTCAAACACTTAAAAATTTTGACAAAAAATCGACTGATTTGGACCCAGTTTGACTAACTACCGATCGGGTGAATAGAGTCAGTAGCATGTCGATTAGAGTTCAATCGATGACTAATCACGATTTTAGAACAATAGGTTCAATTCTACGGGTTTTGACAAAAAAAATTTGTCGAACAGCTAAATTAAACCAGCTGGATTTGCTAACGGTTTAGCGTTTTTAACTATTTTTTGAATTTTTTATTTTTTATTATTTTTTTATGTCTATCACCTTACTTAAAAATTAACGTAACGAACAACATTAATCTCTACTAACAGTACATATAACTTAAAAACAGTAAGTTGTATCATTTTTTTAATAATTAAAACTTGTTTAGGTGCTCTCAAAAATGTTAGAGGTTATACCCAAAAGGCTGAAACATGGAAAATGATTAGTGGTCAAAGAATAGTTGTCACCTTTAACCAGTTTGGACAACCCGTGGGGGATGAAGGTAACGAACTTGTTCAGTACCTTGGGACACTTGTGAGGATGTCCGATCATGTATCGATAGAATATTCTGATTGGAGAAAGGTTCCCAAGCAAAAGAAAGAAGATATGTGTTCACTCGTTAAGGTATAGTTTTTTATCAAGATTTATATGTAGTAACTCGTTAAGTAAGAGGTATATGCTAATATATATAGTTTTTATTTGTAGTCCAAATTTGTTATTCATCCGAAAGAAACAAAAGAGATTAAGAAATGGATCTTTTATAGCATGGAGAAAAAATGGAGAACGTGGAAACTTTCTTTGAAGACACGCGCATATGATTCAAGCCGGTCTGTTGATGAAATTATGGCACAACAAACTAAGAATGACAATAGACTAGATCCAACTCAATTTAAAAAACTTGTTACTCGTTGGTTCACTCCGGAATTTCAAGTAAGAATGATCTATAACTTTGATGTCTTATACAATATATATATGTAAATCTTCATACAAATCATCTTCTAAAACTTATAGTATATTCACATATTTAATTGAAATCTTTTGTACAATTGTCTATTTTCATACTAATCATTCACTTTCATGTATTAATTTACTATTTACCATAGAGTACATGTGAAGCTAAAAGATCGAGCCGGTCAAAGATAAAGGAGGCTCATGTTACCGGGACAAAGTCGTTTGCTAGAATTTCTCATGAAGAGGTATTATTTTAGCTATTTTGAATTAAATTATTATCTTCTTTTTTATTTCTTGTCCCTTGCTAAACATCAAACATAAATTACAGGCTATAAAGAATAATAGAGTACACTCAACACGAGGAGAACTATATATAAAAACTCACACTCGTAAAAATGGAACAATTGTTGATAGGGAAGCCGCTGAAGTTGTGATAATGTATCCATTCGGAAATAAATGATTTTCATAGTCTATTTTACTCTTACTTTATAAGATCACCTAGAATGAAGTATATGCTTGCTTTCTCGAACTTTGAAAGCTTATTTACTAGAGTCTAGAAATCTTATAGTTCTTTGATGCATTAAATTATTAACTTGGGAAAACCATCAGTTTATTAACATTATTTGTGCTTCGGTCTTTTCAAAATTACTTACCATTATTATTTTGTGTTTAGGCATCATTAAAAGCTATTGCAAGTGACTCTACAAGCATAACCGGAGATCTTGGTGATTTTTCAAATGATGACTACTCAAAAGTTAAAGGCCCGGAGAAAAGGGGATACGTTTGATTAGTTGGAAGGATGCCGACCGCAAAAAGTAAAGGTGATTCTTCAACAAATTCACAAACAATTGATCAACTAATGAATGTTGTCAATGTTATGTTGAACATCATTCAAGAACACATTCCCAATGCAAACTTGTCTTCGGTTCTTAGCGATATGAACGTAAAGGTACTCACATTCATAAACTATTGTTTATTCTTTTTATGGTTACATATCTATGTATTAACATTTTCTCATTTATATGTTTTAGGTACCGGGAACAATTTCTTCGGTTAACCAAGTATCATCTTCACGAAATAACAATGGTAATTTGTTTTATACGATTTGTTTGTAACTCGAGGTGCAAATCCTAACCAGTTAACCGAACCTAACCGGTTAATAACCGATGTTGGAGAAATCGGTTACTTTCCAATTGTAATGAAAGGAACAGGTTAGGGATTTTCACATAGTAACCATTTAGAGTACTAATACACATACACACCCATATATATATATATATATATATATATATATATATATATATATATATATATATATAAATACTTGGCTCGAGAGTCGGCTCGAGCTCAACAATGAAGCTTGGGCTCGTTTATAGAACAAGCTTATTTTTAGGCTCGGGCTCGGGCTAGCTTAGCTTTTTCACAAGCCAATCTTGACTAGCTCGCAAGCGTTGATATGGTTGATTTTAATAGGTTATTATCGATTTTAGATTAATAATTAAGTCGGCTACACAATTTAGTGTCCATATATTTACATATTGAAAAGTTTTTATTTTTTTTATTAGGTACCTTGTATGAAGATTGAAGATGGTGAAAGGGGCTAACAAGTGGTGAAGTTTTTAGTTTTTATTCAAGTATTTGTTACTTTACTTTTTATATGATTGATATTTTGATTTAACTTGAGAGCTATTAGACATTTAATATGTACTTAGAATGTGATTGAACTTTTAATTGTGGTAAAGATATTATGATTTCTATATTTGATGGTTTTATTTTTATTTTATGTTGTTAAAAGGTGCCATTAAGATACCAAATATTTGTTGTGGTAGACCAAAATAGTGTCACTAAGAGTTCAAGGTTTAGTGGCGGACAAAAAAGTGTCACTAATACCCAAAAGTTTGTAATGGCATACAAAAAATGCCATCGAAAGTCCAAAATGTTTTTAATGGCACACGAAAAAAATACCACTAAAATTTCAAAATTTTTTTAATGGCATACGAACAAAAATGCCACTGAAAGTCCAAATATTTTTAATGGCATATGAAAAAAATGCCACTGACAGTCCAAAATGTTTTTAATGGCATCCGAAAAAAATGCCAGTAAAAGTCCAAATGATTTTGATGGCATATGGAAAAAATGCCACTAAAAGTTCAAAGCGTTTTTAATGGCGTTCAGATAAACATTCCACTGAAAGCCCAAAATGTTTTTAATGACATACGAAAAAAGTGTCACTAAAAGTCCAAAATGTTTTTAATGGCATACGGAAAAAAGTGCCACTGAAAGTCCAAAATGTTTTTAATGGCATACGGAAAAAAGTGCCACTGAAAGTCCAAAATGTTTTTAATGGCATACGAATAAATGCCACTAAAAGTCCAAAATGTTTTTAATGGCATACGAGACAAAGTGGCATTAAAGCCCAAAAGTTTGTAGTGGCAGACAACAAAAGTGCCACTAAAAGGCTTTAGTGGTAGTGCTTCTAGTGACACTTTTTTTGTGTGTCACTCATTCCAACAAGGTTCTTTAGTGGCACTTCTTTGGTTTCTTGTGACACTTTTTGTATGCCATTAAATGGCTTTTTATTTGTAGTGTCTCATCTTTAAGGTATGTATTTAGATCAAAATTTTATCCTTTTCATTTCATCTTGTTTCTATTTTTGTTCAAGATCTAAAGATAAAGTAAGTAAATCTTAAAAGTTGGAAGTGAAACGAACCGAACCGAACCCAAACCGACATAAATGAACTCTAATTGAACCAAGTAAGAAAGTTGGATCTAGATTTAAATGATTGGACATCATATATACGTATATAAATTGGATTCGGCAAAGGTGAGTCGAGTGAAACTAGAGACTCGATTCAAAAGTTCAGTCGACTTAAATATAGTTAGATACTCGAGCAGAAAGTTTGGCTCAACTGGAAACATGCAACTCGTCTGGAACATAAAAGGGATCGACTCTAGTGAACTAGAGTGGATTGGAATTCGGCTCTAGTGAACTAGAGTGGAATGGATTTGGCTCTAGTGAACTAGAGTGGATTGGAATTCGGCTCTAGTGAACTAGAGTGGAATAGTGAACTAGAGTGGATTGGAATTCGGCTCTAGTGAACTAGAGTGGAATAGTGAACTAGAGTGGAATGGATTTAGCTCTAGTGAACTAGAGTGGAATGGACCGAACCCGAGGCCCGACTCGTTTAGAACCCATAACCCGTATGTTGGTTAAGGAAACTAAAAATACATAAGCTAGTTAAAAGGAAAAGTGTTAACTAATAATGATGCGAGAACTTAAACCGAGACCCACCCGTTAAGAAACCATTAACTTGTAGAGTTCGTTGAGAATCCTTAACCCGGTTCATAACTTATAAGGATTAGTTTCTTAACAATAATAAAGTTAAGATTTAATAAATTAATAAAACAAAGTTAAGTTTCCTTAAACTAATGCAATCGGTTGATAAGGTTATACGTTCGGCTCGGTTAAGTTAAAGAGAGAACCCCGTTAACTTAGGAAAATAAAGAAGCTTAAAAATATATAATTAATACATGTACGTTATTAACAGTTAGTCGAGCTCAGTGAAGCAAGGAATCACGATTAATTCCGAGCGGAACCGACAACAGGTGAGTTCTAGCCCCCTTTTTACCTTTAAATGTTTTTGGGGCTGTATGCATACTCGTATGTGAAAGAATAGATACATGTAACTTTAGTTAATGACATATATCTTGTTAGAACGTGTTTATATATTAATTTATTAATATATATTTGAATGTTTGAATGTTAGTTAATAGAACAGAGAGAGTTAGGAAACAAACCCTACTAATGCTTGCATAGAATGTTATATGAATGTCAATGTGTATGAATGCTAAATATAGAAGAATGTGTATACGTTCATGCGTAGAGCCTTTGGACCTCGTGCATGTACAATAAGTTAGGATGACAAATCCCTCTAACTTTATATGGCTCGGTTATGACCAAGGAAAGATGGCTTGGTTATGAGCAAGAGTAGGAGGCTCGGTTATGAGCAAGTGCATAAGAATATAGTTATGAAATGATTGATAGATAGACATAGAGAAAGTAAATAAAGATTATAAACGTTATGCTATGTATGAATGTATGAAAGATGTGATACTATTTACAACTCGTATGTTATGAAAAGTAAAGAAACGTTAGAACTCACTCAGCGTATAGCTAACTTTTAGTATGCATGCAGGTATTGTGATGACGTGGCAAGCTCGATGCGCGTACGAGGCTATCCATATTGAAGAATATATAGAGAAGGAAGTCATTATATAAAAAGTTTTAAATTTCCGCTGCGATGTGTATAGACTTCCGCTGTATCAAACTGAGTTTATGAGTAAATCCAACACCGAATGTAAGACTACTGGGATCGGGGCCTTACATTATTAGACCAAGTGTAATTGACTTCAAACTCTCCAAAACACCGAAACCGGTTCAATAATTCCCAACATACTCATTATGTCGACTCAGAATAAACTAAAAAGATGATAAGATGTTAATCTGATAGTGGAATAAATTACTGGTAGTTGAAGTTGAATTGGTCGGAAGGAAAGCACAGGAATTTGGGGGCATGGTAAAAAGATTAATGTGGATAGTAGGTGTATTAAGTTTAGAAACTATTTTTATAGTAAACTACAATAATATTAAAAACTGAGTGGGTCTATACCTCCTGCCTATCAAGTCCGTCCGCCATTGAGGCGTTGTATTGTTGGCCACTGGAGATGACGTGGCTACCAAGATGGCCACACTATGGTGAGGAAGATGATTTGCGTCGGGATGTCCGCGGAAGTCTTAGTCTTAAAGAGGAAAAAAGCACACAATGAAGTGAGCGGCAAAGTAAGACAATCATGGTTAACATCTATACTGGTGGGTGTTGTGGTAAGGATCACATGACCTTGATGTTGAGTGGTGCCCATACCATATAGCCTGACATTCCATGCTATTCCAAAGAGATTACTTGAGACACTAGGGTAGGGCTATGCAAGACTTCATAACCGAACTAGACTAGACCGTATTTTAACGGTTTCGAAACCGGTTTTCAATTAAATTCTAAATATGAACTATTAGAAGGTGCAAAAAACAAGAGAAATTCGTAAAATAAAATATTATCATATAAATATATTATTATACTTTAGTGGAGGAGACTGGGAATGGATTAAAATAGCTCAAGATATTAAAGGATACAACTATGTCTTAAAACAAATTTAGGGTAGTGGAAGATGATTATCGTTTATAATATTGTAAGATGATTGTACATAACCGGGAAAATGAGAATGCGAATGATTGCCTGCACATGGAAGTTCGAAGGGCCACTATATAAATAAATAGGTTTTAAATATCATCTTTAAAGTTTAAACCTAATCCAGTTCTAGTGATTCTTTAACCATTTTCACCCAAATAAAACAACGGGACCCGGACCTGAAATACAAATCGAGCTGTTAGAAAACACATGAATTGGTCACTCCTACCCTGGGGCACAATATACATGAATTATACATAACTAGTTTTAGAGTCCATGTCACACACGGGATGATTTAAATTATAAAATTACAAATAAAACAAATAATTACATAACGTATATGAAAAAATGTATTGCATCTATACTATGAGTACATAAATTAATTTTATATATATCACAAAATGATTTTTTTTAAATGAACTTAATAAAAAAAATGCGAGTGTAAAAACGTACCCAATAACGCTCTTTCTATTGAAAATTTCATTCTCAGTGTCATATGTGTATAGTTGAAAGAATTTTGGTTATTAACCAATTTCGGGAATAAGACTTCTCAGACAATAGTAGTTCTAACCAGTCAGCCTAAATACAGAATAAGTGGTACATTTGTTGATATATTTATCAATTTACCACCCATCGAAGGAAAGTAGAGCATTAAATTGTGACAACAGATGTTTCTTCAAAAACTATGTTTTTCTGAGCTACATCATGAAAAAGATTTTGATAAATTTCAGGGAGCGTCTCGACTTTATCATAATGACAACATAAAAAATAACATGTTAACTCATTCTATTTTGTGAATATTTTGCTTCATTTGAGCATAGTTTTGCATGACATGCTTCCCATACAACGTTCTTAAGCATATATTTATAATTTAATGATTAAAAAATTACTTTGTAAAATGAAAGCATATTCGAGTTTTGTTTTTCTTTACAATCTTCTATAATATACATAGTACAATATGTTAATGATAACATTTAAAATTGTATTGTTTTCAATCTTTGTCAAACATGATTTATTGTTGATTTTTGGATTTCACCATGTATTTTTTAATACATAGTAAATAATATGTTAATATTTATTTTTATAAAATGTATAAATATAATATAAATTGAGCATAAAAGAAAATCATATATTTATTGATCTATTACATATATTAAAATTAATTAAGATATTAGTTTTGAAAGATATATTATAAGAATTAACACAAATATCCACAATTATTTTACCTACATTGACAAGAAATACACCCTAACTCAAAACAAGGCGCCAATTTCAATCATCAAGTGATTTGCTTTTGTTTTTGTTTTACAGATAGATAAGAAGCCTAATCTTGTTCATCTCTTTGAATTTTGTGTGGTTCACACCAACAATAACAATTACATACATAATAATAATAATAATAACACCACCACCCATTTCTTCAATTCTTTTTCTAATAATAATAAACCCTAATGAGGTAGCTGCTGCTGCTGACCGAATATGAATTCACTTCAATTATCCTTCCTCATCTCTAAACCCCCAATTTCCCCTCACTCTATTCGCCTTCAATTCCACCTTCGCACCTTCAATTACACCCCTTCAATTTCCCGCCACATTCAACCAGCTTTCTGCACAAATTCAACCTCATCTGTTCTCACTAACCATGACGATACTAATTTGGTGCCGGACAACGACGGTGGTAATGGTAAGAGTCAGCTACCGATTGTGGTGTTCTTATTAGGGTTTTTAGCACGAATTAGAAGTGGGTTTGACAAGATATTGTTGTCCGAGTGGTTCGGTTGGTGGCGGCGACAGAAACGCTTGGAAATGTTGTTGGCACAAGCAGATGCTGAGCCTCAAGATGCACCAAAGCAGACTGCTTTATTGCTTGAGCTTAATAAACACAGGTTGGCTGGTTCAATATAATAAAGTTTTAATCTTTATGTTTATAATGCTTGAAGTTGTTAGATGATTTTATGTTTTATTTGTTTATTTATTCGTTTTTGCAATTGCACAGTCCTGAGTCTGTGATCAAGAGGTTTGATCAAAGGGAATATGCAGTAGATGGTAAAGGTGTTGTGGAGTATATTAGGGCTCTTGTTGCCACCGACGCGATTGCTGACTATCTTCCTGATGAACAATCTGGAAAGCCTTCTAGTCTTTCTGCACTGGTAACTAAACTCATTATGATGGTACTGATATAAAAATCTTGTACTTTTACTACTAGTTTATTATGTGTTTCGTATTCTACTTTCAGTTGCAAGAGTTGAAGGAACGGGCATCCGGGAACTTGGATGAATCTTTATTAAGCCCTGGTATATCGGAGAGGCAGCCATTGCATGTGATGATGGTAAGAGTTGACTTCAAATATTTGTGCAGAGCCTTTTTAATGTGTATTTGTGCATTCATTGTGGTATTTCTTGAAGATTTTGACCACGTGTTTTGAACTGTTATTGCTCCCCCCCCCCCCCCCCCCCCCCCCCGATTCTCTGTATTAGGGGTGGAAAAGTAGGCGGGTTTGGTAATAGGTAACTTTCTGGTGTATTTTTTACCAGCACATGGTTGACCCGCAAGCAGTTTTTTTTATCATTTTATGAGTAGGTTACTAAGATCATATAATTGCAGTAATAATACTTAATGTTTTTTAAACATTTTGGGTACTTTCTACCAGTTTGACCTGTTTCATTTTTAGCTAATTTTGTTTATTTTGTTTATCCGCATGACCCATTAGAGGTGAAAACATAATTCGGATCGACCCTTTCATGAGTAAATGGGTCGCATCTATCTCTACTCCATAAAGGTGATTTGAGAATCATTGTGAAATTGACTTCGATATTTCTTGTAATCTATAGGTTGACCAAAAAGCATCAAACCGATCATCACATTTTGCACAAGAGCTCATCTCAACAATCTTGTTCACTGTTGCTGTTGGTTTAATGTGGTATAAGTTTCTCTATTTCAACTATATATGTGAAGTTTGAAAGTGATCATATTATATTATATTATATTTAGTAATGAAAATGAGATAATCAACTGTGATAAGACGGGATGCAGACTGTAGACGGATATTCCATTGTGCTTCTACTATTGGAAGTTGTAATAAGTTGATACTAAGATATTCAAGTGGTTGAAAAATGTGATTATTTAAGGGATTAACTGATAAAATGACCAAAAAGGACATTATTGTTGGAAAAGATAAGACATTTTGTTTCAAGAGTAAAAGTTTCTCAGTTTAGGTCAAAAATTTGGAAAATAGGTAATTATAATTTACCTTTAGATAATAAGTTTTTTGGTTATTTTTTTAAACAATCAGTTTCAAAATGATTTTTTTTTTCGTTTTTCAGGGTGATGGGAGCTGCTGCACTTCAGAGGTATATCAGTGGGCTAGGTGGGATGGGGAGTCCAGGTGTCGGCTCAACTTCTTCATATTCCTCTAAAGATTTAAACAAAGAAATAATGCCAGAAAAGGTAAATTTTTATTTAAGTAAAACATGATACTTGAAGAATAGTATGAAAAGAATCTCATTATATGAAGCATAATGATCTCTTGGAACGATTTATATGATTATGTGCAGAATATAAAGACGTTTAAGGATGTTAAAGGTTGTGATGATGCTAAACAAGAGCTTGAAGAAGTGGTGGAATACCTCAAAAATCCAGGAAAATTTACTCGCCTTGGTGGAAAGTTACCCAAGGTTTGCATTTTAATCATAACATAAATTAAGTATAATAATAGTTACTTGCTTTATTTGCTACTTTTGTTTTTTACTTTGCATGTGTCATTGGTAACAATAAAGCAATGTGATTACTTTACAGGGAATACTTTTAACTGGGGCACCTGGGACAGGAAAAACTCTACTTGCCAAGGTAAGGCGTAAAAGAATGTAGGGTCAAAGTCATATATATCCTGAAAACTTGCATATTATCCGTTCACCCATTCGAAAAATTAATATCAAATATACGCATTCGAGTATGACCATAATACCTTTTCTTCCTCCTTACACTCCAAACTCTCATATCCTAGTACAGGTTTTACTGGAAGGGTATAAATGTCACAAATTTGAATGTGTATATTTGAAAATTTGATTTTTTGTTGGGTAAATTTGATATTATTATAAGTTTTAAGGTGGATTTATGAAATTATCACAAGTGCTTGTATGCATTTGCTACTACTTCCTAGTGTGTTTTGAACATAGGTTTCAAGTTCCAATAAATTATTTTACATTCGGTTTATTTTGTTAACAAATGCATAATATTTGGATTGGTAAATTTGAAGGCTATTGCTGGGGAGGCTGGAGTTCCTTTTTTCTACAGAGCAGGTTCCGAGTTTGAAGAAATGTAAGTTTTAGAGCTAGAATTGGTCAAAGGGGTCAAATTGGTCAAAAAGTCACCCAAAGTGCATATTTAAAGCATTGGTTATTACTAAAATAGTATGACTTTTATAGTAGCATTTCAACACTAATTATATGTATGTTTTAGAGCTAGAATTGGTCAACGGGGTCAAACCAGTCGAAAAGTCACTCAAAAGTGTATATTTACCACATTGGTAATTACTAAAATAATATGATTTTTAAGTAGCAAATATTTCAAAATCGTTTACCATGGTTTATTTTGGCCTTTTTAAGGTTTGTTGGTGTTGGTGCTCGAAGAGTGAGATCCTTATTTCAAGCAGCAAAGAAGAAGGTTTATTGTTTTACCCACTGCGTTTATTCTTTTGATTGTAGATTTAAATGCTGTTAAAATTATTTGTTTGAATTTTTAGGCTCCATGCATAATATTTATTGATGAAATTGACGCGGTTGGTTCGACTAGAAAGCAATGGGAAGGTCATACAAAGAAAACTTTACATCAACTGCTTGTGGAAATGGACGGTTTTGAGCAAAATGAGGTACATTTTAGAAACCATTGTTTTATTATTTGTTGCCTTATAAATTTAATTTGTGGTAAGTTTAATTCAGGGAATAATTTTGATGGCTGCAACAAATTTGCCTGATATACTTGATCCGGCTTTGACGAGGCCTGGTAGATTTGATAGGCATGTAAGTACCTTGCTAATGAACAAAGATTTCTTTTAATGCATTTGCTTCCATATGTTTATAAATCTAATTAATGATGAATTTTTTGGTAGATTGTTGTTACAAATCCAGATGTAAAGGGTCGTCAAGAGATTCTTGATTTGTATTTGCATGACAAACCACTAGCTGAAGATGTTGATGTGCATGCTGTTGCACGAGGTACACCCGGGTTCAATGGTGCAGGTAGGTTCATTCTACAATAAATGATTTTCTTAGGCAGCCATACAGATGGATTGGGTGCTGGGTTGGTTATTTTTGATAACCGGTCAAACGAATTTGGTTCGGTCAAAGTTGGCCTGTTAGTTTTTTCAAATTTTGTCAAAGGATGGACTCGTGCCATGTCGATTTAAATTGTTTTAAAGTTAATATCTTTAATAGTGAAATAATAAATCATAGCCTTGAAAGTATTTAACTAATTATTGTGGTAATGTTTTAAGTCAGAGATCTCGTATAAGCCTGAAGCCTCCCCTAAATCACTTCGATCCAAAAAATTCGGTTATTTTTTAATTTTTTATGGGGAAAATTCAAATATATTCCTGAAAACTCGCATAATATACCCAACCAAAAAAGTTATTATTAAATACACCACTTCAAAATACTTAAAATATCATATTGTAATATGATATTTATGACTATTGTACCCTTTTCTTCTCTTTACACTCCAAAGTCATCTCCTATCGTTGATATTATGATTTTTTGTTGGGTATATATGATAACATTACTCAGTTTTGAAGGGAGCATATGAAATTATTTCTATTATCATCATACCGTCCAATATCTTATCTTAATAAACCCATAGCTTAACAAAGACAGTCAAAATTAACCCACTGTTATCCCACTGGGGAAGAAACATAACTTTCTAGTATCAACTAATTTGAGGTTAACTGTTGACCCTGTTTGTTAACTAATATTTGCAACAGACTTGGCGAATCTGGTGAATGTTGCAGCCATTAAAGCTGCTGTTGAAGGTTCCGACAAGTTAACCGCAGCACAGTTGGAATTCGCAAAGGATAGAATAATCATGGGTACAGAGCGTAAAACCATGTTTTTATCTGAAGATTCAAAAAAGGTGTATGCTTTATTTTAAATACATTCCTTTTATTATATGTTTCTAACAAGTCAACTCACTGAACTAGTAATGTTTATATTTCAGCTGACAGCATATCATGAGAGTGGTCACGCAATAGTTGCGTTGAATACAGATGGCGCACATCCTATCCACAAGGCAACAATTATGCCACGTGGATCTGCTTTGGGTATGGTTACACAGTTACCTTCAAATGATGAGACATCTGTAAGCAAGAAACAGTTACTTGCACGCCTTGATGTTTGTATGGGAGGACGCTTAGCTGAAGAGATTATTTTTGGTCCCGATTATGTTACAACCGGTGCTAGTAGCGATCTTCAATCGGCTACAGAAATTGCCCAATATATGGTAATCACCTAAAATATTTTAGTTTATATATTGTGTTGCTCGGTTGCTTACATGCAAAAGTTTTTATTGCGTGAAAGGTGTCATCTTATGGTATGAGTGATGCAATTGGGCCTGTTTATTTGAAAGAGCGGCCCGGCTCGGAGATGCAAACGCGTATTGATGCCGAAGTATGTTTATACCCTTTTAAAGCTTTTTGTTTACATGTAGTTGAGGTGTTTATATAGTTTTTTCTTTGTATTTCAGGTGGTTAAGCTTCTTAAAGAGGCTTACGCGCGTGTAAAATCTCTGCTCAAGAAGGTTTTTGAAATATATATTATTAAATCATGTGACTCGAATTTGTTAGATATAATATCGTATTTATCCGATAGAAAGTTAAAAACATCAAATACACTCATTTTCAAATTTATGACGTCTGTACCATTTTCTTAAAACTTGTATAAAGAGAAAGTGAAGGGTAGAATGGTCATATTATAAACTATATATAATTAAATAAATGGGTAAATAATATTTATCCATTCAAAATACAGTAAATATGAAACTTAAAAATTTTAAATGGGTATATTTGAAATTGTATTTTTCAGTCAGGTAAATATGATATGCAAATTTTCAGTATGAAATTGCCACATTATTAATTTTTTTTTTAATTTCTGCAGCATGAGAAATCACTGCATGTGTTGGCAAACGCGCTGCTGGAACACGAGACATTAAACGCTGAAGAAATAAAACGAGTTCTTGGTCCGTATTGTGAAGGAAAATCGGTGTTACCAGATCAAGAAATGTTACAAGAGCAAGAGGAAGGAGAACTTGTATTAGCCTAAAGAAAGATTTTAGGAGCAGAGACCCCTGTGTTGTGTACTCATAATTCTGGTCTCTGTTAGAATAGATTTTCTACCTTTTTTTATGTTTTTAATTATTAGTTTTATGATATTTAGCGCTAGAACTATACAAACGAGTGATTCACAAGATCGCAATTGTCCGTACGATTATTGTTGACACAATTATGGATACCCAGTTGATTATGTTCAATTGTTGCTTTCATTTAATTGTAGACATGTTAAGCTTGATTTTCTTTTAATCTTGAACATGACAACCAGAGCCCAAAAGACCCGATAGAGAAAGCCGAAATCCAAAACATTCAAGACAGACGTTCTCATTGGTACGAGGCAACAACCGGTATAAAACAATGTTATAAAAGTTGTAGAGAAGAACATATCTACCCAATATACATCACAACTTTATTCAAAGCCATGACCATGATAATCGTATAGTTAAGACTAAAGAATTTTTCTTAAAAGACAATAACATAAGCTTAAGAAACTAAGGAGAAGCAGCACACAAGTGAAGACCATAAAAAGAGGGTCCTGCTGGTAGAGGTGGACAACAAAACCGGTTCCTGGAACCGGTTCGGTGGAACCGAACCGGAACCGAACCGGTTCCTACCCGTTTTTCGTAGGAACCGGTTCGGTTCCGTTTCAACCCGACGATCCGGGACCGGTTTGACATGTTTGGAGGTGGACCGGGTAGGAACCGGAACCGAACCGGAACCGGTTCTGGAACCGGTTCAGAACCGGTTATAGCCGTTTGAGTGGTTCTAGCCGTTGGGAAACGGTTTTATGGCCGTTTTTTGACCGTTGGGGTCAAAAATGGCCGTTTTTTGGCTCCCCAAACACCCCACTACTAGTATAAATAGGTATTTGGTGTAATGGGTTCATCACAACACTCAAAACGCAAACCCGAACGCAAAAAAATACAAAAAAACGCTATTACAACGTTCTGAGTTCTCTAATCTCTTGTTTTCTCTTCTTCTATATTCATATTTGTTGTTATGGCTGCCTCACAATCATCGGTTGGTCAAGGTTCCACCGCCGGACCAAGTTTCGTTCGTATTGTACCTCATAATCGTAATCAAGAGATTTGGTGCAATTGGGATTTGGTTGAATTGAGTGACCATTCATTGAAGGCTCGGTGCAAGTTTTGTGGGATTTATTTAAACCCACTTTCGAATTCAAATTTGAAGAAACACATCGAAAGACCGTATTGCAGGGCGTTGAAACAGAACGTCGAGTCGCAACAAACGCAAATGGATAGTGAAGGCGGAATATTTACATACCAAATTGATCGAGTTCAAGATCGTATGGCGAAGTTTGTGATTCAAGAAGCTTTGCCGTTTAGCCACTTCGACAACCCTCGCTTAACCGCCATGATTCGAGATACGCTTCAACCACAATACACTCACGTAAGTCGTCATACTCTTAAACGTTATTGTTTAAAATTGTGGAAGAAGGACAAAGAGGTACTAATTGCATATTTTGAAAATATAAATACGGGAATAAACTTAACTACTGATGTTTGGTCGGCTCCACATGGTCTACCCGAATCTTATCTTTGTGTCACCGCTCATTGGGTAGACCCGTCATCGTGGGAAATGATGAAACGCACCATTGCTTTCGAACTCTTTGAGTATCCACATACGGGAGATAATTTGTTTGAAATTTTAGATTATGTTATAAAAACTTATAAACTAGAAAATAAAATATTTTCAATTGCATTTGATAACGCGTCGAATAATACATCGGCGGTTGATAAATTAAAATTAAAATATACGCCGATTTGCAATGGTGTATTTTTTCACTCAAGGTGTGTTGCACATATCATTAATTTAATCGTGCAAGACGGACTTGCTTCGGATGAGGTTACATCGGTTATAAACGATTTTAGAGTAATGCTACATGAAGTTTTTAAGAAAAGTAAAAAAAGACAAATGGATTATAGAAAATTTTGTAAAGATACGGGAAGAAAAGCTTTGGGAGCTAATTGGGATGTACCTCATCGATGGAATTCCACTTGCATAATGTTTCAAAGTGCTTTGAAACAAAGAGACACTTTACAAATGTTTCATTCTAGTCTTGCCGAGAATGATTTGGCAATCCCCTTTTCAAATGAGAAATGGGAAATTATCAATGACTTATCGACTTTTCTTGAAGTTTTTAAAACATCAACTACGAAACTATCGGGAACGTATTATCCGACAAGTCCCTTGGTTCTTTCGGAGTTATTTTTAATCGTTAACAATCTTAAAGAATTTGAAAATAAAAGTCCAATGTTTTCAAACATCATATTACCAATGAAGTTTAAATTAAAAAAATACTTTCTTGAATTGCCACCGATTTTTACTTGCGCCGCCGCTTTAAACCCAATGTTAAATGTTACGGGGGTTGAATGTGTGATAGACGAAATTTTTTCAGCCTTAGATATGCATGAAGTTGACCCAAACTTTTCAACAGAGGCACAAAATGATTTTAACTTGAATTTTAAATTTATGTATGACTTTTATATAAATAAATATGGGTCAAACATACACATGCCTACGCCGGGGGGGTCTTCATCAAGTTCAAGTGCTCCTAGAGTACGAGACCCCATGATTAGCCTTATGAATACCGTTCGAAACGTAACGGCTAAAAAACAAAGGGGTAACACCCCTTCAAGCGAACTAGGAAGGTATAGTGCATATGATTTCTCTACCGGTTTATCCGAAGAGGAATATGGCACTTTTGATGTTTTGGCTTGGTGGAAGGTAAAGGAAACCGAGTTTCCGATTCTTGTCACCATGGCCCGTGATTTACTAACCGCCCAAGCTTCTACGGTAGCTTCGGAATCTGCTTTTTCTCTTAGTGGCAGGATAATATCGGTGAGAAGAACAAGACTGAATTCGGAGTCGGTGGAGATGTGCATTTGCTTGAAGGATCACTTGGACTCAATCGATCGTGTTCAACACGTAACCACTCTGGAAGACGAAACACCACTTGATGTTCGAGTGCGCGACGAACAAGAAGGCGTTTCTACAAGTAATTCTGATGAACAAGTCGCCACTCAATAATTACGACGAACAAGAAGGCTTTTCTAGAAATAATATGTCACAACTTTATATTTATAAGTTTAATGTTTTGTTAGTTTGTTTTTGAATATTTTAAAACATGTAACCTTTTTTTTTTGAACTTCTTAAAGTAAATAAAATGAATTTTATGTTAATTGTTTTTTTTATTTAACATGTTATACAAATACGAATCGTATAACACCGCTCTTGATTATAATTCAGCATTTGACTTGCGTAAGCCAAAAGACTATAATACATAGCAAACTCAACAAATGTAACACGATACAGATTTAAGTTCACCATTACACGATACACGATACAGACTAATCAATTCAAACACGCTGACACTCATAGCATTAAGTTCAATATGTTGTTTACCATTGCTCTGTGGGTGAACAACAAAAGTAGCATGAGCCTCTTCAGAAATCAGAAGAACACAAATCATCACCTACACAAGCAGCGGAAACGAAAAACGAAAAAAAAAAATAATATTTTACACTGTAACCGTGTAAGAACCGGTTTAGGAACCGGTCAGAACCGGTTCCACCGGTTCCGGGTCCGAGGGTTGGGGAACCGGTTCGGTTCCCTAACCGGTTCGACCATGGAACCGGTTTAAACAGTGATGTTGACTAATGGAACCGGTTCTGAACCGGTTCCGGTTCCTTTGACCAACCCGATTTGATCACCTATACCTGCTGGTGCCATCACTAACTTTAACTTGAGGATCTTTCTGTTGGCATAGCAGCCTATATATATATATATATATATATATATATATAGATTTACAACTTACAAGAAGCCAACACACAACTGATTACTGATGGTGGGTAGTGGCGCCATTGTCATAACCCCATCTGCCTAAGCAGGCCAAGAACGATTGCACCTCCGATGGGTTCTTGAGCGAGTACAAAGCCGTTGTGTCTCTTGGTTTTGATGACACTATTATCGGATATCCTTGGCCTCTTTCCCTTATAACCTGAAATAACCCATCGTCAACTTCTGAATCGTATATATAATTCACAGACTGGCATTTAGTTTATGATTATAAAAATAATATTATTGCAATAGTTAACGGTTAATCGATCCATTTAAACAATATGTACCTTAAATGCATCTTCGTCGGTCTTATCATCTCCAATGTAAATCGGGAAGACCTTGCTGGTGTTGTGAAAACCGAAAGCCTCCAGTAAATAATTGAGAGCATCCCCTTTGTTCCATTCAATAGATGGACGGATTTCAAACACTTTCTTCCCAATCGTAAAGTGAAAATCTGGATGGTTTGCAAGCATCAACTTCACTTGATTTTCAAGTCTTTCATGATCCTGAATATATCATTTATAGCATTGATCATAAATAAATTCCTATAAACACAAGCAGATATCTTATGTTCAAGATTACGTAGAACAGTCAGTATACCTCGTCCTTAACATGGCGATAATGAACAGAAAGACAAAACATGTTATCTTCAATTTTCACACCTGGTATGTTTTTTGTCCTTTCCTTAACTTCAGTTAACATCTGTGTTACATTACAATCAAATCAGCTTGTTCGTAAACATGCGAAAGTGTCGAGTTTACACAATGCATTTTAATACCTCCTTAATCTCAGGCAGAAAATGTTGAGCTGGTTGGAAGATGATATATTCATTCCCCTGAGAAATTTGATATGATATGCTTGTTATATAAAATGATTTAGTAGATAAAAATAATGAAAATCTTTGCATATTACCTCAGTATCAAAGGTTATTGTTTGAAAATTTGCATCATAATTGTTATTCCGTAAGGCTGGTCCCATAGTATCCATCCCATGACTCCCTGAGTAGAATACCCCTTTTAACTGAACAAAATCAAAAACCTGTTGCAATATAATTAGCGTAACATTCTGGTGACGGTATTGCAATACAATTATATAAGTTATTATCGACCTTCTTGCGACTCCTGCCACTGATTATAGCAGTGTGAAAGCAATTAGAGACGTTATGTACTGCTGCACGCATCTGCAGACAAAAGATATTTTAAATCAATAGCTTCGATATTGAAGAACCGAAAAATCAGAATTTTAAAGTAACAATAGCTTCGATATTGAAGAACCGAAAAATCAGAATTTTAAAGTACCTGATTAGACATGAAGGCACACTCGGGATCACTCACGATGGGTGATAGCGTGCCATCATAATCTAAGAAGACGACTATCTGCTTCCCGTTTGCCACATTGATCATTTGACCGAAAGAGCTAAGAGCAGAAGGGTGTTCTCTCTTAATAGAATCAAAATTACAATCTTTAATTAATCATGGAATACAATCATGCATGCATGCAAAACTTGGCTATAAGTTATATGTGAAAGTGATAGCTAACAATGTGAAGTCACTTACCAACCATAAACTATAACTTTTATCAACGGTTATAGCTACGCGTCCCATCTGTTAAAACATTTTGTGAGCGCGTCAGTTAATAATATGTAAAAATCTCATAAAGTGGTGGATTTGTCAAAATGAATGTGAGTTTATAAAATGAAACCATTAAGTTTTAAGGTCAAGCTGCATCTTTATTAGGGATAATGGGAAAGAGCTAAACAAAATAACGTGCTATTCGTGTTTGAGCTCGTATAAAATTGAGATGTAATCGTACCTCAGAGTCAGCCATTGTTCTTCCTTTTGAGATTTTTTGCTGCTGGTTTATTCAAAATCTAAAGGAAACATACAAATAGTTAAAAGTTAATACTCCAATATATTTAACAAAGTGACATTACATTACAAGCATATAAAAGTAACAAGTCGACCAAGTCAAAATGACAAAGACATGGTGGAATCCATTTTTAAAATGTGAGACAGTTTGCATTATAACATGCATATATATGATAAAAATGTTTACTATTCAAAAAATTAAAAAAGAAACATTATGTTCAATAATTTAAAAGTATAAAACAATATTCAAACATTAAGATACTTGGAGAATTATACAACTCAACTCTTATATATTATCTAAGAATAAAATTTATAACTTTCAAGATAGATACTGTGAATTGTGAACAGTATTATTGCCCACAGATCCATCGAACCCAGAGGAGTCGTAGGAGAAGGAACAAGCAATAACTAATCAAAGGTACAAAAAGTACTTACATAGATTCTTCCACGTGAGGTAAAGACAAATTTGTTTCAACATGGATTGTGCACTAAGAAACCCATAGTTTTATTTTCTATCATTCTTAACATATAAAAGATAAAACTTTTTTTCAAAAAATATTCTCCCTTGTAATTAGTAATTAGTTCTTTGGTTTTATATCTATACAAAAAATACATCTAAATTTATTGCCATGAAAAAAACATGTCCTGGCTGGGAGTTCGGCTCGTCTGGGAGTTCGGCTCGTCCTTACCTTGGGCCGGCCCTGTTTAAAACCAATAATACGTCGATAAACGCATACAGTAAGCGCAAGGCCATTCCCGAGAATACGAAAAAAAAGAACTCAGGGTGTGGAACGTACATGAAAAACAAAATGCCCTAAAATATAAACGTACACTTTTATATAATTTAAGCGAATATGATAATAATATAAAAAACAAAAGTTTTTTAGCAAATTAATCTAACTAAAATTCTTAAACAATTTGTGCCTTAACTTTTTTTCTATTGTTTCTGTTTTTATGTGTTTGTTTTTATTTTATTTAAGTATAGTAATTAAACATCAATAGTTTACTAACATATTAATGCAAAAATTTACTAAACATTATATATTTTTTTTGGTGGGGGGGAGGATAAATCCTATAATAATATTTGCTAATTCAGCAATTGAAGGTATGTGATCGGTGTTCAGAGATTACGATATTGCATACTTTGGTACTAATAAGAAGCAAATAGGGTAATCTTTTATCATTCTTCGTCATGTGTTGCAGTGGTTAAACTAAGAAATTTTAACTAAGGAATAAAACTTTATTTTTAGACTCTCAGGTGTATGTCGGTTATTTTTTTGAATACTTGCCGTCTTCGTATAATAATACTTTATTTGATATTTGAAGGATAAATTAATACATATAAAAGGTTAAAAAATAATTTCGAACTACGGATAAAAAAAATAAAATGTAAAAATAAGTCTACCAAATTTTACCAACTAAAAAAGGAGAAATAAATAAATAATAAAGTTTGTCATCTGTTAATTAATGTAACAAAATGATGCTTTGTAATTCCCACCCGTCAAATTAAAAATCATAAAAACATTAAAATAAAAGTTGTATTTTAGTTTAAGGTCGTCTTCTTCATTTCTCAATGAACCATGCTGCCGCCGCCTTACAGTCCTTGTCCTCGCCGGAAAAAATTCCAGAAACTCAAAATTTTTTGTTTCTCGTCTTATGTAATCAATAAGCAAACTGTATGACCCAAAAATACATATATATAAAAAAACTTTTATTAAGAAAACCATGGGCCTCTTTGAGGATCTCCTTGCCCTCTCCTATCACCGGCCCTGATTAACGACTCTATTTATATGATTATAAATCCTATATAAGTAAAAAGGGAGAAACATATAGAAAATGCATATATACAATTTTCAAGAAGAGGAGGGTGAGAGGAGGCGCGTGGAAAGTGACTGACACGGATCATGGGACCAGGAAGGAAATTCGAAAAAGGTACGCTTAGTAATCAATTAAAACATCAATCAAATCGAAGTCGGTGGTCTTCAAGATCCTTTTAGGTAGTAGCCCTTGTTCCCTACACTTAATATAAATTCTTTACCTTACAGATTATTTCTAATTTTATAATAAGTGGAGGCTTTGCAACACAAACTATTCACCATCACGTTATAATTATTTAAACAAAGTTTGGTTGAGCCACCTAAAGTGAATCTATGGGCCACTTCAAGTTAGAAACAAACATATATAAAACACCCTATATCGATTACTTATAGCTAAGTGACATGCTAACCAAAACACAGGTTAACTTGAGTGAAAAATATTACACTCAACCGCATATGGATCCGTTACTCTTAAAATACTGTTAACTTATTCAAATGCCCAAGCAACACTCATGTTCATTGTTTGTTGTCACCACCTGTATATGGTTCATCGCCTCCGCCACCTAACGCTGACCCACTGATGCAACAACCAACGCCACTGCCACCATTGGCACGCACAACCGCCGCCACTCATGCAGCCACAAAACAACCCCGTCATGTAAGGGCGACGGACTTCCACCGTCACCACTTTTGCATTCTCTGATACCACCATCGATTCTGACACCACTACTTCGGTAGCGATCGCCTCCTTTGCTAAGTTTGCGCAAACGTGGTCGGCCAATACCTACCGCCACTAGCCGTCATTAAAAATAAATATAACGGGTGAACTTATCTTAATACATTCTTTTCATTTCTAAAATGATACGTTTAAACCCAAGTTAATTTTAGTCTGACCAATTTGATCTAAACCAAAGTTATACTTCTCTAAATCGATTGTACCCTTCTAACTCATACCTATTTTCACTCAAAACCGTTATAACCCGAACCCAACACGACCTGATACCAACCTGATCCGATCCGATCGTTTTGGCATCACACCATTTTCATAAATACAGAACCAGTAATACTATTTGTTCTAATACTATTTTCAAAACCTTATATATACGGAGTTATATAATATTATAATATCTAGAGCAATGATTTTTTTAAAAACTTTAAATTTAAAGACTTGAAAATAAATAATATAAAATTATACAATCCAAAATTTCCAAATCCAAACTAAGACACTATTATTTAAAAACAACAATGAGTAACACAATGTAAATATAAAAGTGCATGACAAAAGAAGCCAAATGAGGACGCAAAGTCGTGTTGCACTTCTAATCAATAACGACCAAACAAAAAACTTTGAATGAAAATTGACGGCTGGTAGAAAACTGGGATTCAACACGGAAGAACAAAACAAAAAACGAACACCAACTGCTTTTGTTGGTTTTGTGTTCGGCGAAATTGACGGCGGCGTTACCGGAAACTCTATCTCCACCGATCGGAAAACCACCCCGATGAACATATTACCAAACCACATGGATTAACTTTTAATGGTGATCAATCATTGAATGCATAATAGAACTTTGAATGAAAATTGAAGAATGCGTGTGTATATATGAGTATGTATGAGAGAGAGAGAGAGTACCAGAGTTAGAGTTGTGAATGTGTAGAGAGAGTTTGAGTTTGAAGAAGAAAAGAGCGAGAGGGTAAGGGTAAGGGTAAGGGTAAGGGTAAGGGTAAGGGTATTTATAGATATATATATATATCGCATGGAGTGTAGACATCATAACATCATTTATATTACCTTTACATGATGAAGATTTAATTTTTAAAATTTATTTAACTTAAATAAAATAAAGTTTTGTTTTGAATTACTATTTGGAGCTTGAATTAAATTTATTTCATTGGTGAAATTATATGACCAGCTGATTATAGATAAGTCATTATATTTATAGCAATTTAATAATATAACATGTTATTATAAAAATAAAGTAAGCATTATATATTAACTTTTATAGAAAAGTATGAAGAATTTAAGTTTATGCATATATAATAATTAAAGGTTTTTTAATAAATGATTAATTAATGAAGTTTAATGGTAATAGATTTATAATTAGATGTAATTTAAAAATGGCGTGAGTAGTAGCTTTAAAATTTTCATATTGTGTAATTTTTATTTAGTTTTATATTTATACGTATTTTATAAAAAATATAAGACACTACATGTGAAATTGCTAATTAAATAGTTATGTAGGACAACTATCTATTTTTCCTATGTAAACTTCTTTGCCACACTAATAGTAAAATAAAATTCATCATTAAAATGTTTCTATAAAAACAATCCAATGTTTGATAAACTACAGAAATTAACACATATACTATTTTCAAAAAGATTCTTTTAAGGTAAACATTCAGCTTAGCATAAAAAATCTACTCAATTTAACAAGAACTCAGGGCCGGCCCATAGGTAGGATAAGCTGGATAACCCGTCGAGACTTGTAATTTTTGGGGGCCAAATTTTTTTATATGTATTTAAAAAAACATATAAAATAAGTGTGAATCTTATCATAAATATATTGGGCCGAAATTTTTTTTTAATCCATATCCATTTAAGCTATTGTGTCTAACTAAATTTAAAAATTAAAAAAAATTAAAATTAAAATAACTAGTTAGAATTACATACCTTTTTATTTTAACTTGGCCGTTATTAATTTATTGATTGAATATATATTTTAAGTAAATAAAAGTTGCCAACAATATATCATTCATTGATTAAATATGTATTATAGGACACCAAAGTATTTCACTTTTCTTGTTGCTCGAAAGTAGTTTTAATGAAAGCAAAAGTTTAGGAGCAAGAAATGTTACAAGAACAAGATCAAGAAATGTTACAAGAGCAAGAGGAAGGAGAACTTGTATTAGCCTAAAGAAAGATTTTAGGAGCAGAGACCCCTGTGTTGTGTACTCGTAATTCTGGTCTCTGTTAGAATAGATTTTCTACCTTTTTTTATGTTTTTAATTATTAGTTTTATGATATTTAGCGCTAGAACTATACAAACGAGTGATTCACAAGATCGCAATTGTCCGTACGATTATTGTTGACACAATTATGGATACCCAGTTGATTATGTTCAATTGTTGCTTTCATTTAATTGTAGACATGTTAAGCTTGATTTTCTTTTAATCTTGAACATGACAACCAGAGCCCAAAAGACCCGATAGAGAAAGCCGAAATCCAAAACATTCAAGACAGACGTTCTCATTGGTACGAGGCAACAACCGGTATAAAACAATGTTATAAAAGTTGTAGAGAAGAACATATCTACCCAATACACATCACAACTTTATTCAAAGCCATGACCATGATAATCGTATAGTTAAGACTAAAGAATTTTTCTTAAAAGACAATAACATAAGCTTAAGAAACTAAGGAGAAGCAGCACACAAGTGAAGACCATAAAAAGAGGGTCCTGCTGGTAGAGGTGGACAACAAAACCGGTTTCTGGAACCGGTTCGGTGGAACCGAACCGGTTCCTACCCGTTTTTCGTAGGAACCGGTTCGGTTCCGTTTCAACCCGACGATCCGGGACCGGTTTGACATGTTTGGAGGTGGACCGGGTAGGAACCGGAACCGAACCGGAACCGGTTCTGGAACCTGTTCGACCGGAACCGGTTCGGAACCGGTTATAGCCGTTGGAGTGGTTCTAGCCGTTGGGAAACGGTTTTATGGCCGTTTTTTGACCGTTGGGGTCAAAAATGGCCGTTTTTTTGGCTCCCCAAACACCCCACTACTAGTATAAATAGGTATTTGGTGTAATGGGTTCATCACAACACTCAAAACGCAAACCCGAACGCAAAAAAATACAAAAAAACGCTATTACAACGTTCTGAGTTCTCTAATCTCTTGTTTTCTCTTCTTCTATATTCATATTTGTTGTTATGGTTGCCTCACAATCATCGGTTGGTCAAGGTTCCACCGCCGGACCAAGTTTCGTTCGTATTGTACCTCATAATCGTAATCAAGAGATTTGGTGCAATTGGGATTTGGTTGAATTGAGTGACCATTCATTGAAGGCTCGGTGCAAGTTTTGTGTGATTTATTTAAACCCACTTTCGAATTCAAATTTGAAGAAACACATCGAAAAACCGTATTGCAGGGCGTTGAAACAGAACGTCGAGTCGCAACAAACGCAAATGGATAGTGAAGGCGGAATATTTACATACCAAATTGATCGAGTTCAAGATCGTATGGCGAAGTTTGTGATTCAAGAAGCTTTGCCGTTTAGCCACTTCGACAACCCTCGCTTAACCGCCATGATTCGAGATACGCTTCAACCACAATACACTCACGTAAGTCGTCATACTCTTAAACGTTATTGTTTAAAATTGTGGAAGAAGGCCAAAGAGGTACTAATTGCATATTTTGAAAATATAAATACGGAAATAAACTTAACTACTGATGTTTGGTCGGCTCCACATGGTCTATCCGAATCTTATCTTTGTGTCACCGCTCATTGGGTAGACCCGTCATCGTGGGAAATGATGAAACGCACCATTGCTTTCGAACTCTTTGAGTATCCATATACGGGAGATAATTTGTTTGAAATTTTAGATTATGTTATAAAAACTTATAAACTATAAAATAAAATATTTTCAATTGCATTTGATAACGCGTCGAATAATACATCGGCGATTGATAAATTAAAATTAAAATATACGCCGATTTGCAATGGTGTATTTTTTCACTCAAGGTGTGTTGCACATATCATTAATTTAATCGTGCAAGACGGACTTGCTTCGGATGAGGTTACATCGGTTATAAACGATTTTAGAGTAATGCTACATGAAGTTTTTAAGAAAAGTAAAAAAAGACAAATGGATTATAGAAAATTTTGTAAAGATACGGGAAGAAAAGCTTTGGGAGCTAATTGGGATGTACCTCATCGATGGAATTCCACTTGCATAATGTTTCAAAGTGCTTTGAAACAAAGAGACACTTTACAAATGTTTCATTCTAGTCTTGCCGAGAATGATTTGGCAATCCCCTTTTCAAATGAGAAATGGGAAATTATCAATGACTTATCGACTTTTCTTGAAGTTTTTAAAACATCAACTACGAAACTATCGGGAACGTATTATCCGACAAGTCCCTTGGTTCTTTCGGAGTTATTTTTAATCGTTAACAATCTTAAAGAATTTGAAAATAAAAGTCCAATGTTTTCAAACATCATATTACCAATGAAGTTTAAATTAAAAAAATACTTTCTTGAATTGCCACCGATTTTTACTTGCGCCGCCGCTTTAAACCCAATGTTAAATGTTACGGGGGTTGAATGTGTGATAGACGAAATTTTTTTAGCCTTAGATATGCATGAAGTTGACCCAAACTTTTCAACAGAGGCACAAAATGATTTTAACTTAAATTTTAAATTTATGTATGACTTTTATATAAATAAATATGGGTCAAACATACACATGCCTACGCCGGGGGGGTCTTCATCAAGTTCAAGTGCTCCTAGAGTACGAGACCCCATGATTAGCCTTATGAACACCGTTCGCAACGTAACGGCTAAAAAACAAAGGGGTAACACCTCTTCAAGCGAACTAGGAAGGTATAGTGCATATGATTTCTCTACCGGTTTATCCGAAGAGGAATATGGCACTTTTGATGTTTTGGCTTGGTGGAAGGTAAAGGAAACCGAGTTTCCGATTCTTGTCACCATGGCCCGTGATTTACTAACCGCCCAAGCTTCTACGGTAGCTTCGGAATCTGCTTTTTCTCTTAGTGGCAGGATAATATCGGTGAGAAGAACAAGACTGAATTCGGAGTCGGTGGAGATGTGCATTTGCTTGAAGGATCACTTGGACTCAATCGATCGTGTTCAACACGTAACCACTCTGGAAGACGAAACACCACTTGATGTTCGAGTGCACGACGAACAAGAAGGCGTTTCTACAAGTAATTCTGATGAACAAGTCGCCACTCAATAATTACGACGAACAAGAAGGCTTTTCTAGAAATAATATGTCACAACTTTATATTTATAAGTTTAATGTTTTGTTAGTTTGTTTTTGAATATTTTAAAACATGTAACCTTTTTTTTTTGAACTTCTTAAAGTAAATAAAATGAATTTTATGTTAATTGTTTTTTTTATTTAACATGTTATACAAATACGAATCGTATAACACCGCTCTTGATTATAATTCAGCATTTGACTTGCGTAAGCCAAAAGACTATAATACATAGCAAACTCAACAAATGTAACACGATACAGATTTAAGTTCACCATTACACGATACACGATACAGACTAATCAATTCAAACACGCTGACACTCATAGCACTAAGTTCAATATGTTGTTTACCATTGCTCTGTGGGTGAACAACAAAAGTAGCATGAGCCTCTTCAGAAATCAGAAGAACACAAATCATCACCTACACAAGCAGCGGAAACGAAAAACGAAAAAAAAAATAATATTTTACACTGTAACCGGTTGGAACCGGTTACAGTGTAAGAACCGGTTTAGGAACCGGTCAGAACCGGTTCCACCGGTTCCGGGTCCGAGGGTTGGGGAACCGGTTCGGTTCCCTAACCGGTTTAAACAGTGATGTTGACTAATGGAACCGGTTCTGAACCGGTTCCGGTTCCTTTGACCAACCCGATTTGATCAACTATACCTGCTTGTGCCATCACTAACTTTAACTTGAGGATCTTTCTGTTGGCATAGCAGCCTATATATATATATATATATATATAGATTTACAACTTACAAGAAGCCAACACACAACTGATTACTGATGGTGGGTAGTGGCGCCATTGTCATAACCCCATCTGCCTAAGCAGGCCAAGAACGATTGCACCTCCGATGGGTTCTTGAGCGAGTACAAAGCCGTTGTGTCTCTTGGTTTTGATGACACTATTATCGGATATCCTTGGCCTCTTTCCCTTATAACCTGAAATAACCCATCGTCAACTTCTGAATCGTATATATAATTCACAGACTGGCATTTAGTTTATGATTATAAAAATAATATTATTGCAATAGTTAACGGTTAATCGATCCATTTAAACAATACGTACCTTAAATGCATCTTCGTCGGTCTTATCATCTCCAATGTAAATCGGGAAGACCTTGCTGGTGTTGTGAAAACCGAAAGCCTCCAGTAAATAATTGAGAGCATCCCCTTTGTTCCATTCAATAGATGGACGGATTTCAAACACTTTCTTCCCAATCGTAAAGTGAAAATCTGGATGGTTTGCAAGCATCAACTTCACTTGATTTTCAAGTCTTTCATGATCCTGAATATATCATTTATAGCATTGATCATAAATAAATTCCTATAAACACAAGCAGATATCTTATGTTCAAGATTACGTAGAACAGTCAGTATACCTCGTCCTTAACATGGCGATAATGAACAGAAAGACAAAACATGTTATCTTCAATTTTCACACCTGGTATGTTTTTTGTCCTTTCCTTAACTTCAGTTAACATCTGTGTTACATTACAATCAAATCAGCTTGTTCGTAAACATGCGAAAGTGTCGAGTTTACACAATGCATTTTAATACCTCCTTAATCTCAGGCAGAAAATGTTGAGCTGGTTGGAAGATGATATATTCATTCCCCTGAGAAATTTGATATGATATGCTTGTTATATAAAATGATTTAGTAGATAAAAATAATGAAAATCTTTGCATATTACCTCAGTATCAAAGGTTATTGTTTGAAAATTTGCATCATAATTGTTATTCCGTAAGGCTGGTCCCATAGTATCCATCCCATGACTCCCTGAGTAGAATACCCCTTTTAACTGAACAAAATCAAAAACCTGTTGCAATATAATTAGCGTAACATTCTGGTGACGGTATTGCAATACAATTATATAAGTTATTATCGACCTTCTTGCGACTCCTGCCACTGATTATAGCAGTGTGAAAGCAATTAGAGACGTTATGTACTGCTGCACGCATCTGCAGACAAAAGATATTTTAAATCAATAGCTTCGATATTGAAGAACCGAAAAATCAGAATTTTAAAGTAACAATAGCTTCGATATTGAAGAACCGAAAAATCAGAATTTTAAAGTACCTGATTAGACATGAAGGCACACTCGGGATCACTCACGATGGGTGATAGCGTGCCATCATAATCTAAGAAGACGACTATCTGCTTCCCGTTTGCCACATTGATCATTTGACCGAAAGAGCTAAGAGCAGAAGGGTGTTCTCTCTTAATAGAATCAAAATTACAATCTTTAATTAATCATGGAATACAATCATGCATGCATGCAAAACTTGGCTATAAGTTATATGTGAAAGTGATAGCTAACAATGTGAAGTCACTTACCAACCATAAACTATAACTTTTATCAACGGTTATAGCTACGCGTCCCATCTGTTAAAACATTTTGTGAGCGCGTCAGTTAATAATATGTAAAAATCTCATAAAGTGGTGGATTTGTCAAAATGAATGTGAGTTTATAAAATGAAACCATTAAGTTTTAAGGTCAAGCTGCATCTTTATTAGGGATAATGGGAAAGAGCTAAACAAAATAACGTGCTATTCGTGTTTGAGCTCGTATAAAATTGAGATGTAATCGTACCTCAGAGTCAGCCATTGTTCTTCCTTTTGAGATTTTTTGCTGCTGGTTTATTCAAAATCTAAAGGAAACATACAAATAGTTAAAAGTTAATACTCCAATATATTTAACAAAGTGACATTACATTACAAGCATATAAAAGTAACAAGTCGACCAAGTCAAAATGACAAAGACATGGTGGAATCCATTTTTAAAATGTGAGACAGTTTGCATTATAACATGCATATATATGATAAAAATGTTTACTATTCAAAAAATTAAAAAAGAAACATTATGTTCAATAATTTAAAAGTATAAAACAATATTCAAACATTAAGATACTTGGAGAATTATACAACTCAACTCTTATATATTATCTAAGAATAAAATTTATAACTTTCAAGATAGATACTGTGAATTGTGAACAGTATTATTGCCCACAGATCCATCGAACCCAGAGGAGTCGTAGGAGAAGGAACAAGCAATAACTAATCAAAGGTACAAAAAGTACTTACATAGATTCTTCCACGTGAGGTAAAGACAAATTTGTTTCAACATGGATTGTGCACTAAGAAACCCATAGTTTTATTTTCTATCATTCTTAACATATAAAAGATAAAACTTTTTTTCAAAAAATATTCTCCCTTGTAATTAGTAATTAGTTCTTTGGTTTTATATCTATACAAAAAATACATCTAAATTTATTGCCATGAAAAAAACATGTCCTGGCTGGGAGTTCGGCTCGTCCTTACCTTGGGCCGGCCCTGTTTAAAACCAATAATACGTCGATAAACGCATACAGTAAGCGCAAGGCCATTCCCGAGAATACGAAAAAAAAGAACTCAGGGTGTGGAACGTACATGAAAAACAAAATGCCCTAAAATATAAACGTACACTCTTATATAATTTAAGCGAATATGATAATAATATAAAAAACAAAAGTTTTTTAGCAAATTAATCTAACTAAAATTCTTAAACAATTTGTGCCTTAACTTTTTTTCTATTGTTTCTGTTTTTATGTGTTTGTTTTTATTTTATTTAAGTATAGTAATTAAACATCAATAGTTTACTAACATATTAATGCAAAAATTTACTAAACATTATATATTTTTTTTGGTGGGGGGGAGGATAAATCCTATAATAATATTTGCTAATTCAGCAATTGAAGGTATGTGATCGGTGTTCAGAGATTACGATATTGCATACTTTGGTACTAATAAGAAGCAAATAGGGTAATCTTTTATCATTCTTCGTCATGTGTTGCAGTGGTTAAACTAAGAAATTTTAACTAAGGAATAAAACTTTATTTTTAGACTCTCAGGTGTATGTCGGTTATTTTTTTGAATACTTGCCGTCTTCGTATAATAATACTTTATTTGATATTTGAAGGATAAATTAATACATATAAAAGGTTAAAAAATAATTTCGAACTACGGATAAAAAAAATAAAATGTAAAAATAAGTCTACCAAATTTTACCAACTAAAAAAGGAGAAATAAATAAATAATAAAGTTTGTCATCTGTTAATTAATGTAACAAAATGATGCTTTGTAATTCCCACCCGTCAAATTAAAAATCATAAAAACATTAAAATAAAAGTTGTATTTTAGTTTAAGGTCGTCTTCTTCATTTCTCAATGAACCATGCTGCCGCCGCCTTACAGTCCTTGTCCTCGCCGGAAAAAATTCCAGAAACTCAAAATTTTTTGTTTCTCGTCTTATGTAATCAATAAGCAAACTGTATGACCCAAAAATACATATATATAAAAAAACTTTTATTAAGAAAACCATGGGCCTCTTTGAGGATCTCCTTGCCCTCTCCTATCACCGGCCCTGATTAACGACTCTATTTATATGATTATAAATCCTATATAAGTAAAAAGGGAGAAACATATAGAAAATGCATATATACAATTTTCAAGAAGAGGAGGGTGAGAGGAGGCGCGTGGAAAGTGACTGACACGGATCATGGGACCAGGAAGGAAATTCGAAAAAGGTACGCTTAGTAATCAATTAAAACATCAATCAAATCGAAGTCGGTGGTCTTCAAGATCCTTTTAGGTAGTAGCCCTTGTTCCCTACACTTAATATAAATTCTTTACCTTACAGATTATTTCTAATTTTATAATAAGTGGAGGCTTTGCAACACAAACTATTCACCATCACGTTATAATTATTTAAACAAAGTTTGGTTGAGCCACCTAAAGTGAATCTATGGGCCACTTCAAGTTAGAAACAAACATATATAAAACACCCTATATCGATTACTTATAGCTAAGTGACATGCTAACCAAAACACAGGTTAACTTGAGTGAAAAATATTACACTCAACCGCATATGGATCCGTTACTCTTAAAATACTGTTAACTTATTCAAATGCCCAAGCAACACTCATGTTCATTGTTTGTTGTCACCACCTGTATATGGTTCATCGCCTCCGCCACCTAACGCTGACCCACTGATGCAACAACCAACGCCACTGCCACCATTGGCACGCACAACCGCCGCCACTCATGCAGCCACAAAACAACCCCGTCATGTAAGGGCGACGGACTTCCACCGTCACCACTTTTGCATTCTCTGATACCACCATCGATTCTGACACCACTACTTCGGTAGCGATCGCCTCCTTTGCTAAGTTTGCGCAAACGTGGTCGGCCAATACCTACCGCCACTAGCCGTCATTAAAAATAAATATAACGGGTGAACTTATCTTAATACATTCTTTTCATTTCTAAAATGATACGTTTAAACCCAAGTTAATTTTAGTCTGACCAATTTGATCTAAACCAAAGTTATACTTCTCTAAATCGATTGTACCCTTCTAACTCATACCTATTTTCACTCAAAACCGTTATAACCCGAACCCAACACGACCTGATACCAACCTGATCCGATCCGATCGTTTTGGCATCACACCATTTTCATAAATACAGAACCAGTAATACTATTTGTTCTAATACTATTTTCAAAACCTTATATATACGGAGTTATATAATATTATAATATCTAGAGCAATGATTTTTTTAAAAACTTTAAATTTAAAGACTTGAAAATAAATAATATAAAATTATACAATCCAAAATTTCCAAATCCAAACTAAGACACTATTATTTAAAAACAACAATGAGTAACACAATGTAAATATAAAAGTGCATGACAAAAGAAGCCAAATGAGGACGCAAAGTCGTGTTGCACTTCTAATCAATAACGACCAAACAAAAAACTTTGAATGAAAATTGACGGCTGGTAGAAAACTGGGATTCAACACGGAAGAACAAAACAAAAAACGAACACCAACTGCTTTTGTTGGTTTTGTGTTCGGCGAAATTGACGGCGGCGTTACCGGAAACTCTATCTCCACCGATCGGAAAACCACCCCGATGAACATATTACCAAACCACATGGATTAACTTTTAATGGTGATCAATCATTGAATGCATAATAGAACTTTGAATGAAAATTGAAGAATGCGTGTGTATATATGAGTATGTATGAGAGAGAGAGAGAGTACCAGAGTTAGAGTTGTGAATGTGTAGAGAGAGTTTGAGTTTGAAGAAGAAAAGAGCGAGAGGGTAAGGGTAAGGGTAAGGGTAAGGGTAAGGGTAAGGGTAAGGGTAAGGGTAAGGGTATTTATAGATATATATATATATCGCATGGAGTGTAGACATCATAACATCATTTATATTACCTTTACATGATGAAGATTTAATTTTTAAAATTTATTTAACTTAAATAAAATAAAGTTTTGTTTTGAATTACTATTTGGAGCTTGAATTAAATTTATTTCATTGGTGAAATTATATGACCAGCTGATTATAGATAAGTCATTATATTTATAGCAATTTAATAATATAACATGTTATTATAAAAATAAAGTAAGCATTATATATTAACTTTTATAGAAAAGTATGAAGAATTTAAGTTTATGCATATATAATAATTAAAGGTTTTTTAATAAATGATTAATTAATGAAGTTTAATGGTAATAGATTTATAATTAGATGTAATTTAAAAATGGCGTGAGTAGTAGCTTTAAAATTTTCATATTGTGTAATTTTTATTTAGTTTTATATTTATACGTATTTTATAAAACATATAAGACACTACATGTGAAATTGCTAATTAAATAGTTATGTAGGACAACTATCTATTTTTCCTATGTAAACTTCTTTGCCACACTAATAGTAAAATAAAATTCATCATTAAAATGTTTCTATAAAAACAATCCAATGTTTGATAAACTACAGAAATTAACACATATACTATTTTCAAAAAGATTTTTTTAAGGTAAACATTCAGCTTAGCATAAAAAATCTACTCAATTTAACAAGAACTCAGGGCCGGCCCATGGGTAGGATAAGCTGGATAACCCGTCGAGACTTGTAATTTTTGGGGGCCAAATTTTTTTATATGTATTTAAAAAAACATATAAAATAAGTGTGAATCTTGTCATAAATATATTGGGCCGAATTTTTTTTTTAATCCATATCCATTTAAGCTATTGTGTCTAACTAAATTTAAAAATTAAAAAAATTAAAATTAAAATAACTAGTTAGAATTACATACCTTTTTATTTTAACTTGGCCGTTATTAATTTATTGATTGAATATATATTTTAAGTAAATAAAAGTTGCCAACAATATATCATTCATTGATTAAATATGTATTATAGGACACCAAAGTATTTCACTTTTCTTGTTGCTCGAAAGTAGTTTTAATGAAAGCAAAAGTTTGATAGGAGAAAATATTAAGTGATTCCACAGCAAATCATGAAAATAATAAAATTACTATATGTGTCACCACAATACCACCTCTTTATCCTGATTCACGCATTTAAAGATACTAGAAGGGTGCCCGCATAATGCAGTGGGGTAAGAACACAAACACGACATCGTACACTTAACGTTCCCTTGAACGTGTAACCGGCCCCAACCCGACCTAAATCAAATTAACCTTTTTTGTATCTATGACGTTCGTCATTTTCCAAACCCGAAAACCCAACCCATTTTAAACATTTGTTTTGTAATCGGATCCCTTTTATTAATAAAATAATGGAATCATGTTAATTTTATCTTATCATATTGCTTTGATTTTATAATATCCAAACCGTGCCTTATCTCACTTAAATCTTGCTCGAAATCGCATTCCGGAAAGTCTAGGGGCTGAAACTGTCAAAAACAAAAGTATGGGGGAGCACACCAACAACGTAGCACGATGGGCATGCCACGATGTTGAGAGCGATGCTCTACCAACTGCATATCAGCATATTTTCCTTTTTTGGTTGTTTTTGATCGTTTAACCACCCAGACTTGTGTTTCTTCCATCTAAATTAATCAAGAACTGACCCACAACTATATTATCAGCCTCTAAACAATATTTCATCTCAAAATATATTATTTATATTATAAAACTCTAATTAAATTCAAAAGCACTCAATAAATCTCTTTGTACGAGATTCTTTTGGTTAACCCTTGTCACTCTCTTAGACTTATCAATGCATGTTTGGTGGATAAATACAACCCTCCCTCACCCTTTTCTAGCTGAACATCTCTTCTACTCTCTCTAAATTCGAATTTGCAAGGCTTCTTCCCATTGTTCTTGATAGTTTGACTTTTTAAAGTCAAACAGAAGCTTAACTTGCTTTTTATCCGATTTGGGTGATTTAAAACTTATGTTTTTCTGTTTATTTATGTTATATTACATTGTTCCCTCGTTTCCCTTCTTCAACCGTGGTCCATTTTGGGGTTGTTCATAACTTTCTGGTTCAGTTTTGAATCCGAATTTTTAATGTTTTCTACTTATTATTTTAACATGGAAGTGTTGGCACCAAACATGGTCGTATACTAAGTCTTGGGCCAACCAAATCAAACAAATCGAACTAAACTGAATTCACTCGCTTAAACGCGCTAGTTTGTTTCGAGCCACCGATTCTCTTATTTTCTTTAAAGTTTCCATTTTATTTTAGTTTATTACTAGTTACTAGATTTTATTCCCCGTATTACGGGGGTTGTTTTACATTATTCGTTTTTAATATTTATATACTTATATTTGGATTTTAATTTTATTTATTGTAAGAATGTTAATAATTAATATACTCGTTTAAGAGTTATCTAGGTTTGTTGAGACGTTTACCCGTGAATTCGGGTCAAATGCGTGAGAAACCTTCATTTACAAATAAAGCAATCTGATGGTTTGAGAAAATGGTTGTTTTACATTTTTCGTTTTTTTTAATATTTATTTTTGGATTTTAATTTTCTTTATTGTAAGAAAGCTAATAATATATATAGGGTTTGATGATGAAAGCCATCTAGATTTAGTGATCTATGACCCGCTTATGTTTTTTACTATAAAATTGTTTATTAATTATAAATAATATCTTTTCTTTTTAAATTAGATATTAAATTTTAGTATATCCCTATTTTATAGGATTTTCATATCAAATAATTGGTAAGATTAATTTTTAATTTAATGAGATTTTATAACCCATTTAAGAGCTATCTGGTTTTGGTAAGACCCATACCTATGAATTTGGGTTAAATCAATGAGATGTCTCCATTTAAAAATTAAGCAATCTGATGGCTTCCGTAAAGGGGGGGGGGGGGGGGGAGCGACCACATCGCGACACATAGGATTTTAAGTGTTTCGTTTATATATATTATAGATTATGTTTTTGGTATATGGCAACCAATCTCGGTCTCACACCGAGTCATAGACCGAACCGAAACCAAACTTTTGATTAAACACACAAATGGATGTTTTAAGCAATCAAAACATGCATTTTATTATAGATACTATTTAATTTTGATATATATAATATTTCACATGCTTTTGGCATATTGGAACCAAGCTTGGTTTGATATCAAGTTTTGAGCTGACTAAATCGAACACTCGCTTAAACTCGAGTTTTGGCGTTTTTAATTGAGAGAACCCCGAAACTTGTTTAAGTTCTGATTTTTATGAGTTATCTCATAAATTCTATCATCAAAGAAATTCAAGTTCGGATTTGATATTTTATCAAGCCCCGAACTGACTAAATCGTACACCCAGCTAAACCCGGTTTTGACGTTTACACTAAGTTATATTCGATTAAGACATGGGTTTCACTTAGAAACTGAATTATTTAAATTTTATTTTTATTTTCACATTGGGTGAAGTCGAAACCTAACCAAAACAAATTTTGGGTGTCGGATTGATTATAACTGAACACTCGCTTAACTTATAAAGTTAGTGGTTTCCTTTTCGGATTCATGCGCCATGCAACGAACTGAACACAATACTCAGTTAGAGTTACAAATATTTAATAAAACAATCTAAACTACATAGTTGACCCCGTTTTTCCTAATCATTCGTTTTTATGATTTTTCATATACTTATATTTTCTCATCTTACAATCCCAAATTTGAATTCAAGTATGATTTATTTACTTTTATTTAAGGTTTACTTTCAGACACATCTCCAATCCTAAACTCATTTATTTCTCGGACTTGCTTGTTAAAAACCGAACCTTTCGGTTTTCCCACTTAAGGGCCGGCTCGTCTTTTCATCACTTGCTTCATTTCCAAGTGAGTAATCACACTCCCCTTTTACATTTTATACTTTTGGGGGCAGCATGCGTATCCGTATTCAACTACATGTTTTATAACCTAAATACTAAATCCACAATTCATCAATTTATGTGTTTATACGAATAATTGCTCGAATACTTGTTTATGCCTCATTATGATTGTTTGAGCACAGAAGGATCTAGATCTACGATGACATAATGTTTTTCATTGATTGATTGATACTGTTAGGTTGAATACGGTTAGTGTATGAATTGTGTGTGTTGAGAGAGTATTTGGGCAGAGTAACGAGACAGAATGGATAAAAATAAGGAACTGCTTACATTAATGATAACATTATAGGTATATATAGACGATGACACATTTGTTAACTTAACCTTAACGAATGTGTCATTCGTTACATAAACACTAACGAATGAACATCCTCATTCGTTTAAATTAAAGACTAACGAATGCTCTTCAGTCGTTGTCACATTCGTTAATTAGGGTTAACGAATGTGGCTTACAAAATAACGAATGTAGCTTATTCGTTATGGGGTAACGAATAGCTTTACATTAGAGCGAATGGGGATATTTAACAAAATACCCCTTACATTATCAATTTATATAATAATCATATAATAAAGACTGAGACGTAGATTCGTGTATCAACAAACTCCCCTTCGTCTCGAGCTCTTTATACTTTATTTCTGGAACATCTCCGTCTTCCAGTCGGTGCAGCTATGTATCTTGAATGCATAACAAACTTGAACAACTCGCTGAAACTTCATAGCAAGATCATAGTCGCTTACGTTAGCAAATCTGATCTGAACCTGAAATAAAGCGTCGTTATCAGACTCAGATAAGTTAACGAGCCACATCGGATCGATTACACGAATAATGCTCGTGTTTGATCCGCTACCCAATACAATTACCACTTCACCCGTCCTGTTATCATAATACCATCTGTTGAACATGGTGAACAGAATCTGAGGAAATATCTTCATTGGAGCCCTCTTCATAGTCTTCGGCGGCTTGACCTGCAAGATCTTTTTTCTCCAGCCAGTGCAAGGATCGATCTCATCAATGTATTTGTGTGCCGGCACCTGTGGCTTGAAGAATTTGAAACCATATCTGGTCTCATTTTGCAGATGATCATAGAACCACTCAGCCCATTTATCTTTTCCCCGATTCACAAATGGTCGGTTGGCTAGTGTTCTCACATCCCATCTCGGCATAGATAAAATATCGTGTGGGTGCTTGAAATAAGAAATACCATGTTCCCACTTAACGATATATACCTTAAGTTCTGCGTCATACTACCATGCTACCAAATCACCTCTCACGTCTTTAGCATTTTTGTACTTCTTCATCTGGTATGCAGATGCTCGGACCTTCGCTAATATGACTTCCTCCTGTTCATGATATCTGAAGGTCTCGATCATCTTATTCGTACGTTTCACATCCTGTCCAAACATACCATCCAAAGCACGTTTACGTTTCTTTTCTTTCGTAGATAAGTGACTGGTTTCAGCGGCTTTATTCCACTTCTCTATTTCTTCACGAAGACGCTGTTCTGTTGTATCAAAATGTTCTGTTGTGAAGAATGGAATACCTGAATGTTGTTGTCAGCATAAAGATCAGGATACTCCTCAGCAGTCACATCTTCCACTTCTACCTCTTCATACTCATTCACATTCCCTTGCGGAATACCTGAATTTGTACTTTCTTCAAATCTATTTCCACCTCTACTGTCTTTCCCATTTCCGCAACCTCGTCCTCATTTAGATCCAAAAGCAGGGCAATTTGTTCCTTAGTCAGCGAATGATCAACAAACTCACCCTCTTCGATCTCATCATCATTTACCATACTATATACAATCCCGTTCATACCCATAAACAAAATCATATTTGCCGGTATTACATCAATTGGTTTAGCTCGAGTATAATCCCTGTACGGCACAATCTAGAACTTATTTCCCTCACTACCACCACCAGTACTCGTTCCACCAGCTTGCTCACCTGTCGACGGTGTACTACCACCCGGTTGCTGGTCACCAACACCCCCTTCATCCGGATCATCTTCATCATTCCTCAAATTTTCCGGCATAACATCAATCGGTTTAGCTCGAGTATAATCCCTGTACAGCACAATCTGCAACTTATTTCCCTCACTATCACCACCAGTACTCGTTCCACCAGCTTGATCACCTGCCGACGATGTACTACCTCCCGGTTGCTGGTCACCAACACCCCCTTCATCCGGATCATCTTCATCATTCCTCAACCTTTTCAACTCATCATCTTTACAAGTAAGTTGGAGGATGATCTCGTCTTGTTTATCTAATCCCCCCCCCCCCCTGAGCAGCAACTAGGGGTTTTAACTCCCTATTTTCTCTCTGAATAAACTGAATATGCCTAAACATATTCCACTACGCTAGCTCATGAGCTGCCCGGTCTGCTAGCATCTGTGTTTGTTTAAGATGCAATAGATTCATCATGTGAAACCATTGAGCCTGAGGAGACAATCCACAAAAGTTTGAATGGATAGGTTGCATAGGACCCTGAGGACGATTAAACGCCATAAATGAGTGCTCAGGTCGTTGCAACGTAGTAGGAGTGACTGGAGTAGCAGGAGTAGTCGGTTGAGGAATAGGCAATCGCGCCAATACAGTTTGCAAAACATCCCCAAAGTACGGATCTGACAAAGATGTAGTCATCAAAGTCATGGTCGGAGGTACTGGAGATATTGGCATGTGAACTTGAGTTGGAGATCTAGTAACAACAGGAACAGGAGATCTCGGAATACTCTGAGGAATAGGAGAAGTAGGAATAGAAACTGGAATACATACTGGAGGAGTCGGTCTTTCGAACGGTTGGCTTGGTATCTCAATATCCGAACCCCGTCTGACACGTTGCTTCTTCGGTTTCTCCCCCTTATCCACCATCGGTTCTTTACCTTTACGTTTGCGCCTTTTGTGCATAAGTTAATTCAACGCTTGGCCCTTGACCACCATCACCACCATCATCACCACCTTCACCACCTTGAAGCTCAGAATCAAAATCATCATGAGCCCATCGATCATTAGGTGGCACTTCATAATTAATATTGGCAAGATGGCCAATCAAACACTTAAACCTTGGTCGATCCTGAATACTTTGACCACTGTATGATCGTAAACGTCTCATGGTCTCAGCATTCATATTTTCCAACTTCAATATATCATCTGGAAATTTAACTAAAGTAGGTTGTAGATCATTAACATCAGCTGCAAGAATCTCGGATACATTAAAAACTTGTGACGACTTGTGAGATTCTCTTTTAAGTGATAAAAAAACCAATTCAGAGAAATTACATGGTTTGTTTAGCACTAAGGCGACAAAAGCGGATTGCAGCATGACTCGGCATTCATCAAAACCTCCTTTTCGTCCACCAAGACAATGTATCAGTACATGCAGCAAATACTTGTACTGCTCACACAAATTCGCTTTGTTATACATAGACTTGCCCAAATCTCCATTATATCCCACCCTTCCGAACAACCCACGTATCAAACTCTTATCGAATTCACATCGGTAATCCACAGTATCAACAAATCCCAAAACATATCTAATTACCCCCATATCAATCACCACATGTTTCTCTTGAATGGCAGCTTCTATCTGTTTCTCGGCTTAATTGAACCTTGCAGTATCCCAAAAGGCACGTATAATGCTTTGGTAAACCAAAGTGTATGTCGATATAGCCTTGTAGATCCTGGAAAGTATCAAGAAGTTAATCCCCTCTGAAAATAGGTGAATCTTCAAAATTATTGTTTAAAAAGGCATAGATATTGTGACTTTTATTCCACGATAACAGAACAGGAGCTTGCTCGGGTTCATCAACTTGTTCTTGGGCCTGAGCCTCAGGTTGTTGTTTAGGATTAACCTCTGAATGTTGCTCGGGAGCTGGATTTTGAATGATCTAGTCAGCCATTCTGTTTAACACGAATAAACTATTAGTAAAATATTCAAGAATTTCATACTGATTAACGAATGAGTACCTCAATCGTTATAATCAAAACCATACGAATGTCACATTCGTTTAAAATTTATGTATAACGAATTAGTCACATTCATTAGTTATAACGAATTATCATATTCGTTAAGTATTTATTACATTAAACACTTATTCGTTATGAATTAGATAACCCATTCGCTATCTTGGCAAATAAGGTAATCATTCGTTAACTCATAACGAATTTGATTGACCATTCGTTAACTGAATAACGAATCTGTTTTAAACTTAACATTTGACTATAAAAAGTAAAAAAATACAATCAATTTTGAGTCAGTTCAGTTAATGACGAAGAACATCGTCAATAAACGCATTGAATCCATACCAATTTCACAATCAAACTCTATGAATCTAATTGGAAACTCGGTTAATACATTTAATCATTGATTAACTGTCATAACTTTCATCAAAATTTGGGTTTTTAATTTGTTAACAGTTCGGTTTATAACTGATTATCAAATCAATTAATTAACCCCTAAAAACCCACTGAAACATCCATATTTGATATCCTTGTGCTCGCCAATACCTGATGAATATAGAAATGTTAATCAATCTATCTGAATCAAAGGTAAGGATTTTTGGAAAAAAATTGCGAGAGTTTCCTTAGGAAGACGATGAAATAGTAATTAGGCGAATGACGATTCATTCGTCTGCCTAGGAATTATGAACCCTCAATAATTTCACGCGAATCGAGGTCATTTGTTCAAATTTGAACTAACGAATGGCCTTATTCGCTAAATTAAAGAATCTGATTTGTTAAACAAGTAACGAATCTGACTCTCATTCGTTAAAATGTTAACGAATGATATATTAACTTTTCGTTCGCCAACTGTTTAAATGAATAACTTTCATTCGTTAATTATTTATACGAATGTCTTCTATTCGTTATGCTCAGTGGAAGAGAATGTCTTAAATAACGAATGAGTTCATTCGTTACTTATAGATGACGACTGTCATGACATTCGTTAAACAATGTTAACGAATCACCAAATACCCTTAGCGAATGAGATAAAATCTCATTAATAATTTAAATAAACATTTAAAACCCAATTAGGATTTTAAAACATGAATTAAATAATCAATTAGCCCAATTAAAGTTCCAATTGAATACATTAAAAATTCCCGATCAACCAAGGATCGGTAAAGTTTAACTTAAACGAATTTTAATATTAAAAGCCAACTGTTACCAGTTGAGAATACATTAAGCACGAAATAACTTAATAACTTTTTGGGGTAAAAACCTTTTTCTTTTGTTTTTGATTATTCGCCAGCTCGGTAAATCGAAAATAAAGCAGAAAAATAAAATCTTTTTAGATTTTTGAAACTTTCAAAATACAGAAAATGTAAAGTAGTAAACAATTAAACTATCAATGCAGTACATATTTTTGTGAGTTCGAGTAGGGAATCATATTGATCAAGTTTTCCTTCCATCACAGTTTTATTTTCGGTTTTTATTATGACTAATGTTAAGTCGATTATTGGTATTGTTGTCCACTTAAATCTTTTAACAAGTGTTTCAGAACTTTCAGTGATATGTTTAATTGGTTCAATTAGGCACAAATATAAGAAATTATCAGTTCCAATCTTGATTCAAGCTTAATTTGATTTACTCCAAATCACCCCAACTTGACTTAAACCTAAGAATCAATTTGATTTAAAGTTGAATGATTTTAGCAAACATAGTCCGTAATCCCCACTACAAGATATACCCCCGTTATCAAGCAATACCCTAAGGTCCTTCCCCATGTGTTAATATTTATTTTGTACGTCTCGATCTTTATCAGGGTTATTAATGTAATAGTTTAATGTATAGGGGTTATAATGTAAATATGGTTTAAAAGGCCATTCGCTCTATTGTAAGTTACATTCGTTACCCCGTAACGAATGTAACACATTCGTCTAAATGTAAGCTCATTCGTTAACCCTGTTTAACGAATGAGATAACGAATGTGGGCCATTCGCTATCATTTAATGTATTAACGAATAAGCATGTTTATTCGTTAAGGTATTTGTAACGAATGACCTATTCGTTAAGTAAAGTTTAACGAATAGGGTCATCTTCCTATATATACCCCTGTAATCTATTTTATTTATAACAGTTCTGATTATTCCTTGAATCCTCTCGTTACTCTGTCCATTCGTTCTCTCAAAACACACAGTACACACACTAAAGTAATACTAGCCTAATCGTATGGATAATCAACGAGATCATCGTCGTATTCACAAGATCTAGATCCGTCACATGCTCTCACACCATGGATGAGTATGCACGATTTCATCTGTCGGTTTTCACACATTGTGTCCCTTGTGGTCCGTTTCTTAATGGTTATAAGACGCGAGCAAGGGGACACTGTATGACTCACAGCATGGTTTGATCAAGCGTGTAATTCATTTTATACACGAAGTACATTTTGCAATCAAGTTTAGAGACTTAAGCAGTTATACTGCGGGTTCGCTTTTTCAATCATTTTTAATATTCATCGAAATGAATACCAGATGTAAAAGCGCATAAAGACCCAATGGAGTCAGGAACCTTAAAGCATGCCATCAATACAGGTTTTAAGGTCACTAAGACCATAAATCATTGAAGCATTAACCACCAACTAGAAGCTTTTCCTTTAAAAATGTTTTTCAAATTGATTAGAAGGCTTGAGTATGACCGGATTATTACATTTCTGCCATCCTTATCAAGACCTTTTCTAGAACCAATAGTCTAAGTTATTCGACAACTTCGATTTATATCACTTACTTGAACTTACTTGTTTGTTAAAAGACCTACCAATACATCAATGCAATTAAGCATACAGTCTTTTATTACTTACTTTTTACTAGACTTGGGAACAAATGACCAATGTACTATCATTTTTTCTTTTTGCTCGAGAATTCATTTTGAGGAGCATTTTTCAATGTTTTTGTATTTTTCGATATTTGAATGTTTTTGGAGTTTTTAATTTTCTTTGTACAAACAGAAACCACAATATTTTTGAATTTTTCATTTTCCCCCCCTAAAAACAACAAAAATTAAAATAAAAACAAGAAAAATGAAAATAAAATGATTCAACCAAACTTTTGAACGTCGGTTAAAGTTTTTAAACCGTTTATACCCAGCAAGTATTGAAAACGTGTTTTATCAAATGCCTTGGTATAAAGGTTAGCCTTTTCAATATCATTAAGATTCTTTTCAAAGCAATCACGTATAAAGTGATAACGGATTTCAATATGTTTAGTTTTTGAATGTTGAACCGGATTTTTGGTGATAGAGATAGTGGCCGAATTGTCAATGTAAATAGGAGTAGTAAGAAACTTCAAACCGTAATCCCGCAGATGCTGCTGGAGCCAGAGAACCTATGAACAGCAAATCGAGGCCGCCACATACTACGCTTCGGCTGTTGAAGTTGAGACCGTTGTCTGCTTTTTACACTGCTAGGAAACAAGTCGGTTTCCTAAGAATTGACAACCCACCGTTGTAGACTTGAAATGATCTTGCATCCTTCGTAGTCCGAATCAGTATAAGCCGTGAGATCAAACTTATCGTCCATGGGTTACCACAACCCGATATCGGAATTTCCCCTCTGCTAATGTAATATATGCTTAACTGTAGCTAGATGAGTCACTCGGGGACTCGATTGGTACCTGGAACATAAACAAACAGCAAACATTATATCAGGACGCGATGCAGTTAAATACATAAGAGATCCGATCATAGATCGATATAGGGTTGGATCAACGGTATCCTCCAATTCATCCGGTGATAAATTGTGACCCACTGGAAGAGGTGTCGAAGGGATTTTGCCATCAGATATCTTGAATCGGCTCAAGACATTGTTCACATATTTAGTCTGATGGATAAAGATCCCGGAATCAGACTGGTGAACTTGCAATCCCAAGAAGAAGCTCATCTCCCCCCATCTAACTCATCTCGAATTTGGTTTGCATCATCGCTTCAAAGTCTTTGCATAAGCTGTCGTTTGTCGAACCGAAAATAATGTTGTCCACGTAAATTTGGACGAGGAGCAGATCTTCACCAACATTCTTGTAGAATAGAGTACAATCCACAGTTCCCCTCTTAAAGCCATTATCAAGTAAATGGTCAGCCAACGTGATGTACCAGGCTTTCGGGCTTGGTGTAAACCATAAAGAGCTTTGTTTAATCGGTAAACACGCTCTGGATAGTCTGGATCCTCAAAGCCGGGAGGCTATTTCACGTACACTTCTTCATGAATCTCTCCATTTAAGAATGCCGATTTAACATCCATCTGATAAACTTTAAAGTTCTTGAAGGCTGCATAGGCAAGAAAGATGCGCATAGCTTCCAGTCGTGCCACAGGAGCATATACTTCGGTGTAGTTAATGCCTTCTTGTTGATTGTAACCCAATACGACCAATCGTGCCTTATTTCTCACGATTACCCCACGGTCATCCTTTTTTCTCTTAAAAACCTATTTCTTCGGTATAGCTCTTTTGACTCCATCAGGTTTGTTAATCGGGTCCATACAGCCAGGCTTACAAACTGTTGCAGCTCCTCCTACATAGCCTCAACCCAAGATGGTTCCTTGAGTGCCATCGTGACACTTGTCGGTTCAATCTGTGATAAGAAGCAGGTGTATCGTGCAATATTAAGAATCCCCTATGAGTGCAAATCCGCATAAGCATACAAAATCGGATCATCTGTAGGAGATAAGTTACATTCAACCACATAGTCGCATACATTAGCCATTTGGTATTTACTATGAACACCATCGTTCACATCCAATTATCTATTCCTACGGATGATTTGTGTGAATCCTTAAAGAAGGATTCGCAGGCACATATACATTATCACCATGATTGGTGATATTTTCCTCCGCTGTGTCTAACGAGACACTTGATGATAAATCTTTAACTAAAATTGGCTCATTTGTTTCTTGAGCTTCATTCAACTGAATTGAAGACGAATCAACAAACTCAGCATCATCAGAAGATTCAGAAACATCATTAGATGCCTCAGTTACATTAGGAGATACTATCACATCAATAGATGAAGAACTTGGAATATGTAGACATTGTTCTTCCAAATATGATCGAACCAAGTCTTCAGGTATTTCTTCAATTGTTGGTGTAAACGAATTAAATAACCCATCGTAGTCGAACATCCAATAGGGACCTGTACCAGCAGGAGGTATAGTGTAGCTTTGACCATCTACGTGATACCATTCTTCTACACAACCTGAAGAAATACTGAAAATTTGCTTTTTAGGAGAAGTATAACCCAAAAGTAACCCTCAAATGCCTTTTCGTCAAACTTTCCGGCATCTCTCTTCAATATAGTACATGGACACCCAAATGGTTCCAAATACTTTAAGTTCGGCTTATGATGATTTAGAAGTTCATAGCTTGTTTTCTTCAACTTGACATGATTCAATGTGTAACAAGCAGTATTCACGGCTTCATTCCAAAATTGAACAGGAAGCTTAGAATCTGCAAGCATTGTTGTAGCGGTCTCTATCAACGTCCGATTCTTCCGTTCAGACACACCATTCTCTTGAGGAACATATGGTGCACTGAATTCCCGATGTATTCCACTTTGAATACAAAATAAATCCAATAAATTGTTTTTAAATTCCGAATTATCACTCCGAATTCGTCTCACTTTCAGTTTGTAAAGTGATTCGATCTTTGTAATAAGGTTCTGAATTAAAATAGTCGTCTGATCTTTCGAACCCACAAATAACACCCATGAATATCTTGGGAAGTCATCGGTTATGACCAAATAGTATAAATCACCCTCAATACTGGCACGATTCACTGGACCAAATAAATCCATATGAAGTCGTTCTAGTGGCGTGATAATCGAGTTGATCGATTTGCACGGGTGTGAGTTCTTTTTCTGTTTCCCCTTCTTGCACGCAACACAATGATCATTTTACTTGAAGTTCTTAAGGGTCACACCATCCATCAAATCATTTGAAATAAGAAAATTCATTTTGCGTATGTGGATGTGCTCCATGCGTCGATGCCATAGAATCGAGTCTTTCTCTGTGGCTTTAGAGACAAAACAAGTTTCTGAGGGTGAAACGTTTACATTAATACTCATGTCGAGGACATAAATATCATTTGATCGAGGTGATCACATGACAACTATTTCTTCAGAAATTGAGTATCCCGGTTGAAGGATGACACATTCCTTGTCTGTGAAAATTGTGGTATATTTCTTGTCACATATCTGTGAGACACTCAACAGATTATGATCCACTTTTTCACAATAATTAACCTTCTCAAACGTAACTGTTTCGTTTGAGACTTCTCATTCTTTAGTAATCATCCCACCGTTATTACCAGCAAAAGCCAAATAACCTCCCTGAACATCTTTGACGTTATTGAGAAGATCAAGGTTGCTGGTGATATGCTGAGAACATCCACTATCCAATATCCACTTGTGATCTGATACAGACCTGGATGAACTCTGCACAAAATGTAAAATGATTAGTTCAAAAAGGCAGCCCAAGCCTCAGTCTTGGGCTCTCCTTTTGAGATTTTCAAAGAAAAATTTAAGTTAACACCTTTGTTTGGTACTTGGGAATATGTGACCGGTTTTTTGGTTTTTTTTAGATAGCCATCACAAATTTTTCCCGAGTCTGTATTCTTACAAATTGGTTGAGCACGGTCAACGAATTTGTTTATTTCATTTGGAACTTTAACCCGAACCACTTTTCTCGGGTTGACGTTTGAATACATTATAAATGAATCATCAACTTGAATTTCTTTCAAATTATGATTCATTTTAGTCATTTGAATTTGTGGCTTCGATGATGACTTGATATTGTCAACCTTGGCTTTGCATTTCCTCGATATATGACCAGGTTCAGCACACTTAAAACACAAACGAGTGTCTAAGGACTTTTTTGGTGAAACACTTGTCTTGATTTTGTGCAAAGGTTGAGGAGTATCAATTTTTGGTTTTTCAATAGTTACTGACTTTGGAACCTCATGAATTAACCAATGTTGTAAAAGGCGGATTTCAAGGCCTTGGAATTGCCGATTTAAGGTCCTCGGAACCCGACCTTGTCGCCTTTTCCTAAGTCGGCCAATATAACTCGGCAAGGTCAAACTCGGTCAAACCTCGGTGTACTCAGACATACTTGGCCTACAAGGTCTACGCGGTCAATAGCAAGTTTGACTTTTTTTTAACAAAATATTAAAAACAATTTAAAACCTTTAAACAAAGTAACAAACCAAAAAACCCTAAATCACCATCGATGCTTATTATTCAGCCACCAAACTCCAACATCATTCATCGCTACTTAAATCCGAACATCATCGCTGCCTAATCGGATAGTCGGGTCCAGCCTAAATCACCATTGCTGCTTACCAGGTTCGTAAACCATCTTTTTTGGCTTATAATCGCTGCCTAATCGGACAGTCTGCTTGGGTTATAAATTATAATCGAGTAATCGGACATTCGGATTAATTGAGTAACTGTTTAGGTTTTGTTTTGACTTCGATGGTGATTATATTTAATTTCAGTTTCAGACTTCAGTTAATGTTATTTGTTAACTTAGTTGAATTTTAGTTTTTTTTTTCACTTAGTTGATTTAGCTGCTTAGTTTTGCTAGATTTAGCTGCTTAGATTCATTTATCATTCAGTTAGATTCAGTTATATTTTGTTCCAATTACTGACACTAAGTATTTAATATTTATTATTTTTATTTTTTTCGATTTCGTTCCTGTTAGTGTTACTGGATATTTATTAATTTTTGTGCGATTTTGTTCCTACAATTCAATTTTGTAACTACACTTGTATGTTGGTTTGCTAGCTATGTCATCAACTACCCCATCTACTGATTCAAGCGCAACTCAAGAGCAACTAAAAAGAAAATCAAATGATCCTGGATGGGAATATGGAGTCGATGGATCCTAATAACAAAGATATAGTGAGATGTGTTTTGTGCAAAAAAGAAATGTCCGGAGGAATCAATAGACTAAAATATCACATTGCACAAATAACAGGAAATCTTGCTCCATGTCCGTATTCTACAAAAGAAGACCAAATAAAATGTAGAGATGCGATTCTCGACAACAAAAAAAAAGAAGAAACGAAAACAACATGATGATGTTTAAGAGCTGAGGTGAATATTAAAAGCGATCAAGAAAGCATTACCATTGATGATGATGAATTGGAAGATTCCATTGGTCCTTTAAAGCCTAAACGATCTTTTGGTGCTTTTGATCGTTATCCAGGTTTTACAAATGCTCCTGAAAATGTATCGAACAAGGGGAAAAGCAAAAATGATGATATTTCAAATGTTATCCGTAAAGAACACATTAATCGTTGTAAAAGAGTACATTTGTAAATGGGCAAACGAATGTGCAATTCCTTTTCATGCATTTGAAAAAGATAGCTTCAAAGCGATGTTGAAGCGGTTGGCCAATTTGGACCCAACCTCCAACTAGGTATGAAATGGGGGAAACATTCCTCAAAAAAGAAGTTGAAAGAACAAAAAAATTGTTAACACCATACAAAGAAGAATGGAAATCTAATGGATGCTCAATTATGACGGACGCATGGTCCGATAGAAAGAGAAGGAGCATTATGAATTTGTGGGTGAATTCGAAATTAGAAACAACTTTTTTGTCCTCTAAAGAATCTTCGGATGAATCTCACACAAGTGAACACATTTTTGAGTATGTAGAAGCTTGCATTGAGGAAGTTGGGCCCGGAAATATTGTTCAAGTTTTGACCGACAATGCATCAAACAATATGGGAGCGGCAAAGTTGTTAAAAGAAAAAAGAGCAACTATTTTTTGGACTTCATGTGCTACACATCCTACCCTCAATCTCATGCTTGAAGGTATGCATCATAATTTTTAACCATGCTTCCTTAGATCGTTTAAAAAATTAGAGTATATTATTTTTTATTTAATATAATATTGTATTATTGTTAACTCGTTTATTTTTACCTAAAAGGTATTGATGGGCTGCCTAGGTATAACAAAATTATCACTAGAACAAAAGAACTAACAAAATTCATTTATGCTCATCACAAAACTTTGGCTTTGATGAGACACTTCACAAAGAAAAGAGATATTGTGAGACCGGGAGTCATGAGATTTGCTTCCGCATTCCTCACGTTACAAAGTTTGGCCGACAAGAAAGCCCAACTAAAACAACTGTTTACAAGTGATGCATGGAAAAGTGAAAGTTTAGAAAAACGACAAAAGGGAAAGCTGCATATAAGACAGTGGTGGTGAATACCGCATTTTGGACCGGTATAGCTTTATGTTTAAAATTTTTTACTCCTTTGGTCAAAGTTCTCCGAATGGTTGATGTGGATCGAAAGCCTTCAATGGGGTTTCTCTACGGTGAGATTGAAAATGCAAAAAAAGAAATAAAGAATGCGTTGGGAAATAATCAAAAGGAGTATCAACCGGTTTTGGATATCATCCAAAAAAAAATGAAAGTCGGCTTGATACGAACCTCCATTTGACAGCCTATCTTCTAAACCCCTACTATCTTTATAACAATCCGGATATCCAAGATGATCTGGATGTGTCTGATGCTTTTATTGATTTTTTTGACACAATATATCCGAATGACCTCACTTTGCAAAACCATATCATGACGGTTGAGTTGCCGATTTACAAGGGTAAACAAAAAAAGTTTAGTCGAGAAATGGCAATTAAAGGGTGCTTGGTGAATGATGACAAGTTTGATCCGGGTACGTTTTAATATTTTATTTTTTATTTATATCATATAAATTTGAACTTTCATCAATTTATTAATTTGTTTGAGTGAACTTGTAGCAAACTGGTGGGGAACTTATGGTGCTTCAACTCCTGAATTAAGAAAGATTGCTATGAGAATACTTTCTTTAACAACTAGTTCGTTAGGTTGTGAAAGAAACTGGAGCACTTTTGAGGGGGTTAGTAACTTTTCAAGTTTTGAGAATATTTGTTAAAATAAGTATGTTTATTATATACTAAATCATGTTATGCTTAATTTTAATTTTGTATTTTTGTAGGTTCATACAAAGAAAAGAAACAGACTAGAGACAACCAAATTAAATAATCTTATTTATGTTCAATTTAATGCAAATTTGATGGAAAGTAACAAGAAAAGGAAGACGGAGGGTAGGGAAGTATTATTAGCCAATGACGCAAGTGAGGCTCAAGATTGGATTGTTGATGATGATGTGGAAGAAATGAAGCTCGAAGTACATTCAGAGGCGGCTAGTGAAGAAACGGGTGAAGCTACGGGTGAAACCATGGGTGATGACGTGTCTTTAGAAAACCAAAGAAGTTCAAGATAAAGAGAACTTGAAGAGGAAGAATTTGAGTCCGAGGATGAAGAAGAATTGAATAAGGAGGTTGATTATGAATCAGATGGGGTTAACATCAATGAACAACATGGAGATACCTTGGAAGCCTTCGAAGAAGGCGAGATTTAAATGTTTCGTATGTCTTTTTGAATGAATTATGTTTATTTTGAACCATTTTGGCACTTTAAGCTTTAACTTTAAACATGTATCCTTTGATTATGCTTATTTAGACTTGAATTATGCTTATTTTGATGTGTTTGATGTGAACCGTGTTTGTTTTTTGACATATATATATCGTCCAATAATTAATTTCTCTTATATTTAGCAATTCCGAGTACTCCCCGAGTACTCCGAGTACTCCCTCCGAGGGGGTCGGCCGCATAGGGACCCCGCCTAGCGACTTTTGCAACATTGGAATTAACCCTTTCTTATTTTTATAAAATTCCAAATTGGTGGAATTCGCTGAATCCTCCAAACCTGAAGATTTCACAAACTTAATAGGTTTAAACACATTGGCGATTGGTTCCTTTTGAACATTATTTGATTTAGATTGGTAAAATTTTCGTTCGAGTTAAGTAACTTTTGAAGTATCATCTTGAAAGACACTTTCAATCATTTCAGGTTTTACAAGATTCAACGGAACTTCCTTATCCGAAAATACTTTAGACAACCCTTTTAACTTAAAGACCTTTCCATTTGAAGATTCAGGTTGAGGATTGATAAACTTCATCAAATCCTCATCAGACACTGAAGGCTTGTCTAATTTCTTGACTTTTGAAGATACCTTAGAATTTTCCAATGAATCACCCGAGGGCTTTGAACCATATACAGCTTGTTCAAACTCCTCGGGTTCACATAGAATGCGATTGTCAGAAGGTATATCATCATTTTTAACAATCACCTCTGGCTCTGTTAATTCTTCAATTGAACCATCCAATTCATTTTTAGTAAAAACTAATTTACTCTCAATATGAATCGGTTCTTGAATTGTTTATTTAGTTGTTTCAACATTTTCAGATTAAACTGAATCAACAACAGGCATTTCTGGAATTATAGATTGCTCTACAATAGGAATGCTGCTGTAATCTCCTTTGAAAGGAGGGGGAATCTCAACTTAACCTAATCCTGCTTTACCATTTTTCTTGTGATTATTATTGACTTCAATAATCTTGTTTAGGAGAAATGAAGAATCACGGAATTTTCCAAGTTTATTTTTTAATTCCAAAATTTCATTTTCTAAGTTGGTAATGCAGGTTTAGAGTCTGAGAATCTCCTTGAAATGTTGTTCAACCACCACAATTTTGCAATTAACTTCAGCTTTTAGGTCATGATTGCTAACAGACAAATTTTTAATTTTCAGGGTCGATTGCTCCAATAATTTGGATTTTTGTCTGTAACATTCATTTACCATGAAAAGCTCTTTTGTGAGATTAGTGTTCTGTTGTAATGCTGAGTCAAGTTTGACTTTTAGTTCAACACAATCAGTACACTCAGTAACAACTTGAGAAGTTACTGTCTCATTTGATTCATTAATAGATACATTAAATGAAGATTTGGTGCTTACCTCTTCAATCTTTGCCATACAAGCAAATGATTCAGTTTGCTCAGATGCTGAATGCTCCGAATCAGTTTCAGAATCAGACGTATCACTTTCTTCTGATAAGTTATCACCGCTTGCATCTTCAAAATGTTTAACCGGGTCAACCAAAGTGAGGTTGGATTGATTTACCAATAGTCGTTGAGACCAATCTTGACCTTCATTTGCAACAAGAGCTTGTGAATTAGCCGGCTTACTTTGATCCCCTTCTGAAGAACTCTTCTTATTCTGATCAGTTCCAGATGAACTCTTTCCCGAAGATCTCAGCACTACAAGGATCCGAATATTCTTTTCTTGGCTTATCACATTCTTTGGCGAAATGACCAAAATCTCCACAATTATAACATTTGACTTTCAGTTTGTCAAACCCAACTCTCTTGTTTAGAGTTGGTAGATCTTTTCCCGTTTGTTGCATAAATCTTTTCACTTTCCTGACAATCATAGCCACATTCCACTTAAGATCCATCAACTCAAGATCATCAGGGTCGATCTGATCATATTCCTCGTCAATCAATTCACTAGTAGCAATCTTACTCCCAACAAGTTGTTCGTAAGATGTCATGAATGCACAAACAAAAGCAAATTGCTGCTCTGCTTCCTTAAGATTTACGTAAGGCAAAGAGCTTGAGGAACTTTTATTTGACCCTGAATTAGCACAAGACGCCATGAAACATACATTAGGGGAACTATTACTATTAGCAGACTCTTCTTGTGTTGTCTGTGTGAAGAATGCTGTGATTGGGACAGAGCTTGAATTATTATTAGCAGGTAATGAACCACCATAAAGAGAAGGATTTTGATTCTTATTATCCTTCAATGATGTTTGGCATTTCAAAGCATATTCTCTTTCTTCAAGCTTGTTGATGAATTGATCAGCAGTGAGTTGGTCGTTACGAATATAACCATTTTCCTTTAACACCAGTAAGAAAGTAGAATAAGAAAGTGGTGATGAATTCTTCAAGATATCAATCTTGTCCACCTCATTTGGTTCAAGATTCACAGTAGTCATTTCCACAACAAGATGACAGAACCGACTTATCATCTCTTCCACAGTCTTGTTTTTCAACAAAGTAAAATTTCGAAACTGAAATTTGACTAGAGTCTTTTTACTAGAGTGTGTTTTCCAAGCTTCTAGTCTTCAAAGTAGCAAATAAAGAAGCACAGGTCTTTATAGTGCTATATTGATGAAAATTTGCTCAGGCAATGCCATCGTGAGAGTAGAATAAGCTTTGGTCTCACTCTCATAATCCTTAATCTCCTGGGCTTCATAATGTTCATGATCCTTCGCAGTCCAACCAAGTGTGTCACTTCCTACAAGAGGTGTTGTGTAGACTACATGGATGTACCGAACCCAGATGAGCACGAAACCTTGGTTCCCAACGAGCAAATTTAGATAATTTCAAAAGTTTTGGAAATTTATTGTGGGTACCAATTTCGTTGTCCATTGTTAACATCTGTTGCATTAACGCATTTTGAGATGCTAACGCATAATACGTGGCATTTTGAGAAGCCATGTTATCACAAGTTTGAATAGTCAAAGGATTAAACTTGTCAAATGAATGAAGTCACAAATACATATCAACGAATGTACACTGTAACGAATGAGATAGTTGAAAGGTTAACAAATGTAATTGGAGAAAGAATGTGTTTAACGAATGGTGAAGCGAATGTGAAGAGCGAATGTAATACTGTTTATACGAATGAGGATCAACGAATGATGAAACGAATATGATTAGTGAATGAGATTTGAACGAAGAAAATGTGCAAATGAAATTTGAATGAATGATCAGTTCATCCTTAACGAATCAGTCTTCAAACTGATTACGAATGAGATAGTTGAAAGGTTAACGAATGTAATTGGAGAACGAATGTGTTTAACGAATGGTGAAGCGAATGTGAAGAACGAATGTAATATTGTTTATACGAATGAGGATCAACGAATGATGAAACGAATATGATTAGCAAATGAGATTTGAACAAAGCGAATGCGCAAATGAAATTTGAACGAATGATCAGTTCGTCCTTAACGAATCAGTCTTCAAACTGATTAACGAATCAGTCTTCAATTTTGGTGGGATCAATGTGAATACCTTTGTTTTTTACAACATGTCCCAAGAATTGAAATTCCTTTAGCCAAAATTCGCACTTAGAGAACTTGGCATAAAGTTATTCTTTTCTCAAGAGATTGAGAATAACATGCAAATGCTTCTTGTACTCGGTTTCGGTTTTGGAATAGATTAGAATATCATCAATGAAAACAATTACAAATTTATCCAATTAGGGTTGCAAACATAGTTGATAAGATCCATGAAAACCGCGGGGTGCATTTGTTAGCCCAAACGGCATAACACAAAATTCATAATGCCCATATCGAGTTTGGAATGCGGTTTTGGGTATATCTTCTTCATTAACACGTAGTTGATGATAACCCGAACGAAGATCAATTTTTGAGAAACAAGCGGCTCCTTAAAGTTGATCAAAAAGGTCATCGATACGAGGTAAAGGTAACAGTTCTTGATGGTGAGTTTGCTGAGTTCACGATAATCAATGCACATACGGAAGGCTCCGTCTTTCTTCTTCACGAATAAAACTGGTGCGCCCCAAGGAGAAGAACTAGCACGAATAAAGCCCTTGTTCAAAAGTTCTAGAAGCTGTTTAGAAAGTTCTTGCATTTCGGGGGTGCAAGACGGTAAGGTGATTTGGCAACGGGATTAGCTCTGGGTACAAGATCGATACGAAACTCAACTTGTCGAGCGGGAGGAAGTCAGGAAACGTATTGGGGGAAAACGTTAGGAAAATCACGAACGATCGGGATATCGGAAAGTTTCTTCTTCTCTTTGGGTTTCTTCTCGGTTACATGGGCTAGAAAAACCACATATTTCTTGCGTAAATAACGTTGGGCTTTAAAACAAGACATGATGTGAAGTTTCGGGAAAGGTCTTTCTCCATAAACGTTTAAGACCACACAATTTGGGAGAGGAATTCGAATATACTTCTCGAAGCACAAGATTTCGGCATGGTGGAAAGATAACCAATCCTTACCTACTATGACATCAAAGGTTACCATCCTCATCGGTATGAGGTCAATAGAAAATCTATGTTTATTGTGGGTGAGAGTGAAATTACGGATGATGGAATCAATCACAATCGAACTACCATTAGCAACTTCTAACGATAAAGGCTTAAATAACTTAACACGAGGCTTGGCAAGTATGTACTCAAAATCAAATGAAAAGAAACTCCTATTAGCACCCGTATCAAATAAAACCGAGCAGAATGATTATTCATGAGAAACGTACCGTTCACCACATCATTGGAGTTTTGAGCTTGATACACATTGAGCGTGAAAGCATGCCCACGAGCATCTTGGGTTGCTTGGTCGGCTTGGTTCTGTGGTGGAGCTTGAAAAGCGGGGACTTGAACCGGTTGCATTGGAGCCATGATTTGGGGAACTTGAGAGGCAACGAGTTGTGGGACTTGGGGTTGGTAGGTTTGGACTTGGTAGGCTTGGGTGGTGTAGTAAGGAACGGGTATAACTTGGGCTTGGTGAGCATAGGCAAGTCGAGGACAAGCATTGTGAAGATGATTGGGGTCTCCACAATTATAGCAAGCCCTAAAAGGAGTGAGTTGAGCAAATGGTCCGATACGAGGTTGAGAGTTTTGAGGAACGAACAGTTGTGGAGCGGTTTGTCCACACATAACCTTGCGGCAAGTGTAAGATGACCATAACGGTTGCAATTGGTGCACAACCGGTATGAAGAGTAAGCGGGATGAGGACGGTGGCAAGTGGTACACAACGAGTGAGGCCCGGTGTAGGGTTTCTTGTTGGGATAGGCTTGCTGGGCTTGAGGTGGTGTATTGAATTGGGTTAAAGCATTGTTTCGGTGTTCGCCCTTGCGTTTGTTCTTGTTAATGGAGTAGTGGTTAGCATGATTATTGGGTTTGGAAGAAGATTCGGCCTTAACCTCCTTTGCGGTTTTGGTTGCGGCTTTCTCAGCGGATTTCATGGTGTTCTTCCTCGTCAAGGTCCCGACTTTAACGTGGTTTTAGGTTAAGGTAGAAGCAAGAGAGATGGCATCATGAAGGCTTTGCGGGTTGCTACTTAAGACAGAGTCTTGAATTTGTAGAGGTAGCCCGCCTATGTATTTATCAATGGCTCGGGAAAGGGGAGTAACCAAATGGGGAATTAACAAACTAAGCTAATGGAATCAGTTGTCGTGTCACTATCACCACCTTCTTGTTTAAGCATCCAAAACTCAGCTTCCAATCTTTGTATCTTGTGTTTTGGGTAGAACTCCGTGAGCATGATTTCCTTGAGGGCATCCTACGACATAGCCATGGCGACTTCGGCTCCACGGGAGTATTTTTCATTGTTCCACCAAGTAAGAGCTCTCGACTCGAAGACCCTTGAAGCATAAGTGATCTTCTTGTTCTCGGGACATTGACAATGGAGGAAAACGCTCTCCATGCGCTCAAACCATTGGAGGAGGATAGTAGCATCCTTATCTCCAACAAATTGGGGAGGATTAGCATAGGTGAATTGCTTGTAGGAAAAAGCAACAGGGTTTGCGGTTGTGGTGGGAACATTAATATTTTGCATTTGGATCATGAGTTCAGAGAGCATAGTAGCCATCTCCTTGAAAAAGTATGAGGCCATCTTCTTCTTGGAGTTCTTGTTTCTTGCGGAGCGAACATAGCAACCGGAAGACATTCTATGAGGACAAAATATGAAAGTTATGAGGAGAGGAAATTCGTGAGGTTGTTATGAAAGTAAAATATTAAAATAGATCAAGTTTGGTCATTATTTTTAGGTTGAGATCGTGATTGAGGTTGACGATTGAAGATTTAAAACATTCTTAAATAATAAAAAAAATGTTAAAATTTTGAATAATTTTTATCGGATAATTGAAACACCCATGAACCACCATGGATTTTAACGTTTCCATTAACAAATAAAATTTAAAATTGTTAAAATATATGATTGGATTTTTCATGAACCACCTTGTTTATCCAATAAAATAATAGAATTTCAAAATAATAATCAAAATGTTGGGTTGTCCATGAACCACCATGGATCTCCACAAAACAAAAAAAATCGAGATAAGGGGGTTGAAGTGAAGAATTGAAGTATTTTAGGAACCACCCCTTTACTTCACTCATTCATGCAATAAAACAATAATGAGAAAACCGAGTTTAGCCACGTATCACCGTGAATTCGGTTATAAACGAGGGATGCAGTCATCTTTATCCAAGATAACCACTATACTACCTAAATCTTTGAAGTATGTGACACATTTTCACTTTGGCCTATAAGATCGAATACTACGTTCGGATTTAAACCTCTGAGAAAACATTATACGAACGTTTATGAGCCAAGAATCTAGTCGCAAATCGATACGTTAATCCGTGTTCAATACGTTAATGGATGATTACGTTACATGGAGGATGAATACATTAGGGAGATCTAGAGAGAATTCGGCATGGTAACGTTACATAAATATAAATATGGCACATATCTCTATGCAATAACACTGTGGAAGGCCTATTTATAGGCTGGTCTCATTCGTTTGAACTGTAGTAATGAATGAGACCTTTCATTCATTAACAAGGTTAACGAATAAGGTCTTTCCATAGCCCCATTCGCTAAACACCCTTAGCGAATGGGTATACCTTAACGAATGAGTCGCCATTCGTTACACTGTAGTAACGAATGGACTCTTACATTAACGAATAGCCTAGTCCTTAACGAATGAGGCCTCATTCGCTAAATATGCTTAGCGAATGAGACTGTATACATTAAGTATAAAGACTAAACTACCCCTATCCTATTCGAACAGCCGCGGACACCAAATTTGTGCACTTACAGACTCCCCCTTGTCCGTAGCTGTCAAATGCTTTCCAATACATTAGCATCCAACACTTTATCCTCCAATACTTTAGCATCGAAAACTTTAGCGACGAATATATTAGCGTCGATTATGTTAACGACGTATACGTCAAAGTTGAATACTTTAACCGTGAATACTTTAACTGCATATCATCAGCCGTACAGCCAACCTCCCCCTTGACTGATGATTCTCAGGCTTGTGTGAATAGACAAAATATATCTCTTTGTAGGCAAACCAATAACTTGTAGCTACCTGTATCAGATCTCCCCCTCAAATAAGCATATCTAGGTGATCATCTCGATCATCCAACTAGCATATGATATGGTTCGATCAAACGAGTCAATGAGCAACAATTCATCAGCTATCTGTCGCACCGGTAAAGTACAAATGTCTTTACGTTTAACCTCGTCACACATCTTCATGAACAACCCAATCATTCCGCATCTTTCACTTTGGTCTTCACTCTCTTGATAACGTCTATCCCAAAATATAACTCTTTGAAGCTCTTCGGCAACCAATACGCTTGGATGCACTACTGTTTTGCGCATATGATTCAGAGTTCCAACCTTCGTTAATCAATATCAAACGATCGGATTCTTCAATCCAATAACAAGACTCGTATATTCCTCAATCAAATCAACCCATTCAAGAATTGTCCCCTTCAACAGAAGCAATCCGCCGAATACTCATAGCCAACATAGTCAGGATCAAAGATCCTCAGAAAGAAGTAATCAGGCCGACACTCGTATCCCACATAGTCATGTTTCAATCTCGAACAAATCAATCCACAATCGAAGAACAAACACAGTCTTGAACTCGGTCAAACATAGCTTTGCAATCACGAATTACCACCCGAATTGCAGTAATTTTTCAAGAAATCCTTGCAAATGTAGGAAAGATACCAATCGTTTAAACTCGTTGAAATTTTTATCTCCCCCATTTCTTGACAAATTCGGAAAGGTCTTGAACAATTCTTCAAAAATCTTCAATAAAATTCACGTTAACTTAATCGGTTACTCCCCCTCGGCCCCTCGATATCCTTGAAAAGTCGGCCGGAAAATATGTCATCAAAAGTTGCCAGAAGCGTATCCCGCATATTTAGAATATCCCTGAAAAATTTCATTTAAGAAAATTTTCCGAAAATACTTTTTTTTATCATCCTCATACGTTATCTCATTTGTTATCCAGGTATCACATTCGTTTAGCATCCATCCTCATTCGTTACTTCTTGAACGAATGGTTATCATTCATGAACCCTATAACGAATGAATTATACGTTAAATCCCATTCGTTAAATTCCTTAACGAATGTCTCATACGTTAAAACCTCCTATTCGTCTGAATAGTGTACGAATGTAGTCTCATTCGTTGAGAAGTCCACATTTGTTATGTCCCTTAACGAATGAACACATTCGTTAATACTCCGTAACGAATGTGTTTAAAATTAACGAACGATCAGTTAGGCAGATACTGTAGACCGGAAAAACGAATATCGCCGGAAATATCAGTTCTAGTGGCTGGAAACTTCAAATCTTCATCTGATCTTCAAATAATCATCTCGAAACCTCAACGAAGACTCGAAAATACATTATAAACTTGATAAAATAATCAATTTCATCAAATATACACATAATCCATGTCTATTTTGATCTGCAACTTCTAAGCTTCATCCATGTTCATCAATGGCGGATTCATCAATTTGCCATGATTAACCATCTAAACTATACACGAGAACTCAAAATTACATCAATAACATGAATATATCATCAGATTCACCGATTATCCACTGATTCGGTTCAATTCAGATCAAAATTATACTTAAACACGAAGAACACGAACAAAACCGTATCACAAGCAACTTCCGGCTTTGATACCAATTGAGAAAATGTTACACGAACGTTTACGAGTCAGGAATCAAGTCGCAAATCGATACGTTAATCCGTGTTCAATACGTTAATGGATAACGTTACATAAATATAAATATGGCATATATCTCTATGCAATAACATTATGGAAGGCCTATTTATAGGCTGGTCTCATTTGTTAGAACTGTAGTAACGAATGAAATCTCTCATTCGTTAACAAGGTTAACGAATAAGGTCTTTCCATAGCCCCATTCGCTAAACACCCTTAGTGAATGGGTATACCTTAACGAATGAGTCGCCATTCGTTACACGGTAGTTACGAATGGACTCTTACATTAACGAATAGCCTAGTCCTTAACGAATGAGGCCTTATTCGTTAAACATGCATAGCGAATGAGCCTTTATACATTAAGTGTAAGACTAAACTACCCCTATCCTATTCGCACAGCTGCGGACACCAAATTCGTGCACTTACAACCTCCAGGAAAGGAATAACACCTTCCCTTTGATTCTCGGAATCATTTTGCCAAGGTCCGTTCATAGTATTCTCCCTCTTCCAGTTACTACGAAACACATCACACCTTTCCATACTTTAAGGAAGAATGAAAAAAAATCGAGGGAATTCTTAAGGAATTTATGAAAAAAATAAATAAAATCTGAAGTTTAAAAAAATGATTTTGAGGATAAGGATAACCACGGAGTTGTGTGTGTGTACACATCAATTATTTAAAATTCAAATAATTAATTAAACAAGCCAAGGCAATAAAATAAAACAATTAGGGTAGCATAGAAGCACGCATGGGACCTTAAGCATGCTAGTAGGTCGTTTTTCTAACCACCTATCCTACAGCCTTCGGCTCTGATACCAATTTGTCACACCCTAACTTACGGCAAAAATGTCGGGCACAACTGATTGCACAATAGCTCGTAAGAAACTATCTACATTAGGCGTGTGCATGGGTCGGTTTGGAGCGGTTTTAAGTCATACCCATAACCATAACCGACAGGTCGGTTAATGGATAACCATAAACATAGCCGATCCGTTATGGCGGTTTGGTTAATCGGTTTTGAAGGTTATAGCGAGTCGGTTAACCATAACAAAACAATGTAATTGGGACTATAAGTTTGGTACTGAATACTAAAAAAACGACATAGCATAATCCAATAAGCTATATAACCCATAATACCAAAACCAAATATAACAAAAAAAGGGTATTATATAATCCAACAATGAAATTCAAATTAATTTGATTTCAAGCATCGAACCAAAAGCTTCAAAAATGGTATTACCGGACAATATGTTTGGTGGAAATAATCTTAAACATATTGTCGGTTAAGTAAACGGGTCGGTTCGGTTATGACGGGTTTGGAATTATCTTTAACCAAAACCGACCCGCATTTGATGGTTTTTGAAAATTCATTAAACCGGCCCACCGGTTATGTTGGTTTATTGGTTAAAATCGGTTCGGTTATGGCGGTTATTGTTCGGCTAACGGTTATGGCGGTTAAGTTGCCCACCCTTAATCTACATTAATGTGACAATATCTATTTATTCAAATTTAAATAACCAAAGTACATTGCAAAAATTCAAAATATTATCCAAACTTACAAACAAAACATGATTATAAATTTTTTATTTGATAAAATAATCTAAAGGTATAATCTACTCGCTTATCTTCAATTATCCAAGATGATAACCTGCAAAATGTATGAACATAATTTTATCAACACAAGGTTGGTGAGCAAAAACATAATTTAATATATATATAATAAATAAAATCTATTCTTATGCGGATGCATAATCACAAAATTAATTTGTAAAAATAACATATAAAAATCTGTTCATCATGACACAAGGTCAAGCTACTAAGATAGCGTAAGATCTTACTAATGAGTATGAGGATGACGATGAGGATGAGGCCACCAACAATAAAGCATATAAACAATTAAGCACTTTACATGTTAACAAATAATTGAGCAATACACGTAACACATATATTAGAATTGTAATTTGAGGATGTGAAAATAATAACTTGCGGTTTATAAGATACATGTTGTCCCCAAAACATAAAAATTAAAATAGGGGAAGTGATTTACTCACCTTACAAATTGGCAAGTGAAAGGACATAATAATATAGAAGAAACCGACTTAAGCGAGCTGACCAAACCAAACTTGATGATTCCCTAAAAATTAGAAAAATATTCCAAAGTTAAAACAAAACCAAAACGAACCAAAATTATTAATAAAATCCGAGTTTAAACTTAAAACTAAAGAAAACTAACTTTAAACGAGTGTTCGGTTCGTAGTCGGTCCGAATGTCGTTATGAGGTCGAATTCGGATCCAACACGTCCAAAACTTAATTATAAACAAAAATATTGTAAAGTCAGAAGCTAATTCGGGTCAATTCTTAATGCAATTGAAAAGCCCCAAATTAGTTTCAAACATAATCCCTAAATTGAGATTGATTAAATTGAACATGAAATCCCTTAATTCTTATGAAATTGATTGAGGGGTTTCATTCTAGGGTTCATAAAAATTCATAAAAATACAAACGTACCGGGAAATTAGAAGTAGAACGTGATTAATTAAACCTAGACCCAATTGAATTTGAAAGTCAACTTTGAAGAATACTTGAACTTGAATTCATGAGAGAGGAGGAGATTTATGAGTTGAGATGTAAGCTATGAACGACCTGCTACCTCTCTTTATATAGAAATCGGATTCAATGTTGTGTTTATCACGAATTTAGAGATAACCCACCTTTAAACTTTGAACAAATGATAACACCAATTAAAGATAAACTGTCACACCCCGACTAGCACAATGCGAAAGCGTAAAACGGGAATGTAACAGACACCTCTGGTATCAACACATTGTTTATAAAGAAACATTACAAACTAATTTACAATATATTACATTTCTTTGTTCTATCATTGTTTTACAATCTAGGTGGTACAAACAAAATTAGTTCGTTAACTAAACGTTCTTACTACTAACACCCTTGCCTCTATTCACATAGCATCAACCGCACATCTTGGGCAAATAACAGATCACCAAATCATTCCAATTTAGGTACACCTGAAAAGCAGTTTAAAACGGGTCAACTACTAGAGTTGGTGAGTTTCACGAGTTTCAAGAAAACAGTAATGAGTATTCACAAGTCAACACTTGTAATCATGAAATAAGTATGTATGTATGTAAAAGATGTAATTATGCTAAGCTACAGTGAAGCCTTGACTGTATGTGCTGCGTGCATCCATTTCCCACGCTCCATCAACCACTGTGGCCCCTTTCCGCCCACAACATGCCCCGGTAGCTATGTCTAACACTACATAGCCTGTTTGTATAAATATGGTCATGTGCAAACGGCGCTATGTGACACGACAACCAGGCTGATTCCGTTTGGGTTTGTCAAACCAATAGTACTATTCACAAGCTACCGGCTCGAAGTTAATCACTGTAATCGTGGGGACTTTCGTGTGTTAGCACTTAGATAATTCACATCAGTACATGTTTCAGGTATGTATATGTAATCAAACATGCTTTTCACCCCAAAAGTTCGTAAAACAGTTTAAAAGTGGGGTCATGAAACTCATGGTTTAGTAGATATTCAGTACTGTATCAGCTCGTGGTTTGTTCGGTCCGCTATCAGTAGTTCCTATAATCAATATTATAATAATATTAATATTTTAATATTATTATAATCTCAATACTAATCTGGGCTGTATAACTAATCTGGGTGTAACTGGAACGCCCAGAAAGTGGCAATAGTCTTAGGTTGTGATGTTGTTCAATGTCTAATACTTAAAACTGAACTTGGCCCAGATTCCTGTTTTCCCAGCTGGGCCAAGTTGTTCGTTTACACGTTCAGAAAACAGTTATGGGAAAATAAGCTTGGGTAAATGTATTGGTTAACAAAATGATTAAGTTATAAAGAAAGATCACATACTGGGGTCCCGGATTAGCCATGGGGCCCGTTTCCGTTTATTCAGTTTGATTTAAGAAGAAACACGCACAATCCATCCGGATTGTCCAGGTTTTTCATAAAAAAGTTTATTTTTACTTAATTAGTCCAAAAATATGATTTTTGATCACTCTTGGTGTTTTGATATTCCCGCAGGTTCGTTAGTCGCAAACTTGCCGGTTTTTATAAAAATTGAATTTGTTTAATATTCAAATTAGTATAACTAGTTAATCGTTAATCATTAAATTATGAAAATTTAACCACTTATCAATTAAAATATGTAGATTTTTATAAAAATATTTCTGGAATTTATTTACTGATTTATTAATTTATAAAAATTCATTTTATCAGCTATATTTCACCTGAAAATCGTCCGTTTACCCCAAACAATTTCCAAAAATTTCACAAAATTTCCTGAATGCTTAAATCATGTCCCAAATCAACCTGTATCAAATCTAGAATGTAAAAAGTTCGTGCGATATTCTTTTCAGCCCAAATTCGGCTATAAAAATTTACACGAATGCATGTAAACAAAATACCATTAAACTTCTCCAAATGATCCCAAAATTCACATGTGATCATAATACATCGAATCTAATTTCCCAGAAAAATTTCATAATTTTTGAAGTATTTTAGCTGTTTTTCCCAAATAAACGTCCCAATTCGGTAATAAATTCGTCAAATATTCTCGGATGGTCGAAAAATTACCAAATTTGAACAGGGACTCAATGACATGGTCCCTGATTTCCCTGCAAAATTTCAAGGCCTAAAAATAGGCACATCACAACCTTAACCTAAACAGCCCGTAAGCGAGTGTTTCGGCATTACCTTAGCGGGTTTGGCTCGTTTCCGACTTTTTAATCAAGTTTTCAGGTTCTTGTGCTTCTAAGCAAGCTAGGTACAAGTCCTATATCACAAACCAAGCAATTTTTCATCAACATAACAGCCCTTAACTTAGGGTTTCGATTAATGCACAAAAACGAACTTTTGAACCGTAAAAACGCCGTTTCAACCCTTTAATCCGTGTTTATGGCAAAAAAAACTATCAAAATAGGTTCCTTACCATGTTTATTATAAAAACATGTTTATGGACCATTTTTAGGATTTTTACACGGTTAGGAATGATTTTTAGTAACCAAGACATGTTTTTATGGTATTAATCAAGGTTAAACAAGTACAAAAGCTACTTATTTAAGCCCCTTACCTTAGGGTTTGAAGGATTTCTGGAAATTCAGCTTGCAGCTGCTTGGACCTCAATTTTTATAAACCAAAATGAATAACCAATCTTGTGGAATAAGTTTTATAAAAAAAAGGGGGTGGGTTGGGCTGGCCGATCGGAAGAAAGATTGGGCCCATGATGGGATGGGCTGTTTTGGCCCAATGATCTGGTTTCTCAAGCCCAAATATGAAAAGCCCGGTCCAAATTTAGTTCGGGTTCGGTTTTTGGCGCGAAAAACTTATCGGGTGCGTTAAACCGCGAGAAAACGAGTGTTTTTTGGCTAGTTTTGAGTAAAATTATAAAAACATACTATATGTTTGTAAAAATCAAAAATATTTTCACGGATCGCTTAAAACATTTCAAATAAGTGTTTGGTAAGTCTTTTTCGGCTTAACGGATGATACAATTCTTGGTTTGTAACTATCTTTTGCGTTTAAATCTATAGCAGGTAGTTAAACGAGCATGTTTTCGTTTAACTTGTTTGCTATCAAACTAAGACCATATTTCTAATATTTTAGCTTGTATAGATCGTATATCACTTATAGATGGCCCCCCCCGAGATATCTGGGTCATAACCCGACCCGTTCGGTTAATCGTTCGTTTGTTACGCAAAAGGCGTTTATTTGCTTAATCGGTAAATACGTACTGAGGTGTACCTTGTTTTGGCTCAAATGTCACATAAACTTTACGGATTTCGGGATAAAGATGGTTGATTTGAGTTAGGATTTCATCTAGGAACATGCTGGTAACTTGAATTTGAATTAAAACATGCTTAAGATAGAGTTTAGATGATAAACGAGTTGAAACGAACCCAAACGAGCTGAAACGAATTGAACCAGCAGAGTTAAATGAGCCGATGCGCAACTGTTGCAACCACGATTAATCAATACACGGACTAAAAAAACACTTCTATTAATAAATCAAGACCCGAATTATAGTACGGGTCGGGTACAACGAAAACGAAAAAAAAAAGAATGTTGCAATACTTTAAATTTTATAAATTGTTTTCTTTTTCTTGGTATAGCTTCATAAGCTCTATGTAAAAAGCTTAATTACATGTCATATATTTTACCTTTTTCCGTTAAGTTTTAGTAAAAATACAAAGTAATCCTTACGGTTTGGGTATGAATTTTAAGAAAGACTTTAATTTATAAATTTATTTAACTATTATTATTGTTGTTGTTGTTGCTATTATTATTGTTATATACTATATTAGAATAGAGCCCATGTGATACACGGGTGGTTAAAAGAATGAAACAAAAAATGAAATTTAATAATATACATAATAACATATCTTTTGAATTCATAAAAAATATATAATTTCTTAAAATACATATATTAGTAAGAATAATTTGTATTTTTATTTTAAAAGAAATTAAAATGGAAAGTTGTGAATCTATAACAACTAAGAAATAAAGAAGGCTAACATCAATTCATCCTAGTTAAGTTGGTAAGCCACAAATATTTTAAACTCAAGGTAGTGAGTTCAATTCTCATCAATAACATATATTTAATATTTAATATTATCATTCATGAAGGAAAAATTTTAAAAATGAAAACTTGTACACTTGGCAGCCTATTTAGATGGTCTAATTGAATGACATGCGAAAAAATTATATTAATTTAATAGTATAGGTAGATTAGTTCAACCCACCAGAATAATAGTTAAGTTGTACATGAAAATGTACAAGCAATCTAAGTAAGATGATCAACCTTTTTGTTTTTTTTTAATTTTCTTTTTAATAATTAATTAGGATTAGCAATTATTTTCTTTGATTATGTTTATGTTTTAGTTTAAGTTTTGATAGTTACAACTTAACACGCTGTAGCGAGCTTGCACGGTTCATTGTTTTTACGTCTATTTCTTTTTATAACAGTAATAATTCCCAAACAAAGATCTTTTTATAAGTTAAATTTATAAAAATATCCAATGCTAACTTTATTAATTATTTGTTTATGGTTCTGTATGTAGTTTTTTTTATATTTAAAACCAAATATTTGTAAGACTTTTATAAATACATATACATGTTATATAATAGAAAACACAAACTAATATTATGTCAGGACCGTCCGTCGAGTGAAACCTTAGCAAAGGTTTGATAAGAACACACCGACTCAAATACTCAAAGACCTATTGAATATCCAGGCGGAATTAGGATATCCAATGATTGAGAATGAAGGATTGTGAACAGATATCAAACACAAAACAGTAAATGATAATCAGTAAATACTCTTTCAGAGACAAAGATTCACTATATTTAATGATACGTCAATGGAACAGTGAATGGAATGTCTAGTGTTTTGTGTGACGGCGGCGGCTCTTGTACGACAAACGAAAAGAATGTTTTCGTAATCAGTGCATGCCAGCCTCTGTCTCGAAATCCGTTTCCAAAACCCGTTTTCTAATCCGTACCCTAAAGGTACTCTAGGACGTCTATTTATAGACCTTGACTTTCCTTTTCAGTAGTCCTAGTCATTACATAATGAAAGATAAATCTAATACAAGTGTCAGTTTTCGAGCAAGGTATATACCTTGCTCGAGCAAACTTTCTATACTAGGTGTGCTCGATGAGTGTCCTCAAGCAAACTTTACTTAGAATATATTCTCTTTCAAAGAATACATATTCCCTTCGAGTAAGCTTCATTCCTCTTGACTTGTCCATGCTTTGCTCGAACTAGTCCATCGAGCAAGCTCATTCTTCTTAATGTCTTCAGTTTTTCTTATTCAGCAATCTTTAGCATGCTCGGATGTAAATCTTGCTCGGTAACTGAACTGTGCTCGAAGTCTTTGCTTAGATTCACGTGACATCCTCTTATTGCATCCATGCTCGTCCCCATATGCTCGATCATCCTGTGCTCGTAACACTTGGCTGGAACTTGTATGATCAAGCTGTTTGTTCGATTGGCAATCCATGCTCGATAGAAGAATACTCTTGCTCGTTGAAGTGTAGCTTGCTCGAAGCCTTCAACACTTAGAAGAATCAACCATTTAAGGTTCAGAACCTTGCTCGAAGTAGTAAAAACCATGCTCGATCGTCTGGGCTTGCTCGAATTCCATACTTAGCCGTTTCTGAGGAGGTTGAGAAGATTCCAATCTTCCTTATAGAAAATCCAACCCAACATAATAGTAGTATTTTAAAGAAAAAAAATTATAAAAGATGAAAAAAAGTTCAAAGAAAAGAAAAATTAAGATGTTGTAGCATATAGAAGATAATATAATCTATCCTATATAATAAAGGAATCCACTTTTTGCAATGTGTCAATCTAATATTTCTTCATTTCTACTTTTCTAGTTTTTCTTACCCAAAATATGAGGATAATATTGTTGCAATATCACCCTTTTATTTATCTTTTTTTTAAAAAAATATTTTTACTAGGAAATATATATAGATATATGCCAATTATAACTTTGGCTATATATATAATATTTATTTTTTTGCTTTATCTTTCTAAAATTATTCAGACTTATGTAATACACAGCTTTTTAACTCTTAAAGTAGTTCTTATAAACCAAGTATAACTAAATGCAACTTTAATTTGGTTCTATTATACAATGTAGAAGAGACGAAGGTTTATTACTTTGTGTTTGATGTATCACTTTTAATTCAAGGAGCAAATCATCGATCTGTGGTGTCATCCAAACCTAATAGAATCTTACTAATAACAAAACTATTTGTAGGGTTTGGGAATGATAAGATGTAGGTAAATCGTATCACTATCTCTAATGTTAGAGAGGTAGCTTTCAATGAGACTCTCAGCTCTAGGTAAAACCTACATGTGAAGCATAAAACCAATAATATATAGTAATAGCATGCTATTTATCGAAACTACATAACTAGAAAGATACCACTAGCACTGAGTGCCAAGTAAGCAAGAACGATATTATAACTATTACCACAACATAAAACAACAGATAGACACGATCGTAGGAAAACACAACAAGCAAAGTCGACATAATGCATACCCTTCCCTATATATCACTAATCCTAATCATACGTTTTCACCAACTCCTATCATGAACCATATCCTCAGAAAGCTCTTTCTTTTAGTTTCTTCACATATGCAGCTCTTTGCTTCAGCATGTCAAGTTCTGAGGAGTTAGAGGCATCACTTGGGAATCTTGCATTAATTAAATCTTGTAAGTCTTGTGGATGCATATAATGCAGATCTCCATCCTCCCTTATGACTGCAATAGGTATCCCAGACTCATTTCTCAAAGTGGTCGAATCATCAAGTTGATTGTACGTTATATATGTGATTCTTCCAAATTGTTGTACTTTTGAGTTGGGTTCCTTCATCACTTCTCTCGTAGCTAAGCACTCTTTTAAGGTCTTCCTTTTCTGGTGAGAGCTACTTGCTAGAGTTCTTTGTTTCTTTGATTCAGAGAGGGAAAGCTCAGATATGTGAACTTCACTGATTCTCTTCCTCCTCTTCTCTTTTTCTGCTTGGCTCCTGATCTCTCTCTTCTTCTGCTACAGAAATGGGAATCCCTTTTCTGCTTGTTCCTTTAAAAACTTGGAGAGATCATTCCTCAGTTGACCAGATGGTTGACTCCTTACTTAATTGTCATATAAAGTCAGCCCAGCCATCTTGGTCAGTTGTTCTGTTGTAAAATTTCTCAAATCATCTCGGAAGATGATGAGATGTTCTGCTTCATCTTCAGTCACAACCCTTAAGGTCTTCGATCTTCTGTCAAAATAAAGATGTGTGGGCAAATTCAAGTTTCTTGGCTGCACAGGCCTCACACTCTCTGACCTATGGGTTCTTCTTGAGCTCCCCATTTCAACTTCCTTTATCTTATTAAGACCCTCTTCAACATACCATCTCTTTATTGTATCTTCTGTCTGCATTACTAGTCTTGACATTTTTACTCCCTTTTTGTGGAGGGCATTCATCATTTCTGCATGAACTTCTTGTTCTGCCCTCCTTCTGTCTTCCTGCAGTTTCCTCTGTGTTTCAAGATACATCCTCTGCTCTCTGTGGTATATTTCCATTAGCTCAGCAAGAGGCATGTTCTGAAACTGTTCTTGTGATATCCCTTTACTTGTTACAAAAGCTTTTAACATTTCCATCCTTTGAGGGTCCTCAAACCATCTCTTTGCTTCTTGATCTTTCTTTTCTTTTTCCTCCCTTTCCTTCTGTAACCTCATTTTTAACTCCTGCTCTATTTCAAATTTTTCTCGACTTTCTTGATCTTTGTGAGAGTCTTTAATCTGTTGAATTCTTCTATTCAGTTCTTCAGGAGAGAGATTTATCAAGAAGTTGTAGCTATAACCATACAACTGAAGGAATTTGATATCCTTATGTTTTGCTTTCAAGGATTCATACTCTGTTTCATCCTTTGCCTTCCTCTCTGTTCTTCTCTTGCTGTTGTCAGATTCTGTAAATTTCTTTTCTTTCTCTTCCTTTCTCTTAGACACATTTCTCACATACTCAGATAGTTCCTCCATGAGAGCCCTTTTATATAAATTATCAATCTTGTCGAAAGATTGTAAGTTGAGGAATGCAGGCTTGTGACCGGCCTTTATCAATACTTCTTTTTTTCCTTTCCTTACTCTCCAACCCTCAGATTCTTTTGCCACATCCTCTTTTGATAGTCTTTGAACATACAAAGGATCATAACCCAAGCTAATCAGATACTCAACATCTTCATTTGTCTTTTCGGCTTCCTTCAATTCTTCCTCATCTTCATTTTCACCCTCCAAGTCAACCACTTCTTCAAGATTATGAATAGCCTCAATCCTTGGTTCATCATTTTGTTTGGATTGAGCTCTTCTTATTTCTTCAAGCATCTCTGACCTAAGTTTGTAGACCATTTTCTTCACAGATTTTTGTCTCTTTGGCTTTGGAGTCTCAATTTCAGATGAAGGTTTTCTTTTGAGTTGTATTTCCTCTGGTTCTTCTAGAATTGTTTCTTCATCAACAGACTCAGATTCGTCATTTTCAGTTTCAACTGTGTGTGTGTCAACAGGTTTTTCAGTAACTTCTTCAATAATGGGCTCATTTAAGTCATCTTGTTCTTTCATTCTCTGTTCCCTTTCTCTGCCCTTATTGATGTATTCCTGTTGTGCTTTCATTGCTGCGTTTACAATGTCTGGGTGATGTTTTTCTGGGTTGTTCAGTATGAGTGTTAAATCTTTCATTATCACCAGTTTGACCATTGTAAATGCTGAAACCTCAACTGTTTCATCTTCTTCATTTGTTACAGGACCCAGCCCCAGTTCATCTTCATTCACTTCAAGCTCTTCAGGCTGAGTGATCAAAGGCTCTGCAGCCTTTTCTTGTTAAGGTTCTTGTTGATCAACATTCAAATTTTCTTTCAAGGCATCAATTGTAGCCTTGATTGCTTCATTAGCTTCTTTTAATCTCCTCTATTCTTAATCCTCCCTCTCTTTCATATCAATCAAAGCTTTTATTACTTCTTGAGGGATTTCCTCCACTTCTTCCACCATTTCTTCCCTTTCAAGGGCCTCCAACTCTTCATTCATTAAATTAATTGCAGTTTTCACAGATTCAGCTTCAGCCATGTCTTTATCAATAACATCTTCATTAAACAATAGATCATCAGATTGAACTGCCTGCTTGGGTAAAGGATGTAAGTCATTATCTGTGTGGGCAATCCATTTTCCCTTTTCTTTCCTCTTCAACTTTTCCCTTTCAGATTCATCTTCTCCAGTTTTCTCCCCCTCAACTTCTGACTCATCATCATAGATCTGATTGATCATGTTCAGTGCATCAGATGGTCCAACCTCCTCTTCAACATCAAGATTCTCCCCCTGTTTTGGTGCATCTGAGGTCTTCTCAACCTCAGACTGCCCCTCAAGAGTTTGAATTTTTAATAAAGCCTCCTTTAATGCAGCTTTCAGGGCCGAGTTCTTTGCAGCCAAAATGACATTCTTTTCTCTTAACATAATGTTCTCAAACTCAAGTTTGGCATTTTCACACACAACATCATAAAGATTTGGACTTGATGGTGGGGTTTCAGTAGTAGGTTTTGGAGCTGGTTCAGAGAATGGTTCAGATTCTACGGTTTTAGGGGATGGAACTTTGTATGATTCTGGGATTTGGGTTGGGAGAGTAGGTTCAGTTGGTTCTGTAGTAGGTTGAGGATGGATAGGTATGTCTTGTTCAGTTGGCTCAGTTGTGGCAGGTGAAGAACGAATATCAGTATTATCAGTTGGCTCATGAGCTTCTTGACCAATTTCATACACAGTCTCATCAACTACAACCTGTGCATCAGCAGCATTATCAATAACCATCTCATCTCCTCCATCGGCACCATCATCATCATCATCATTATCATTATCATCACCATCATCAACTTCCTCATCACTGTCGCCAGGGGTCCTTGGTACATCAATAGCACCCAGTGTAGGTACAAGTAACCATGGGAGTACATCACAGTCATCATTCTTAATGAAGTTACTCTGAGCATCCTTCATACGTTTGCATATATTTGAGTCTTGCAACTTCAAAATCTGCCCTGTCCTTTGAATGTCTGGTAAGGCTCTGTTTATTAAGATTTGAAGAAACCTTGGATACATCAGAAATCGTTGAGTAACATTCTTCTCTGCATTGGAGATCAACCCTTGAAAAATAAGTCGTGAAATGTTGAAGGGTTGCTGGTAAAGAATGGCGACAGTGAGAGTCCCAAGCTCTCTGCTCAATAAAGTCCAAGTCTCTCTCTGAGGAGATAAAGACTGGATTACGTGATGAATCAAAAATCTGTAGATTAACGGAAAACTACCCTTTTGAAACTGTCCCTCCTTAACTCCTCCCTGATAGCCTATAGTCTCTTGAAAGACTCTTAGTAACTTTGGGACTGAGTAGGACGGCTGAGCCTCAAAATTGTCATTAAAGTCCAGTGCAGCTCTGATTGAGGCTTCTGTTATCTCAATGTCATAATTTAGAATCGACGCCTCAATTCTTTCCCCATTGACGTTATTGACATGTGTTGCAGACCCCCAAAAATCTGAAATATGATTTATGTATATTGTGGGGTCGGTAGTTAAAGCCACCCTCAGATTGGAGTTTCTCAAAAAGTTTATCATTGGTTCCAACTCACGGTCGTCATCATCTATCTCTAACCGAGCACACATATTACGCTGTTTTTCGAATTTGAAGGCCATCAGTTCTGCAAAAACAAGAAGAATTGTCAGTACACAAAGTTGTAGAACTAATATATGAGAATAGATAGATGATGAATGGCGTCTTCAATTAACATGTTCTGTAGTATTATGCGTACCTACAAAACAAGTAAATAGTTAGTCAATTTGTTCAATTGGAAACCCTAATTTCAAAATCGGTGCGACGATTATCGAACAGTGATGTCTTACCGAAGTCGAAACAGAGCTAATGGCTATAATTAAAGAGAAATTTAACGAGTAACAGACCAGCGAGCAAGAGGGAAATAGCACGAGCAAGAGGGTTTACGTCTAGGTTCAAATTAGAGAAAGATGTGTGAAAAACTTTCTGAGTCCCCTTTTTATACCTAACGATTTGGTGGTACAGTACCTTGGTTTGTCCTCTAGCACTTGACAGTTGTCATTTAATTTCAAATTTACATGTACCTCCCTTGCTTGAGAATACAGCCCAAATAAGAGCTGGGTCCCCCTGTACACCAACATGGTAGAATGCTTGCTCTAGTATACTTAGAAATATATCATGTCAATTCCCTTTGCTCGAGATGCATTCCTATGTGCTCGAAGTACATTGTGCTCGAAAGTCCTAATCCCACACTCGAGCACAGAAATCTGGTACCCTAGTGTGTACAAAACGCAATCATCTCTCACTAAGACACCTAGCACAGACCTTGCTCGAAACACTTAAATGTTTCCTATCATTCAGTTCTCGTGCTCGTAGACCTGAGATCATACTTACTCATGCAATCATGCTCGAAGATACTTAGTAAAATAACAAAGTATATCTTCGTGCTCGTAAATCAAAGATAACAAAACACATCAAAAGCAAGCTCGAAGTACAGTCTAATTCCTAGATCATACTCGAAAATACTTAGAACAAACATAGATAACATTGGTGAAGTCAATATCATTTGCCTAGAAGTTAAGACAAAGATCACACTCAAACTTTGCAATAATTAAGATTACAAGTTAATGAAATCATTCCGTTTGCTCAAGCATGGGTTTAAGGTGAACAAGAGATCAAAATCCAGTTCAAAAATTATGTCAATTAATTGGAAAGATCTCAACATGGGATCAGATTGTCCAATAACTGTCACACCACTTCATTTTCAGCTGTATTATGACTTAAGTCAGGCTGACATTAGGTGGATGCTCTTAGCGTGATTATTATGACTTTTTGTGATATTCTTAAGGTTCAATTAGTTGCTTGAGTAAGAATGGTCACATTTTAGACTTTAGTTGCTCCTTATCTCTTCTCAAAACTTATTTAGCTTTCTCCAAATCACCCCGAATTGACTTCAACCCCCTGATGCGTTGGTAAAAAATTTTTATTTTTCCGAGCAGTTTAATTTATAATATAGATATCAGACCATAAGGTTGAATGTTGGACTTACAAGCCATCCGGACTTACATGCCTTTAATTCAGAGTGTTTAGGACTTATTTGTATGCCCCACTCTTGTAGTTCTTTTAGTGCCACTTAAGGTTATGATACATTTATTTATCATTAATGATTTTGAAGCATATGTCATTTTCTTTTTCAAGCTTTTCCATTTGCTTCATTTTCTGTTTATAAACTTTCAAATATATATATATATATATATATATATATATATATATATATATATATATATATATGTATAGCTATTTAGTAGCTGCTCATAATTTGATAAACTGTTTTTGGTAGACCAAAACATCAACAGGCTCGTGTATGATTGGATAATTGCCTTTCTGCCTATCATTCGGAGAGATGTGCAAGGAAACATACCTTAGTTTTCAAATGAATCACCACATCAAACTTAGCATGATTATAGTATTTGTATCACATAGATCACTACACTCATGAGAAGAAGCTACACAAATTGTCAGTTTACTGAACAAAAATCTTTTAAGCCTATAATCCATGAGTTAGGAGATTAGACAATATACTATCATTTCCCACAGTAGTTGGATTCAATCTCCACTTGAAAAACAATTCACTCCCGATTAGGAACTTGGATAATGTTATCATCTCTCTTGTATGATCACCAAAACCTGTTGCTTAATCAAAAACTCTTTACCATTTAAAAACCATTTTCCTTTTGAAAATTCAGTTGAAGAACAGTGATTTTAAAATTGGTGTTGTCATTTAAGAAATTTAAATCAAGCACACACTTTCACAGAATCAAAACATAGACTTTCAGATAGCACAGAAACAACAAAGTATCACTTAAGTCTGTCGAGCATGCTCAGAACTTCATCGAACATGCTCGAAAATCTATCGAGCAACCTTAGAAGTGAATCAATTGAATGATTGTGCACGAGAGACTTAACTTTGTGCTTGAGCAGTAAGTTGCAAGGAATAAGTTATCCTGAACTTCCAAGTATGGATTGTTTGTGCTCGAAGAGCATTAAACACCCAGCTTCCACAGAAGCATGCTCGAAACACTTGCAAAAGTTTTCAAGACTGCATTCCATGCTTGAGCAGTTGAGCAATGACATCTGTGCTCGAGTGACTTAGAATAGTCTTTCAGAAGCCTATGCTTGTGCTTGAAGAGCAATAAGCACATCATCAAGCACAGATTCATGCTTGAAGTACTTACAATCATAAAAATTCATCATGCAAGCACAGATCAAAGTACTAACACATGTAATTCTCAAGGTTAACAGAAATTCCACTCATGAACAGTCACAAACATGATTCATACAATTTGAGTAATCATTCAAGCATAGCAATGTTATCATGCAAACATTCAAAGTGAGTACATAGATCATCAGTAAGCACCTCACTTAAGCACACATCCTAAATCAGACTTCATCAGCATTAATCATTCCTAGGCATTTTAACAAAAAATTGAATCTGGTTTTATCTAAAGGTTTGGTGAATAAATCAGCCAAATTATCAGATGTGTCTACCCTTTTCATTTCTATAAGCCCTTTTTCCTGACAATCCCTAATGAAATGATGTCTAATTTCAATATGCTTAGTCTTAGAATGTTTGACTGGATTCTTAACAATGAACATAGCAGCAGTATTATCAATTAAAATAGGTGTGAGTAAGAAATTCAGACCATAATCCAGCAATTGGTTTTGAATCCACAGAACTGTGCATAGCAAGCAGATGCAGCAATGTACTCCGCTTCAGCAGTAGAGATTGACACTGTGGTTTGTTTCTTACATTGCCATGACACGAGTCTGTTTCCAAGAAACTGACATCCTCCTGAAGTTGATTTTCGACTCATGTTGCAACCATCATAGTCACTGTCAGTATAAGTCATCGAATCAAAAGAAGAGTTCTTTGGATACCAAATTCCCAAGTCTGGTTTTTCTCTCAAGTATCTGAATATTCTTTTCACTGCTAGCATATGTGACACCTTGGGGTTAGCTTCAAATCTTGCGCAGACACACACAGCAAACATAATATCTGGCCTAGATGCTGTGAGATACATCAATGATCTTATCTTGGCCCTATATTCATGCTGGTCCACTGGCTCCCCCTTTTCATCAGGTACCATTTTCTCATGTGTGTCCATTGGTGTTGGCACTGTCTTGAAGTCTTGGCACTTGAACTTGGTGAGAATCTCTTGAACATATTTTGATTGATTGATGAAAATTCCATCTGTCTTCTGTTGCACTTGCAGTCCAAGAAAGAAATTCATTTCTCCCATTGAGCTCATTTGGTATTTGGACTTCATCACTTGCTCAAATTCCTTGCACATTTGTTCATTTGTTGAGCCAAAAATGATGTCATCCACATACACTTACAGCAGTAGCAAATCTTTTCCCTTTCTTTTGTAAAACAAAGTCTTGTCAATAGCCCCTCTACAGAAACCATGTTCTAACAGATGGTTAGAAAGCTCATCATACCAGGCTCTTGGTGCCTGATGTAGTCCATAAAGTGCCTTGCTGAGCTTGTAGACTTTGTTTGGATGAATTGGATCTTTAAATCCAGGAGGTTGAGTGACATAAACTTCTTCATCTATCTTTCCATTCAGAAATGCAGATTTTACATCAAGCTGATAGACTTTAATGTTCATTGATGCTGCATATGTTAGAAAAATCCTGATAGCCTCTAGTCTAGCAACAGGAGCAAATACCTCTTCAAAATCTACTCCTTCTTCTTGTAGACACCCTAGAGCCACCAATCTAGATTTGTTCTTAATCACTATCCCCCTTTCATCCTTCTTGTTTCTAAAGACCCATTTTGTACCAATTGCATACTTGCCTCTGGGCTTGTCCACCAAGTTCCACACATGTAAGTCTTTGAACTGAGCTAATTCCTCCTGCATAGCTTCCACCCAGCTGTTATCCTTTAAAGTTTGATTGATATTCTTTAGTTCAACTTGGGATAGAAAACAGGCATACAGGCAGATATTTGCTCTTTTAGATGCACTTCTGGTAACTCTTTCATGTAGATCTCCAATTATGTTCTCTGCAGGGTGATTTCTTTCAACAGAGGTAGTGTGAACAATTGGTGGTACAAACACTTCTGCTTCTAGATTTGACATATTTATCTCAGCAGATTCATCTTCAGAACTGTTTTGATTTTCCGAAGGGTTTTGAACATCATTGAGTTTTGATGTAAAATGCCTCATTTCCTCCTAGCTGCAATGAGTCAAACAGGGTCTACAACTGAGACATTTCTTCAGTCTGAGAGGGTTGTTGACTTTGGATGGGTTCACTTTCAATAACACTTAGACCTTCATTTGAGATTTCAACTGCAGCCTCTTGTCCAACTCTCTCTACTTCATCTTCTTCTTGGATGTTTCTACCAAAGTCAAAACCATTTGCTTCAGGAGCAACTGAGGTCCATAGTTTGTCCTGATCAACTTGTTTTGCCTTTTCTTTTCCTTCAAAGCTGGTTCTTTACATACTATCATCCATGTCTTCACTATAGATTTTAAATGATTTGATCATTTTCTCAAGATCAAATAGCCATTTTGGACCCTTAGTATTGTTGAACTGATTTTCATTGAAGATTATGTCAGATGATTCAATGACCACCATGTGCTCTTTCACATAAACTCTATAAGCTTTTGAATGAGATGAATATCCCACAAAGAAACATTCCAGTGATTTGGACTGGAATTTGTTCAAGTAGTCCTTTGTGTTCAAGAGTGAGCATTTACATCCAAAAGGCTTCAAGAACTTCACATAAGGCTTTCTCTGGTAGAGAATTTCATATGGTGTTTTGTTTTGAGCCTTATTAAGTAGAACCCTGTTCTGCATATAACATGCAGTATTTATTGCTTCTGCCTAGAGGGTAACAGGAAGGTTGGCATCAGCAATCATGATTCTTGCAGCTTCAATTAAAGTTCTATTTCTCCTTTCTGCAACACCACTTTTCTTAGGGGTTCTAGGAGCACTATTCTTGAATTCTGACCCATTGTCACTTCTAATTACCTTCACTTTCCTAACAAGTTGATTTTCCATCTTGAGTACACAGGTTTTGATCAAATTTAGGGTTTCATCCTTGGTGCCCATGAAATATACCTAAGTGAATCTTGAAAAATCATCAGTTATCACTAGGCAGTATCTCTTCTTCCCAACACTTGGAACACTCACTGGACCAAACAAGTCCATGTGAAGTAATTCCAAGACCTCATCTATTGTGTTCATCAGTTTGCTCTTGTGTGAGGATTTGTGTTGTTTTCCCTTTAGGAAAGATGTGCATTTTTCTTCTAGCTTGAACTCTCTTGTGGGAAGGCCAACAACATGTTCACCTTTCACTAGTTTGTTCATGTTCTTCAAATTTACATGACACATCTTCCTATGCCATAGCACAGCTTCATTCTCAGTTGCCTTTGATACAAAGCATGAACCACCTCTTGAAGTTGCAGTATTCATTCTCAGTTCATAGAGATTGCCATTTCTTGGAGCCATCGTCATAATCATTTCGGTTGGAATCAAAAACTCTGGCTTCAAAATCAGGCAATGTTCATCATTGAAGGCAACCTTGTATCCCTTGTCACACACTTGAGAAATGCTTAGCAAATTGTACTGTAGTCCTTCAACATGTAGAACATTCTCAAAGGATACTTTGCCATTTGTGAGTGTTCCCTTTCCAACAATTTTTCCTCAATTTTCATCACTCCCAAATGCAACTGGTCCCTCATATTTCTTCACATAATTAATCAATGCAGACTTGTCACATGTCATATGCCTTGAACATCCACTGTCCATATACCATAAAGCATTGCTACTCATGGACTGTTCCTGCACATACACAAAAGGAATCAGTTTGATTCTGAGTTACAAACTCCATCAGTTTGTAATTCAGAGATAGTGGAGGATGCATCAGAAGTTTGGATTGGAACAGGTGGTGGATCTTCATATACGACTTCACAATCTTCATCAGTGTCGTATTCTGATCCAAAGTGCACTGCAGACACTTTAGTGCAACTATCAACTTCCTCAAGCACCTTATCCTTCCCTTCTTCTTTATCATTCACTTGAATCCTCTTGGTTCAAATCCTTGTTTCAACAGAAACTTCTCATCACCATTTAGAACACCTGGTCTTCTCTTTGCTTTTTCTTCATTTGGTGACCTTTTGTTCTTGTCTGTTGTTGTCAGGATTTGGTCATCTTCTTTGATCTTCAAAATTGTTTTGAGCCTTTGTTTCAACATAGGCTAATGGTTCTTGTCTTCAGATGGGTTTTTATTTCCATTCAAGTATCTCTCATATATTTCTTTGTAGCTTTTCATGTCATAGCCACTAACCACATCTGGAATTTCAAAAATATCCTCAAGAATCCAGCAAGAGTCAGTGTGATGCCATATGCATCACATTTCATGCAGAACACTTTAGCAAAACTTCCCAAATCTTCAAGAAGTTTCTTGTCCTTGATCTTGTCACTTGGTTTAGGGAAGTCAAATCCTAAAGATGTCTTTGGATTCAAAGTGTTGGAGAAATCCATCTTGATTGGCTTGCTGAGATCATCGCTTGTGTATATTTTTCTTTGATAAAAACAATATCCTTCAGCTTGGATGGCAATCTTGAAGAACTTCCCTCTTCTTCTATTGAATGTCTTCTTCTTGGAGTATTATTCACATCACCAACATCAAACAATTCATGATTAGAAAAGACTGGGTAGATTGGTGGACGACTCTAATCATAAGAAGATTTAATGGTTGTTCTGTTTTCTTCTTAACGACTAGCTGTGGTTCTGTTCTCTTCTTGATGACTGGATGTGATCTAGCACATATATCAAATGGAACATGCTCTCTTCTCATTTTTTTGTGGTGCTTTCTTACCTTTGATGTCATAGGAGGCAGAAGAGGAATTTTGTCACTTTTCTTCTTGTTTGTTCTTTTCTTCTTCTTCCCCTTTGATGACTTAGAGATTCCACAGCTACAATTGCTTTCTTCACTGGAGTATTCACTCCATTTCTTTTTCACTCCTTGAAGCTGTTCATCAACCATAGTTTCTTGCTTATCAGTCTGTTTCATCACAAATTCTCTATCCTGATCTACAATCACATCATCATACTTCTTGATAAATTCAGGCTTATCATCAAACACATTTTTGAACTGTTTGAGATACTCACTTCTGCTCTCTTTATCAACTTTCAAAGGGTAACTATCACAGAATGGTGGTGGCACATTCTTGTACTTCTCTTCCTCTGTCATCTTTTCAACATGACCAATAATATTTCCTGTAGAGACAAGGTTTTTCAAAAACTCAATTTCAATCAACAATTCTGCATTCTTGAGTTTTTCTTCAGCAAACATCTTCTTTAATCCTTCTATCTCAATTCTCATTCTGGATTGAGCTTGATATGATACCATACAATCATCCTCCAATCCCTTTATTTGACTTTCATATGTAGCCTCACTATCCGCATACACATTCAGAAAGACATCCTTCCTTCCACACTCAGTTTTCCATTTTCCAACCTCCTGATTTAATTCATCAATTTTAGCAAGAAGATCAGAAATAAAAGTGTCAGAATTTACCTGAGTGTTGGAAGATTCAGCCTTGTCATTTATTTTGGCCATGAATGCAACATTTGCCCTTTCCATCTCAACAGCATGATTACTCCAGTCAAACTCTCCATCCTGAGCCACCCTTGTAACAGCTACATTTCCTTGATCCCTTTGCTGGTTCACACCATTTTGAGATGGTCTGTTTTGATTTGTGTGAACCTGCATCTGATTATTTCTCTGAGGTTGAAATGTTTGTTGCTGGGTTCTATTCTGATTTTGATAGGAATTTTGGTTGGGCATTTGATTCCTTTGCTGTTGAAAGTTTTGGTTTTGATTCTAATAGAACTGATTCTGGTTAACTTGATTGCCAGACTGCCTTGGCATGTTGCATTCCCTTGCAAAGTGTCCCGGTTGTTGACAGTTATAACAGATGGCTTTGGATTTGTCAAATCCAATCCTTTCATTTGGTCCATTGAAACTGGTTCTGTCAGTTCTGTTATACAACCTTTTGCTTCTTACTGCCAACATAGCCGCTTGCCATTTAATGTCCATATCTTCTAAATCATCAGCATCTATCTGTTCTAAGTCTTCTTGCACGATGCTTGTGTTTATCAGATTCTTAGCCACAAAGGCATGGTAAGACTCGGTGAACATTGAGAATAATGCCTGGTAATCTGTTCCTTGAGTTGGATTGTGTTGTGTGAAAGTAGACTGCCCATTTCCAGTAGATTGATTGTCATCTTCAATCAGCCGCACCTTGAATCTTGACTGACTGTTACAAGATGAGTTTGCTTCTGAAGGTTCCTCAATGATAGGCTGTTGATTCTTGATCGAGAGATTGCCCATGGGTGCAACAAGAGCATTGTTCATTTGAAAACTTGGCTTGTCCTCTTGAATCATATGGTTTTCAATCATTTCATGTTCAGCAGCCTTGAGGAAGGCTATCACATCATCTAACTTGAAGTTAGGAAAGTTGGTCTTCTCTTTGATGAACTTACTGGCAGTGTACCATTTGCCAGATAGAGATGATAAAAGCTTCTTGTTAAGCTCAAAATCGGAAATCTGCAAATTAGTGGTCCTAATTTCATTTACAATGGTCATGAACCTTTGTAACACTGACTTCAACCTTTCTCCTTCTTTAAACTTAAATCTGTCCAACTACTGCTTCAATCGGTCTTTCTTAATGTCTTTCAACTCAGTGTTCCCTTCAAACATTTCAATCACTGCATCATATATATCCTTTGCATTTTTATGATGATTTACAGTGGTTAAAATTTCCCACAAAAGCCCCAACTTCAGCATTGACAGTGCTTTATCATCTCTCTTTTTCATTCTCAAGTCGACCGCAGCGTTGTTGTTTGGTGCTGCTGAAGGAATATAGTTCCCTTCAGTGATAGCCATCCAAAGTTCTGGATCGTTATAGTTCACCGTAGCTTCAAATAGCGCTTTCCATTTTATGAAGTTCTCTTGTCCAAGCAGCCTTGGAATCTTGTTGGTTGACACTTCCTGGTCTTCCATTTCACCAGATTTGAGTTTTTCAGCAGCAAATCACAGTGAATCTTCAAGCTTCTTCACAAACCCTCAGTCCCGTGGTCTTTAGTGAGCTTACTCAAGCTTTGATACCACTTGTCAGGACCGTCCGTCGGGTGAAACCTTAGCAAAGGTTTGACAAGAACACACCGACTCAAATACTCAAAGACCTATTGAATATCCCGGCGGAATCAGGATATCCAATGATTGAGAATGAAGGATTGTGAACAGATATCAAACACAAAACAGTAAATGATAATCAGTAAATGCTCTTTCAGAGACAAAGATTCACTATATTTAATGATACGTCAATGGAACAGTGAATGGAATGTCTATTGTTTTGTGTGACGGCGGCGGCTCTTGTACGATGAACAAAAAGAATGTTTTCGTAATCAGTGCGTGCCAGCCTCTGTCTCGAAATCCGTTTCCAAAACCCGTTTTCTAATCCGTACCCTAAAGGTACCCTAGGACGTCTATTTATAGACCTTGACTTTCCTTTTCAGTAGTCCTAGTCATTACATAATGAAAGATAAATCTAATACAAGTGTCAGTCCTCGAGCAAGGTACATACCTTGCTCGAGCAAACTTCCTATACTAGGTGTGCTCGATGAGTGTCCTCGAGCAGACTTTACTTAAAATATATTATCTTTCGAAGAATACATATTCCCTTCGAGTAAGCTTCATTCCTCTTGACTTGTCCATGCTTTGCTCGAACTAGTCCATCGAGCAAGCTCATTCTTCTTGATGTCTTCAGCTTTTCTTATTCAACAATCTTTAGCATGCTCGGATGTAAATCTTGCTCGGTAACTGAACTGTGCTCGAAGTCTTTGCTTAGATTCACGTGACATCCTCTTATTGCATCCATGCTCGTCCCCATGTGCTCGATCATCCTGTGCTCGTAACACTTGGCTGGAACTTGTATGATCAAGCTGTTTGCTCGATTGGCAATCCATGCTCGATAGAAGAATAATCTTGCTCGTTGAAGTGTAGCTTGCTCGAAGCCTTCAACACTTAGAAGAATCAACCATTTAAGGTTCAGAACCTTGCTCGAAGTAGTAAAAACCATGCTCGATCATCTGGGCTTGCTCGAATTCCATACTTAGCCGTTTATGAGGAGGTTGAGAAGATTCCAATCTTCCTTGTAGAAAATCCAACCCAACATAATAGTAGTATTTTAAAGAAAAAAAATTATAAAAGATGAAAAAAACTTCAAAGAAAAGAAAAATTAAGATGTTGTAGTATATAGAAGATAATATAATCTATCCTATATAATAAAGGAATCCACTTTTTGCAATGTGTCAATCTAATATTTCTTCATTTCTACTTTTCTAGTTTTTCTTACCCAAAATATGAGGATAATATTGTTGCAATATCACCCTTTTATTTATCTTTTTTTTTTAAAATATTTTTAATAGTAAATATATTTAGATATATGCCAATTATAACTTTGGCTATTTATATAATATTTAATTTTTTGCTTTATCTTTCTAAAATTATTCAGACTTATGTAATACACAGGTTTTTAACTCTTAAAGTAGTTCTTATAAACCAAGTATAACTAAATGCAACTTTAATTTGGTTCTATTATACGATGTAGAAGAGACGAAGGTTTATTACTTTGTGTTTGATGTATCACTTTTAATTCAAGGAGCAAATCATCGATCTGTGGTGTCATCCAAACCTAATAGAATCTTACTAATAACAAAGCTATTTGTAGGGTTTGGGAATCATAAGATGTAGGTAAATCGTATCACTATCTCTAATGTTAGAGAGGTAGCTTTCAATGAGACTCTCGGCTCTAGGTAAAACCTGCATGTGAAGCATAAAACCAATAATATACAGTAATAGCATGCTAATTATCGAAACTACATAACTAGAAAGATACCACTAGCACTGAGTGCCAAGTAAGCAAGAACGATATTATATCTGTTACCACAACATAAACCAACAGATATACACGATCGTAGGAAAACACAACAAGCAAAGTCGACATAATGCATAGCCTTCCCTATATATCACTAATCCTAATCATACGTTTTCACCAACTCCTATCATGAACCATATCCTCAGAAAGGTTTAAATCTAGCAAATCATGCTTAATCCGCTCATCTCAAGTGAGTCTAGGATTGCCTCTTTTATTGTTTATAATTGTTATCTCTTTTGAGCGCATACACGAAAGAAAAGAAAGAAAAGCAGGGAAGAGAGAAATTTTATTGCTCTGAAATCAAAAGTCACCTACAAATGAAAGTAAACCTCCTATATATACAAATACATATGCGCTCACACCCCCCCTTAAGTTGGAGGTTGAGAAAACCCAACTTGCGCAATAGCTCATGAAAATAAGGCCTTGGCAAGCTCTTGGTAAACAAATCTGCAAATTGATCAGCTGTCTTCGTATGTATGAGATTAATCAGACCTTCCTGTAATTTTTCACGAACAAAATGACAATCAATCTCTATATGCTTTGTTAGCTCATGAAAGACCGAATTCTTGGCAATGTAAATGGCAACTTGACTGTCACACTTGAGGGTAACTGGAGTAATGTTAGGAAAATTAAACTCAGTAAGAAGTCGAGTTAACCATGCAAGCTCAGCTGCAACACGACGAAGTGAGCGATACTCAGCTTCAGCAGCACTCAAGGAAATAGTTGGTTGTTTCTTGGATTTCCAAGAAATAGGAGAACCACCAAGAGAAACATAAAACCCACTGACCGATCTTCATGTATTAGGACAGGCCGCCCAATCCAAATCACAGAAAGCCTGTAATTCAAAAGAAGGATTATTGTTGAAAAATAAGCCTTGAGATAAAGTACCCTTCACATAAATAAGAGAATGAAGAGCCACATTCCAATGAGGAGGCCTTGGATCTTGCATGAACTGGCTTAAGAATTGGACAGGAAAAGCAATATCGGGTCTTGTATGAGTAAGATAATTGAGTTTCCCAACAAGTTTCCTGAATAGTATAGGGCTACTAATAGGAAGACCCTCATGAACCCTTGAGTTGTAAATGATGAGATAATGGAGAACCACTAACAGAAAGATTGGAGGTATCAAATTCTGAAAGCATGTCCCAAACAAATTTGTGTTGAGACACGATGACACCATTCGTAGTATTAAGAACCACCATTCCCAAGAAATAGTTAAGACTCCCAAGATCTTTAATCTTGAAAGAAGAATCAAGAAAGGATTTAAGAATATTAATCTCCTCTAGATTGTTCCCAGTGATCAATATGTCATCAACATATACAGTGACATAAACCACCGAGGATCCCATAGATTTTGAAAATAAAGAATGATCATTCTGGGAAGACATGTACCCTCGTGTTTTAGAGCAGTGGACAATTTTCCATACCATTGCCGAGATGCCTGTTTTAAGCCGTATAAAGACTTTTGAAGCTTAAGAACTTGATGATTAGGAAGATCCATACCGGGAGGTGAATGCATGTAAATTTCCTCATCTAAATCTCCCATGAAGAAAACCATTATTAACATCAAGTTGAAAAAGGGGCCACCTTCGTTTGGTAACAACAGAAACAAGACCACGAATGGTAGTCATTTTGACAACAGGAGAGAAAGTCTCATTATATCAATTCCTTCCTTTTGAGTATCTTCTCTGGCCACCAATCGGGCCTTACAACGTTCAACAGTGCCATCTGCTCGGTGTTTAACTTTAAACACCCATTTGCTCTTAATAGCCTTCTTTCCAGGAGGAAGATCAACAACAACCCAAGTATTAGTATTCTCAAGAGCTTGAAACTTGGTTTCATGGCATCTTGCCATGTAGGAATATTTGTAGCCTCTTTGTACGAAGTAGGCTCATGTAAAGCAGATATAGCTGTTGTGAGAGTTTGACTGGAAGAAAGAAGTTGAGAAGAAGAACAAGACACAAAAAAGGAGCACGAATTAGTGACAGTGTGAAAGCAATGATGAGAAGAATTAGAATGATTACAGACATAATCATTCAAACAAGAAGGATGAACAAAAGGTCTGGAAGACCTTCTAACAGGTGGATCGTTAGAAGAAGGAACAGGAATATTAGAAGCAGCGGAATCGGGAATCGAATTAGAAGCGGAAGCAGAGGAAGAATCATCAAAAAATTGGTTGATGATATAAATGGATGGAAAAATTAATTCTTTCTTTGGATTTTGTGATTGAAGGGAATAAAGCTTCAAAGAAAACGACATCTCTTGAAATGATGATCCTATTTGTGTCAAGATCATATAAACGATAAGCCTTTTTACCAAGAGGATATCCCAGAAAAACAATAGGAATAGCCCGTGGTTTGAATTTGTCCCTTCCATGACTTAAAGTGGAAGCGTAAGCAAGGCAACCAAAAGACTTCATGTGAGAATAAGAAGGAAATTTTCCTGTCAAAACCTCAGGGGTTTTATTGTTAAGGACCTCAGTGGGGAAACAATTGATTAAATTTGTTGCTGTCAAAACACAGTCACCCCAAAACTAAACAGGAAGTTTAGGTTAAAACATTAAGGCTCTCGATGTTTCAAGCAAATGGTTATGCATTCGTTCAACACCACCATTTTTTTAGGAACAGCAACACAAGTTGTCTGATGAATAATGCCTTTACTTAATAAGTAAGCACGTTGAACTAGACCAGTCCCTAGTTCAAAAGCATTATCAGAATGAATGCATTTGACAGCGGTACCAAATTGATTGCTAACGATTTCAATGAAGGATTGAAGAATAGGAAAAGCATTGCTTTTAGTGGAAAGCAAATGTGTCCAAGTGGTTCTGCTATAATCATCCACAATAGTTAAAAAAATATTTGAAGCCATTATAAGTAGCTGCATGATAAGGCCCCCAAACATCAATATGAATTAGCTCAAAAATTTTACTAGTAGATGTAGAGCTAATAGGAAAAGGCATTTTATGTTGTCTTGCCTTAGGAAAAATATCACAATGCTCGATAGACTTAAAAGATGAATTAGAAATGAAAGATAATTTTTTTAATTTGTAAATTGGAAAATGTCCTAGACGATAATACCAAGTTTCAACGGTAACAGCAGAGTTACAAGATTTATTGAAAAGAAAAGAATTAGTAGCAAAAGTCTTGGTGGCTTCAAGAAGATAAAGACCATTGAGCATTTCACCAAGAAACATATGGCTCTTCAGAAAAGGGGCCTGTAAAACACAATTGTTTTTAGAGAAAAGAACGGTACCATCAGTATCAGAACATACACTTGAAATAGAAAGAAGATTAATTTTAAAATGTGGTACCAAAAGAATTTGAACAAAGAAAGGTTATCAGTTAAAGGAAGAATCCCATATTGATGAACTGTAACACTGGTGCCATTAGGAAGAGTGATGAAAATAGGATTTTGTAAAATGGAAACACTTGAAAAAACCAAGTTTTGATCATGACACATATGATCATTTGCACCAGTGTCAATGATCCATTTTGAAGAAAATTTAGAAGAATTACAAGACATGATACCACTGAAAGAGTCATGATTAATGGTTGTAGCGTTGTTAGCAGCAAAAGCATTAGAAATCCCAGGTTGGAGTTTGTTTTGCTGCAACAAAACCATTAAGTCATGATACTGTTGTTGAGTTATTCCTTGCTGATCAGCATGTTTATCATTTTGTTCTTTTTCTTCAGCAAGATTAGCAAACCTCTTTCCTTTAGCAAATTTATAGTCCTTTGGAAAACCAATCAACGTATAACATATGCTCACTGAATGTCCATTCCTTTTACAGTGAGTACACACCAGATTTCTTCTATTTTCTCTAGTTCCACCTCTGATCGGTCCTGCAGTATTAGCATGCATAGAAGAGAAGATGTAGCAAAAATCAGTGGTGGTGGTGTGAATTTCTCTCTTTTTTTCATATTGTATCAAAATCCCATAAGCACGATCGATAGATGGAAGAGGTTGCATCATTAAAATATTGCTTCTGATCATGTCATAGTTTGGATTTAATCCAACAAGAAACTGAATTAGTCTTTGATCTTCCTCTCTTTTGGCAAAAGCATGAGCAGCCCCACATGTGCAAGAAGGAATGTAATTGACAGCATTCAACTCGTCTCAATAGGATTTCATCTTAGCAAAATAAGTAGCAATATCACTACTTCCTTGGGAGATTTGACAGAGATTTTTTTGAAGTTGGTAGACTCTAGCACCACTAGCTTGTCCATATCTAGAATTAAGCTCGTTCCAAAGAGTTTGAGCTGTTTCGGCATATAGAACACTATCATGAATATCGTGATTAAGAGTGTTGAGAATCCAAGATATCACCATATCATTACACCTTTGCCAGAGGGCAAGATGTGCTTGATTAGCCGGCATAGGAACTGTGTTATTAATGAACCCAAGTTTGTTCTTAGCAGATAGAGCAATAGACATTGCTCATTTCCAGGCTCCATAACTATTGCCGTCAAAGAATTTTGAGATGAGAATCATGGCTGGGTGATCGGATGGATGAAGGTAAAGAGGATTAGATGAATCAAAGAAAGTATTAGGGACTTCCATTTAGAAAAAAAAAACAGAAAAACAAACAAAGAACGAGAAGAAAAAGACTTATGCGCTGAATGAAGACAAAAGAGACTTATGCGCCACATAACATATGCGGCACATATGTAGGACATGTAGACATATGCGCTTATAGTCACATATACGTTGGACTTATGCGGCACATATGTCTAAGACATATGCGCTGGAATGATTAGAAACAAATATTGACATTTTGGAATGGATTTTGAGTATGAAAGTTTGAAGGGTTTTAAACGAAAGTATAAGGAACAGTCAGCGAAAGTTTGAAGAAATTTTGACGGTTGAAAACCCGAGAAAGTGACAAAAGAGAAGAAAAAGAAGGAATTTATGTAAGAAATGAGAAGAAAACCAGCAGAAAAGGAGTAGCAACCTGAATATATTGATCAAAATATCAATAATCCAGAGAAAACGACTGATGAAGAAAGAAAAACTAGAGAAAAAAATGAAAAATCGGTTTAAATTGAAGAGCAGGCCTTAATAACCATTCTCTGATACCATGTAATCGTATAAACGATAACGCGAAAGAAAAGAAAGAAAAGTAGGGAAGAGAGAAATTTTATTGCTCTGAAATCAAAAGTCACCTACAAATGAAAGTAAACCTCCTATATATACAAATACATATGCGCCGCATATGTTGAGTAAACATATGCGCCGCATATGTAACATATGCGCTCACATTTCTCTCTAAATTTGTTAAATATATTATCTTTTATTTAGGCATTTTTTACTTAATATATCAATATTTACAACGTTTTTTTCCCCTTAATGTCTGTCCTTGTTATGTTAAATTTTTTGAGATATGTTTGTCGACTAATGTTTTGTAAAACATTTTGATTTTTTAAGCATTTATTTTAATTTTATGCATTTTTAACACGCATTTCTTCTTTTCTTTACAAAACGTGCTTTTGAACATTTTTAGAAAGGGGATCGGATTGCGGGTTTGATATAATTTTTATTTCCTAAGAAGGGGTATGATAGGTGAAAGAAGTGGGTATGTTTAGTCTAACCTATAAAAAATTATTAATAAATAATTCTTGTACATTGACAAATAACAAAATACCCATTTATAGCATTGTATAATTTGGTCTTTTGAAAAAACATCTATCTATTTAAAGAGAACTATGATATACTTAAATATGAAATCGAAAGTCGTAACATTCATTTTTCTTTTTAGAGTAGGTAAATTAGTGAAATTTGACATCAATATTAGAAATATGTGTTATGAGTATTCATAACTCAGTTGTTCTTGAATATGGGATTTTTCTTCTCCATAATGGCATCATGTAGTGCTTTTAATGCAGCTAAGTAAGCAATACCACACGTCCAAATCGTACTATAACTTGCTGGTGGGTTGATGAATTGAAGACGTTTCATATGGTACTCATTATCTCTTCAATTTATGATAAATTACGAAACTAGCCATTTCCATGGATGTGCTATATATCTATCATCATGCGAGAACTATTTCACACATATAGGAATGACTTACCCAACAACATGCCTATGTATCAACTTTAACTCATGTATAATCATCCACGTACACAAATATTTGTACATTTGGGTATATGTGTATGTATGTGTCACTCTCATAGGGCGACCTCCTTCAAATTCTGGCTGTACATATATAGTTACCAAATTAAAGTTTATCAAATCCCCCATCAGCATCTCTGTCGCATAAAAGTTACCTCGTTAGTCACACTTGGAGCAAGAACCATCAACTTCCAAACCCCACATTAAGATTAATGCTTGTTTAATTTTATATATGACCACCATCTTTTAGTCAATCTTTAGTTATATAACCAAACTTTTTGTTACATCGATGAATATTTAAAATGTGTATGTAATCTGTATGATGGTCTTTAAAAATTTTAACTTGAAATATCTTGGAATAAGTATTGAAATCTTAACAGTTGACTAGGGCTAGCAATTTATACACGAGACACTTATACACGACACGTACCTACACGACTTTAACAAGCAACGGTAAGGCCTTAACAGGTTTCGTGTACTAAACAGGTAAAATACCTGTTACCTGTAAGTACCTGGTTAGATTTTTATAATATATATATATATATATATATATATATATATATATATATATATATATATAATATTATAATTATAAACTATTATTATCCATTTATCCCCAAACCTTAACTCCCGTTTCCACTTTCACTTTTCCACTTTCACGTTTCCAAACCCTAACTCACTTCTCCATTGCCGCCACCACTTCTCCGGCCAAACCTCTCTTCGCCCGCCGCCCTTCTCCGGTGATTCCTCTGCCACCATTCTCAGCCAGCACCACTTCCTCACTGGACTTTCTCAGTTTCTCCTCTCCGTTGTCAGAGCCGCCGCCGCCCGCCGGTGCTTCTTTCTACTTAGTAATGTTGCTTGATAAAACTATATGAATATGCCCAATTGTCCATATGATTAAAATGACTAATTGACTATACTTATTTTGTGTTTAGGTTTGATTGTTTGCTTGCTTGGAATTGAAGATTTGAGAGAAAGACCAATTGGAGCTTGTAAGTTTGGAACTTGATGTTGTTTGATTAGAATTCGGATGCTTTATTTTAAGACTTTTATGAACTTTCAACGACTTTTATTTGCTTGTTATTGTTTGCTTCTATTGTTTTTTGTCTTAAAATTGTTAAGGATCTTGGATTTATATTTTATTTTAAGACTTTTATGAACTTTTGACGAATTTTATTTCCCTAAACAGGTTATCAAATATGTGTCACTAAACAGCTCTTATTGTGTATTATCGTGTATTACAGGTATTAACAGGTTCGTGTTCGTGTTTAGGATACAGGTACACGAAAAGTTTTCGTGTCGTGTACAGGTATACCCATTACGTGTTCGTGTCTTATCGTGTACAGGTATACACAATATGTCAGCCCTACAGTTTACTGACAAAAATTCTTTTTACTAACACAAGCTTATACAACTTTCAAACCTTTCTCAAAATACTGCACTTTAGGAACAAGAATGACTTCATTTGGATATGTTATGACTTATGATCAAGTTAGGACTCAAACAAGTGGGACGAAATATCTGATGAAAAAGACAGTTAGATCCTTCAATTAATCTATTATGTATGCCCAGTTTGAGGTATCAAACTCAATGAAATCTTATTAAACCACTTGGGTTGAAAATTTAACTCTTTAAACTTTAGACCCAAAATTCGTCTCATTTGGTTAACTTTTGACTGAGTTATGAACTCCTAAACCGAGTCTAGTATTCGGCTCATCATACTTTGTCTTCAAGTAAAAATATATGGAAATGGGATTATGAAAATCAAACAGAGTTTGAGGTAAAACAAATAAGAAAATTAATTGAAAGAAAGTCTCTCCTAGAAGTTTCATAGCGAACTAGATGGAATAAAGATGTTCCAATAAAAGTAAACATTTTTGCTTGGCGACTTTTCCTTGATAAATTACCGACTACAACCAATCTCTCAAATAAATGCTAGACGTGCCATGTGTTTTATATCAATTTTCTTCTAGAGACACTGAAATAGCACTACTACATAAACAAGTATTTGCCACCGATTTTTGCTATGAAAAAAATCGGTAGCAATTTTTGCTACGAATTAGCTACGGATTAGCTAGGGACACATTTTGCTATAATTTTGCTACGAATATTCCGTTGCAAGAAAAAATCCATAGCAAAATTGAGAAAATAAGTATTATAAAAATAACTTCAAAAAATCCGTAGAAAACTTGAGAAAATAAGTATTAAAAAATTAGTTCATAAAATCGGTAACAAAATCTGTAGCAAACTTGAGAAAATAAGTATTATAAAAATGAAATCCTAAAATTGGTAGCAAAATCCATAGCAACTTGAGAAAATAAGTATTGTAAAAATGATTCCAAAAAAACTAGTAGCAAAAATCCATAGCAAAATAAACAAATTAATATTTAAAACTTAATAACATAAAGTTTAGTAAAATTTGTAGCAAATTTGAGAAAATAAAAAAAGTATTTAAAAAATATTAGCATAAAATTCATTACGAAATGGTAGGAAAAGAAAACAAATTTAAAACTAATTTAGCACAACATGCTCCATAATACAGTAAAACCTTTAATATTAGGACCGAGATATTTTATTAATTTAGCGAGATACTATTATATCGATAACTTAATAATTTATTAATTTAAAGAGGTTTTACATATGACCTTTAAATTTCCAAGTGCAATGTACAATCACAAATTAATTGAATTTGTCAACATCTTCGCCTTAGATGACGCCAACAAGGCATAGGGATAGGGTCTGGTTGTAACTGCCTTCCCCCTATCCTTAGTATCGGTGGTGCCATCTTTCAGAACCGGTTTGTTACTTTTATTTTTATTATTAGTTTTATTAGGTATAGTTAAATTAGTCGGTTCTGGTTCGTCATCACTGATGACATTTTCATCAACTTCTTCCACCACCCCCTCAACCAATGGTGGTGGAATCCCAACCTTATTATCATATACCTTCCCACTTCTTAAAATACTTACCTGTTTAACATGTTACTTTGAGCTCGAACCGAAGTGTTTCGGGTTGACTATAGTGTCAGCACTTTCTTCAAATTAGCAACATCGAAGGCTAATTGACCAATCTACTTCGCCATTGCTTCTGAAGATTTATCTTTTAACTCGAACTGCTTCTGGGTATCTTTCTGGTTCTCTGCCACTAGTTTCAGCAAAGCATCTAATTTCGAGTGCACGGACTCGTCTAAATTACCCGAGGACCCCTTTTGTCGGTACTGATTTTGGCCACCCGATGAACTGTTGCCCCGGTAACCATCTTGGTTATACCCCCTACTGCTATTCTGATTATATGAACCCTGCTGATAAACACCTAGGCGGTAATTACTCTGCTGTCGATTTTGGATGGAACCCTGAAAGTTCGGGTTTGAATGACTCGCTACATTCCGTATCTGAAGTTCAGGTAGTTCCTTAGGACGGGGTGATAGGTGTTTGAGTTAAACCCTTGACCCTTGGAATCCCTGTATGCATAGTTTACCTCTTTGGGTTCCTCCTCATATCCGGGACAATTTTTTGTTGTGTGCCTGAGTTCCCCAAGGTCTTCACAAACTGAGAACTTTATCTCAACTTTACCAAACTCCTTCTTCTTATCTTTCTTGCAAAGCAAGCTCTCACTCCAACTCTGCTATCCGTTCAAACTCACTCGATGCTTATTTTACTAATCTGCTGATCGAGTGTTTTCTTCTTCTTTCGGCAGCTGCCTCAGACTTAGAGTCTTAACACATCAGCTCTAAAAATCCCAATCATCTTCCCTGGGCTGATTCAACAACTTACTGTTACTTGAGGCCATTAAATGTTTTCATATGTCATTTCGTCTACAAAACCCTTTACCAATTCCTATAACTCGATCCGATGGTGCTGCTATTTTCTGATCATCTCTTTAAAACGAGTGAATGCCTCATGAAAAAACTCACCCGAAAACTGTGAAATGTGATGGATCTCAATTCTGGCCTCATCTGTCTTCGTCTATGAATAGTATTCATTTAAGAAAGTTTGATGCATCTCGCCCCAGTTTCAAATATTGTACATTTGTAATGAATTGAACCAATGTTTGGCCTTATCCTTTAATGAAAATTGAAACAGCCACAACCGAACTTCATCCTGATCATACGTACCATCACCAATTGAACTACAGATTGCTGAAAAATCAGACAAATGAGAATACGAGTCTTCTGAAGCCATCCGGTGAAAATTTGGCATAATGTTAATGTAAGGCGGATGCGAGCTGAATGTCCGTCGTCCTGGTATACGCACATGCGGGACTATAGGGGAAGCACCTCCTGAAATAGCCACTTTGAACCGACTGTTTGCACCCTGAACTAGAGCTACAATATTTCTTCTTCGCCCCCCTCTGTTAATCTGGCCACCTTTATTAATCTAAATCCCATAACCTCTGTCTACCCTGTTTCCCCCAGCACCATGTATGCCCCTGTTCCTGTTCAGAAAACCCTGCACCTCGCTGATTCACCGGTTCGGCTTCCTCTTCTTCCCAACCTTTATTAAAATCATTTACCGACTCGAACTCGTTATTATGTCTGATCCTCCAATCTGGCCCATTATTATCATTTTGCCCCTGATTTATGCCATTCCATTCCTCTTCACCCTCTTCATCCTAGGTGTGAACACTGATATAATCTTCGTCTGGGTACCCCTGAATTCTGTGACGGGGGTATTTTTTGGAGCTAGTGGTCTGGGTTGGTGGTTGTTTCAGTTTCTGGATTGACGAGCTGATTTATTTGGGTTTTGTTGTTGGTTGGTATTAACGGTGGGATTTGGGTTGTTTTCGGGCTGGTCTCGGTTATTATTATAGTTTGGGTGAAAGATGTTGTTTTCGGGCAGTGGGTTTTCGTTTTGATTCTGATTTTGGTTTTGGTTTTGGCAATCCATTGCTGACCCTCTATGCTGAGCTCAATTCTGCCGGGCTATCCTCTTGATTTTTGGCTCGAAGATAAGCAGAGATTGTCTTCCTAAGTGGTGGGTGTGCATAAACCTGATACTTGCACAAATAACACACCACGCGTAAAATGGGAAAACAAAAATAAAAAACTAAAATTAAAACTAAAGCTAATACTAGAATAAAACAAGAAAAAATAAAATCATACAAAACACTAAGCGCACTAACTTGCCGGAAACGGTGCTATTTTGATGCTATATTGTCGCTGTCTAGTCAAAAACAATAATAATCATATATCATAATCACCTTAAACTGGTTAGGGAAAGTAGGGTGTCAAACCATGAGGAGTATGAGTGCTGATCACACTAGAAAAGAATTGGTTTTAAAATCAAACAAGCAAGTTAATCAAAGTTCAAGCAGTTCACAAAAGAAAATCACACCTGGGGTTTCAAGCATGCAACAAAACATTAATCTCATTTCATTTAATAGATTAGTTGTCAATAATCAAATCAGGTTGGTTAACTAGTTAAACCTTAGGCATCAATTATCGCTAAAACACGACACTTTTATCAACGGTCCCTGCCAGTGTGACTCAACTAAGGGAAATTGTATGCTTCATCACATGCAAACTAACAAAAAAACCCAATGAACAAGTATCACAGCAACAGGCAAACTAATCGTTCTGATCAAAATAAACCTAAACCAGCTGAATGCACAATAATACCAAATGTCAATGCTCATAGATTAATCATAAACAAATAGAAATAGTTCGTTCATAAAACATGAGTACACTATAAAATACAATACTCTACATCCTGGGTATGACTCGAGGAGACTAGCCGCTCGTGGTGATGATTCGGTCTTCGCTCGCTGTTTGGAAGCCATGAATATGAATTAGAAGGTGAATGAATATGGACTTTTTTTCTTTCTACGTGACCTAGTGCTGCCGTCTCCTCCCCCACGTTTTCTTTAATTAAGGTAAAAACCTCCTGTGATGCCTTTGGTTTTTTTTTCTTTTTTTCACGAGGGCTTTTGTGGGCCAGCCCAAATAGCCTACGCAATGTTTCGTTCACAACTTTTATTATTTGAGGTATATGTGATTTAAATGCAGCCAAAATCTCATTTTGTTTTCCTGTTGATATATCACATGTACTAAAACTCATTCTTTCTTTCTTTTACTATTATTATTATTATTATTGTTTCTTTAATTTACTTGAATGGAACCCATAACAATAATAATAGAAGCATTTTGCATTTCACCCACCCTCTTATTCCACATTGAACTTTTCATCATATATAACAAACTAGTTAAATGCACCGATCCAATATATTCCAAGCTCACTATCCTGAAACACCAAAGCATGCTTGAAGTATCAAAGTTCTAATTAAAAACTTAATAAAAACAATAAAATACATATTAAAAATGCCAAACTTATACCCGGCCATCAGACACCTACATCATAGCACGTACGAGGTCCACAGTCCTCCCCTATGCTACCACATTACATTTACAGCGTGTATAAGGTCCACAACCCTTTCCTATGCTGGCACCTACCAGGTATAACAGGTATAAGGCCCACGGTCCTTATCGACGCTAACGTCTATCATCTATAACACGTATAAGGCCCACAATCTTTAACGACGCTATCACATGCTACGTCTATGTCCAAAAGAAGTTATAGGGATTTACCATCCTAACCAGGGATGAGCGTTTTCGGTACGGGTACCGATTGGTATCATTACCGATTTGGTACCGTCGGTACCGACTCGGTACCAAGTTTTGAGTTTTCGGTATCGGTACGGTACCGGTATTTCCTGAATTTTTCACGAAATACCGGTACCGTACCGCTACCGAACCGAACATTTCGGTACCGGTACCGGTACCAATTATTTCCGAATTTCGGGATCGGTACCGGTCGTTACAGGTACCATCCCAATCTCATCCCTAATCCTAACTTACTGTAAGTCCCGAATCTGGATCACTACAATTATGATATCAACAATCTAGGTGTTGTTGCGGAATTCCAACACTACATGATTCAAGAACACAAACACAGCACCAAGAATTTGCTTCAAAACACACGTTAATATTAACGTCGGGTGCTTAAGCACTATTAATACAATACTCATCTATGATACTAGACGGCCAAAACACAAGTGAACGAACAACCCAACTGATGACCCACTCACGAACCAACTGGCAACCCTACAAAAAAAATACATCCTGTATATAGACTACCAACCTTGGCCCAAAACAAAGTAAAGCCCACCAAAATCAATAGATTTCGGTTTACACATAAATGCCCAACTAAGCCCAATCTAAGGTTAACAATACCAAGCATAAACCATAAAATATAGCCCAACAATCTCCCCCTTGGTTTATTGCTTGATTTTAGTCGTGCTCGAAGATATCTTCAAAACTCTGTTCTTGAGTTTGTTTAGCAGCATGAGATGGGCCTTGAGTTGTCTGAGCTTCAATAGTGACGGGCTCAGCAATAGTTGGTTGAGTTGTTGGTATCACATCACTAGCCAACACGCCTGGTCTCGGATCTTTCTTTCGTCGTTTGTGTAGAATAAGATCGGTGGCTGGCTCTTCGTCAATATCATCTTCAACATGTGTCACAGTGACTGATTGAGGAGGTTTCAATGCAGTCAACTGGAGCTTTTTCTTGAACGCTTCGAACTCTTTAACTTGTTCAGCAGTAGGTACTGACTGTTGTACCTTTGAGCAGGAACCACATGTTCCTCAGCTACAGCTGCACCAACAGCATCAACATCTGACTCGATCTCAGAAAATCTTCCAAACATGACCAACGGATGAAGGACCTCAATAAACCACTGACTCCCTTCCAAACTTAATCAAATCTGCAAACAAAACCTTTAGAACTTCTGAGATAACCATCTAGGCCGAGAACCAGGATGGGCCGAGAACACCATTAACACAAACAACTTGGACCAAAGATGACTCGAACAATAACACAAATATTATGGACACATTCGGCCCAACTGAATGGCCCACGACATTGTTTGCAACCGTCAAATTTCATGATCTAAAAAACAATCCCGATTCATTTGAAAACGATTTCTTAAGACATTTGTTTCGACACGAGTAAACATGAGGTAAAAACTAAAAATTAAAAATAAAATAAAATTAGAATAAAAACTAAACTAAAACAAAATTTACCTATCCAGTCTTTAGAAAATCAACGTATATTGGGATCAAATTTCAGCTATTTAAAAACGAACCACCTTTTTATGAAAAGATCCGAACATGAAATCATATTAATTAAGGCACTTTCACAATGATTCATTTTCAGCATTACTATGACATGGTGAAAAGGTTGATAGCGGGTAATTTTCATTGCGATAGTGATATGATTAGATTCGATTAGGCATAAGACTTACATGGACATCGACATCACTTATGGACCTCTGATGCCCCTTATCTATTCTCAAGGCGTATTTGGCTTTCCCCATATCACCCCAATTGGACTCCAACCCCCTAGTACTTGATCAAAATAATTTTCTCTAGACAAAATGATTTTAAGCTTTAAGGTTGAACGTTGGACTTACATTCCATCCGGACTTACAAGCCTTACATTCAGGGTGTTTAGGACTTACTTGAATGTCCCACCCCTGTAGTTCCTTGAGACCCCTTTAAGCTTTTAGAAAACAATTTCAATGATAAATTAAATTATTATTATTTATTTATTTTATTTTTTTTAATATGAAATATAATCTTTTTGGTGATCAAGATACTAACGGGCTCGTGTATGACTGGGTAATTGCTTTTCTGCCTATCATTCGGAGAGATGTATCTAGGAACATGCAAATATCTTCAAAATGACTCTCCACAATAAGTTTAGAAAATTTAATTTATATCACTTCAAACTTTTAATTATCATGAAAAGCTTCCACACACATCAATAACTAATCAAAAGCCTTTTAAGCCTAATAACTTCACACGTTAGGCACTCGAAATCAATTTATCTATCATTTCTCAAAGGTTGGATCAATTTTCATTTGAAAATACTTTAAGCTATCTGAAAAGCTTTTAGTTGAATAACAATATCACTTCCCTGATGATATTCCGAAGATGATTTAAATCCAATCACCCCAGCTGCCTTCAGTTTTCAGGTGAATAGCTATCCTATGTGTCTACAGGTAGACAATAGGACCAAACACATAATAAAATGTGTCCTTCAAACTTTAGATGGCCAACATAATTTTCAGTGAAAGAACTTAAACCGATAGTTAAGCCAAAAAATAATTTTTTATGTATGTTCAGTTGCCCCGGTCACTTTCAGTCCTAAGGTTAATGGCTATCCCGTGAGTCAAGAATTGATGACAGGACCAAACATATGAAATATGTCCGTTGAACTTGAGTAACCGGCATGATTTTAAGCAAGAGAACAAAGCGTTTTTGATTTTTTATTTTTATTTTCATTTTTTTTATTTTTATTAAGCACACACACACACACACTCTTTTTGTATTTTTCTTTTTCTCCCCCTAAATTTGTACAGAAATTATGTACACAATTTAAACCTCAAAAATACTCGGTCTTCAAAACGTAACATCTTAAGAAACCCTACAAGCACATTGAATCTGGCTGTTCCGACCGGTTTCGTAAAAAGGTCCGCCACATCAGTGTGGACCTGTTCGATGGAATAGTTTCCGGTCATAACAGTCATGAATAAAATGAATTTTGATATCGATGTGTTTGGTTTTAGAATGCTGAACTGGTTTTTAACAATGACAATGGCAGCATCATTTTCACAGAAAATAGAAGTAAATAAACTTTAAACCATGATCCAGCAATTGATGTTGCATCCAGATGACATGTGAACAGCAGGCAGAAGCAACATCATTCGCCTCGGTAGTCGAAGTGGACACCGTTTGTTGTTTCTTGCACTGCCATGAAATGAGGCGATCACCCAATCAAAGTACCCTTCTCTCCTCCCGCTAAGGAAACATACCCTCCATTAAAAAATTGAATGTCGTGTAGTTGAGAGATGTCTCCTGTCATGTGCCTGGAACAACCACTATCAACATACCATGGTCTGATGATATTCCTCCATAGCTGTTCCTGCACGATGTGCGAGATTAGTTAGTCTTAGGTACCCAGTCCATAGTCGTTCTGGGTAAACCTGACTTGTTCAAACGTGTCACGGGTTGCCATGACATGTCTTCCCGATTATCAAAAATCGAACAGGAAGACTTTGATGACTTGTTCACCAGAGATTTAGGCAACCATCTGTATTTGGGTTTTAAAACTTTATTTTTTGAACAGACAATTGGCTTTGTCTCTGGTTTGCGGACGGAATGCACATTTGACTTTAACTTTCTAACCGATTTCAATTATGAGGCCCACTTTGGTCTTAGAGCCGAAACAGAGTTCCCATTCCTCTTTTGAACCGTAATAGGCTTGGTCTTATGAGAACTTGACCTATCAGCCTTGTTTCTCCTCCAATCACTATTAGAGGGTATTGCCTTATAATACCTCATTTTATTTGAGTTAAAGTTCTTGTAGGTATTTTGAGGCATGGTCCTCTGATGGTGTCTATAATATGGAACATAAGGGAGACGAAAACAATTTCTAGCAATGTGACCGGGAATGCCACAGTTGAAACAAGTTTGCATTTTAACAAAACAATCGTTGTGGCCGATTCCCGATCTTGCTCTATTGTGTGAGCTTGTTTGTCTTCCTTTGGATTCACAGTGGTGAGTACATGAACATCTTTCTTTAACAAACTTAGGTGAAAAAAGTTTATTTGGATTTTTAATTTCATCAAGTTTATTGCTCCTTGTAACGGAGCCCACACAGACATCTGTAGTAATAGAGTTCAAAACCGGCAAATTTAAAGAAACATGAGAGTCAATGTCTTTGTTATTCAAAACAGATGAACCAACCTTACCTTTGTTGTTTGCAGTTGACTTACCATACTGCATGCACTTTTCTTTTTCTTCTTGTTCTTTGGTGACAGGAAGTTGAACATAGTTATCATTGTAAGGTGGGGGCACCTGATTATAACCTATACCCCTACCTTCGTTTTCCTTCCACCATAGCTGATTATCAATCATTGAACTAACTATTTTACTGGAACCCTCGAATTTTTTGAAATCAAGTTCAGCTCTTTCAAATTTAGCATTTAAATTCAAAATTTCTATTTTGAAGGCTTCCAGTTTAGCGGTTAATTCAACAATTTCCTGCTTGACATCTAGGTGGTGACAACATTTTATGCTGAATTCAGACTTAAGTTAAGAAAAATCCTTTTTATTTGCTTCTATTTTATCTAAGAAGGCTTTTTCATTTTTCTTAAGTTTAAAATTTTCGGATTTCACTCTTTCCATATCTCTAAGCAAGTTATCATTGTGGAGTTTGTATAGATTAATTTTATCCACACAATCTTGAGAACATGTTTGAAAATTTACCTCAGAGGATTTGGTGGTGGTGAAGGCCATGAACTTACCTCGGATGACTGGCCCAACGAATTAAAAGACCACTTGAACAAAATCCAAAGCCCAACTAGGTGAACCCAATGCTTTCAAGAGGCCGAGAACCTTGAAAAGTAACCGAGAACACTTGAAACTTGACCGAGAACAAGCAAAACTAGCCGAGAACGTTTAAGCGAAAACCTTGAACAGTGGCCGAGAACTTTGATCATTGACCAAAAACCCAAAGTCAACCGAGAACTCCCTTAGCCGAAAACTGGTAATAGCCGAGAACCAATTATAGTAGATAACTAAGTGTAACCGAGAACTAATTGTGGCCGAACACTAGATGTAGCCGAGAACACTGATTCTCACCAAAAGTTAATCTGTAGCGTAACAAACTTCTGAGAAAGTTGGGATTTTGATTTGTTTCCGAACCAAAACCAACCTTTTCCCAAAAGTGACTCTCCTTCTTCTCCGATCACTTGTTCACCGGAAATACAAGCAAACCACCAATAAATCAAGATCTTGAATCCTTAATATCACAATAACGAGCCTGAATAAGTCTATAGGCTCTGATACCAATTGCAAGTCCTGAATCTGGATCACTACAATTATGATATCAACAATCTAGGTGTTGGTGTGGAATTCCAACACTGGATGATTCAAGAACACAAACACAGCACCAAGAATTTGCTTCAAAATACACGTTAATATTAACGTCGGGTGCTTAAGCACTATTAATACAATACTCGTCTATGATACTAGACGGCCAAAACACAAGTGAACGAACAACGTAACTGATGACCCACTCACGAACCAACTAGCAACCCTACAAAAAAAATACATCCTATATATAGACTACCAACCTAGGCCAAAAACAAAGTAAAGCCCACCAAAATCAATAGATTTCGGTTTACACATAAATGCCTAACTAAACCCAATCTAAGGTTAACAATACCAAGCATAAACCACAAAATATAGCCTAACACTTACTATGTCAAATATAGAGCACGCATACCATACACGAACCTGCTTACACTTACCGCATACATAATAAATATATAAATGTACCAACATAATCATTTAATAGGTATACACATTCTATATTCCACATGCCAGCATAAATTACTTCTCAAGCAATATATAATATCAAACTACCACATTGATTATACACGCAGCCCCGAAAACATAAACATAGAAAGGTGCTAGAATTCACCTAAATCCTTAAGCATTCCGAGTTCATTGTAATTTCTTTCTTTAACTGAACACGACTAACTTTTCGACATCGGTTCAGATTTAGTTTCAGGCATGGGTTTGATATTGACCTTTCTACTTGAATGCACGACAAACAAATACTAGGTGATTCTTACTCGTTCCTCTTGCTTCTAGATCTAAATTTTGATGGACGATGGAGAGTGTGTAAGTTTTGAGTGTGTGTAGGCAAAAGATGGATTATGAGATCTAGGGTTTTAGGAAGGTTTAAGGAAGTTTATATATGCTCCTTCAAGCTCATATTTCCTTTAAGGCAAGTCTATAAATTCTTGAGCCCAATTCTTATTAATTATTTATTTGAAATAATTAACTTTTCCTAACACAAAATAATAATATTCTGTATTATTATTTTATTAAAATTTCTAGTTTTACACAAGTCGTTTCAACAATTATTCATTTGTCGGCCAAAAAATTTGTTCATTTGATTTGAAATAAATGCCCCTTGTTGTCCCACGAATCCTTTTAATTAACTTTCCAAATTGGGTATTATAACCGTTTTGTTAAAGCCTATTATGCAGTCACTTGCTTCAAACTTACGCTTTAAAGAAAATTCCAAACTGGTTAAAATAATGAGATATGACCAATAGGTTTAATCAAATATTTAAGAGGACACTACAATTTCTCCTAACAAAAGTCTCTATGAAAGGAAAGAAATAGAGGTTCAAAATAATGAAATTTAACCAATAAATAAAGGGTAATTTACAATACAGTCAATTTAGTTGAAATTCAATTTATATGATATGAATTTTATCGTTATAAAATCAGTTAATTATGGGTGTTGCTAAATATATATCACCCCCCCCCCCCCCCCAAAAAAAAAAAACCTATTTTTACTAGTTATACTCTCCCATCATACTATTTTTACTTACATGGTTAGTCTTTCCAATGTCTTTCACTAAATCAAATAAAAAATATTAGAGGGCATGGGAGTTTAATGTAACCGTTAATAATATACTAGGGTGTGTATGTGACGAAAAACAATATACATTGAAACCATTGTTGCCTTTTTATTAGCACCCATTTCCCTAACAGATTGCACCTAGTTATTTTCTTTGAACCCTAATGCCCAACATGACCGTTTTACATAAGTTGAAGAAATGGCCATTGCCTCGTAAGTCTTAGTACCACCTTTTTCTTGTTAAAGAGATGAGAATACTGATGTACAAACTTGGAATCATAGAACCCAGATATCTAGATATAGAAACATGTAAATTTTAAAATCCTTTGTAAATGTAACTAAATTCAAGGTGGCATTGGGTGGTACCTGATGTCGGTCGATGGAGAGAGAAAGAAGCGAGATACAGAACCGATTTAATGAGAGAGGTGTCTATATTTGTTAATTTATTTTTTATGTTATAGTTAGTTTTATTCTAAAACTTATTATCGGTCAAGTTCGATTCAGCAAATTACTAAACTCGAGCAGTTAGGGAACGGAAACACTTGACCCTCAAACAGTTGGCGTGCTTCGGTTTGCGGATACCCATGGTGAGAACATCAACCTGATATTGAATGAGTTACTTGCATTGTGTGTTCCCTTGGAAGGAAGTGTGTAAAGAATGATAATCGATAATTAACAAACAACTTAGAAATAACCAACTTATATAATAACCAGAAAACTATAGCTCAAAAAACTGATTACAATAGCTTTAGTAGTGATGGTGGTGATTGTTATGTTGATTTTCAACACTAACTTTGTAAGGCCCCGAACCCCGGGAAACTCCACAGTTGGTAATCATATAAAACACTTGAGAAATTAAATAAACTTAAAAACAATTCTTTGCATTAAAATAGCATTACAGAATATAATTTGGCGGAAAACATAAATAGATGAATAAGTTCCCAAAATCAAAATTAATTATAACTTTTAAAAGTCTTTTGAAATAAAAGGTTTGTAAGTAATTCTTCATTCCAGTATGCCCTTCACCGTCCAAGTAGCTCCGTGTACGTCCAAGCGATAAGGCATCCTCTTCCTAACCTGAAACTCACACTAACATGCACACAAAGTCAGCTTAAGCTGAGTGAGTTCAAGTTTTAAATAAGTAGCAACAGTTTTAATAATCATTCCAACGGTTTTAAAACGGTACACGGAAGTACATCGGTTAGGTCACCACATTCAAATAAATAATCATCCTTACGTATGAGCATTTCTATACGTGCATTCATATATATATCACTATATATATATATATATATATATAACATTCAATAATAACATTCAGGGACGAGAAAACGTACAACCCAAACACGTAACATTCAGCGCATGCAAACACAAAGTAGGCATACGCAACATTCAGTAGTCAAGACGACTACAAACATTCAGGGTCGAGCAAACGTACAACTCAAACACGTAACATTCGGCGCGTGCAAACACAAGGTAGGCATACGCGACATTCAGTAGTCGAGACGACTACAACATTCGCCAAATAGTGGCCATTCTAAATATATATAAATATATATATCATACACATTCCATAACATTCCAAGGTCTACCGATACTAGCAAGCGTATGTAAAACCATTCAAAACATTTCATCAAGTAAGAAAAACACTTAAGTGTGCATGCTAGCCCAAAACTTAAAAAGAGTTAAACGGGGCATCAAGAACTCACCTGAGATCGATCGAATACTTGGAACGAGCTAGGAAGTTCCTAAGGGCAAAATCACAAGCAAGAGCCTGTAAATTATACATAATGCGTTACTAAACTAGACTGTAGGAACACTCTAGCCTAATGGGCCGTACAAGCCCAACACTTTGGCCCAAGGCCCAACAATTTGGCCCAATGCCCAATACCTGGCCCAAGGCCCAAGGATAGTCAAATCGGGTCGAATGCGCGTGTAATAAACCTTAAACCCATTTGTTAAACGAATCAGCCCCGAATGGACCAAATTCTGTTTTAAATCTTTTCATTCATCGAGATTATGTCACCCGAGTTGATAGGGTTGACGTTCCTTTTTACAACTCTTACTTTAACATTTAAACGAAATTTCGCGCACCGCCGACTCGATTGACGAAGCACTAACCACAACAGCCCCGAGCATCAAAAATAATTTTCCCACAGCCCTTGGACTCCCCTAGGGCCATGCAAACTGATTCGGTTGGTTATCCAACCGATTAACGTATCAAACTCAACAATTCTAGACAACCGAACATAACAATCAAACTACAACTAGTTGATCAACTTAACGAACACCTAAGAACATGATCTTTGAGTATGATATACGGGACATACCTAGGAAGATTGTGGTGCAAAAACACACTTCAAACAACCCCGAAAAGAACACATTTGAACATCCACCGGTTAAGCCTAAAACGAACTTATCGATCAATAACGTGTAGATTTTAGCATGCGAAGATGCATTTAATTACATAGGATAACCTTTGAAATAAATTATTAAATTTATACCAGACTTTAATAAATGTCCTAGGTTTATAAAAATATTTTTATTATATTTTTCTATTGGACAAAAAAATAATTAAAATTCCCCCAACACAGCAAGGTACGTGCAGCTATTTCAGTGCTCAACAAAATGGTTTTATTTTTATAAAATTCATTACCGAACCAAATTAAACGATTCCAATTGGGTTTGGTTCCTAACTCAAAATACTAACTTCCAGAAGTAGAACCAACCAATTTGGACCTGTCGAAAAAAGGTTATGACGTCAGGAAGACAGACTAGTATCCGTCATCCCGCATCAGCTTTGACACTCGATTTTATAAATTCATAAAAACCATTCAAATATCGTCCAAAAATTACGTATTATACCTTTATAGAAACTAGACTCGAAGTAGAACATCGTGGAATCAAGAATCGATCAAAAACAATGGGTTATCATAGCGTTACAGACCCTACAATAAACGTATACGAATCTGTCAGCAAACTGTTATCATCAAAACTCAACCTTAACGATCAATAAGCGCGTTAATATGATCAATTAAGGTGTAAAAGCCATGGGGAATCATAAAACCGACCTTGAATTGAAGTTTTCATGGCTTAGAATTGGCTGAAAAAAGGAAAATCGGTGGTCTTGGGGCTGCTCCTTCCTGCCGATCGCAGAAAGAGATGGGGGCTAGGGTTAGGTTGTGTTATAACATAATATTTTACACTCTAGCCCCTCCAGATTGAAGTGTAAGGCAGAATGGAAGGAAAAGTTAGGTTCTTTAACGTATCGGGATGACGTAAAGGCTTTCGAGAAACGTCGGTTAAGTCCCGAGAGTTATGCATACTCTACAATCCTTAATTCCTGAAACCGGATTAATGGGTGTTACAAACTTTGTACATGCATTTATATTAGTAACCCAACTTAGTCACCAAGCATAATTATATGTCAACCACTCAACTTGGCCAACAAGGTTGACATGGCTAACAAGGTGAACTGGGCCACCAAGGAAATGAAAGAAAGTTTCATAATACCCTTTAGACTTTAACCGCCTTGTTAAAACCTCTTGGCCCGGTTCAGCGACTAGTGACCCCAAATAGAAATTAATCCAACATGCGCACCCCTAATTTCTGATTCGGATTAGAAAGGTCTACAACTCCAAGTAACTCGCACATCTTCGAGAACTAGATTCTTGCAAGTGCTTTAGTGGGGATATCGGCCCGTTGCTATTTCCCGCTAATTCGTTCATCATCGACCTCGCCGTCGTTGTTGAAATCTCGGATTAAATGAAAACGGGATTTTATATGCTTTGTTTGATTGTGAAAAACTGAATTTTTCACAAGCGCTATTGCGGGCGTGTTATCAACTTTCAACACAACTGTCTGCAAAGCCTCCCCATTCAACTCGCTCAACAACTCTCGAAGCCATATGGCTTGACATGCGGCTGCCGAAGCTGCCATGTGCTCGGCTTCACATGATGAGAGTGCAACTGCTGCTTGATTTTGTCAGTTCCATGTAATTGGAGATTGCTCGTAATAAAACATGTGGCCTGAAATGACCTGGAATCTTGATGTAGATTGCAATTAGGATCTCTAGATATTACAGCCTATAACTCAATGTGCGGAATCCATTGAGAATGAACACATTCAAGTAAACATTAAGCTCATATTCATTGATAAGTTGAAATATTACAATATATGACACTTTAGCTACTTTCTCTCTCTACTCTCTCACTCTAACAAATCACCAAAAGTTCCCTGAATAACGCATAAGTCCCCGATTTATAGGAAAGAACATGTAAGACCTCAAGCCCGTATAACATATATGGCGCATATTGATGTGTTGTAAAACACACGTATTTTCCGCACCTTTTATATACGTAATATATTATATTTATGTGTTTTTACTCGTTTTAGATAGGTTTTACATACATTTATTAATCTTGTAGGTTTTTGGTAAAAGAAAGGAAGAAACCGGGACTTTTCGAGCTTTTTACGAGCCTTTTACGCATACAAGTTCAAGACAAAGCTCAAGGCCCGACCCGTATGCATCATGGAGGCCCAAGACCATATTATATTATGTTATATAAAAAAAATAAAACCCTAATCAGCCAAAAGAGCTGCTGATCGGAATCAATAGCAGCACAACAACAGAATCAATAGCAGCACAACAACAGCCAACAGCAGCACGACAGCAGCCAACAGCAGCACAACAGCTGCTGATCGGAATTTCCAGCAAGAAAAAAGAAAGAAAAAGCTTTTGTGTGCTAGGGTTTTGATCGTGTGACGGCTAGGGAAGGAAGAACAAGCAAGAATCAAGCCTCGGGATCATTCGCCACTGTTTTTTACAGTCGAGAGCATCCTCGGAACACCTCATATCCTTACCTCTTTTTCATTGTTCATACACTTTTAGTTTCTTGCTTAATTGTTGAATTGTTTTGCAATTACTTGAGAGATTGAATTGTTTATGATTAGGATTGATTGTTGGACGATTGTTAAGATGGTTGGTATGAGTTTTATGATGATTTTATTGAGTGTTTGCTGCTGTCCAATTAATATGCTTGGCTAATCTTGTTAGTTCTACCTAGGAATGATGATAATTGTTAGGTTTTGATGAGTTTTATGGATTGTTTGATTAATAGACCTTAATTGTTATTGTAAAGTTTGATTTAGACATGAAATAGGTTGTGTTTAAGGGCTGGAAAATTTGGTGATTCATTGCATAAACCCCGTGTGTCGGTTGATTAGTTTTGTATTGATTGATCGGTTCATTGTTTGATTCTAGACTTTGTGTTTAGGGTTTGTTTGCGGTAGGTACCACCGTAGGGTTTTGTTGCATGATTAATTGGATTAAGTACAGCGGTTAAACACCTTTCCTGAGACCGAGAGGTGATAGGAAGTTAGGGTTGTCTCATTACCTTTGCATGCTAGAATAAGGATTGCGCGAGAGCGAGTTCGTTTCTTGTCAGGTTTAGGTGTTTGAGCGACTAGTTGATCTATTTTGGTTTAAGTTGAATTGTTACTCTATCCTTGGTTGTGTAGTATTCATTGCCATTAGGGTCGAGTGTTGGTGAGACCGAGAGGTGATCTAGCATTAGAACACGTTAGCAATTGTTTCCCGGTTTGGTCGTTTTAGCCGATTTTGAGTAGTTTAGGCTTGTTGAGTGAGACCGAGAGGTAATCCAGTGAGCCCGAGTGATCCTTAGTCATGTCATCTTTTGGGACCGGTGTCTTGAAGTCATCCAATCCATTAGCTTGTTAGGCCTACAATTTGATTCAGACCTAGTTAGACGTTTTTCTCCATCCGAAGTCAACTCAGTTAGTTTTCCGTTAAGTTTTCTATTTTAGGTAACTTTTGTCAGTCAGTCTTGTTAGTTCAGTTAAGTAATTAAAAATCAAAAATCAATATAATTATTATTCTAAGGTAGGTCTTGTCTAGGGTTAGTGATCTTTAGCGTTCTGACGTGGCCACGTGTTCGATACTCAGACTTCCTAAGTCTATACTACTTGCGATCGGTACACTTGCCGGTTGTGTGTGGTTTTAGATTTTCGTTTTAATATTAAAGCTTAGTTGTGAGGTTCATATTTATAGGGCTATTAGACACACACCACATATGTTATGCACCACATAACATATGCGGTGCTTGTAGACTTATGCGTTAAACATAATACAAAACATACATTTGACATTTCTATCCCTATACAATCATATCTAATACATCTAAGACCCTAGCAATAGACATTATGCTCTAACTGACTCCTCCCTTAGATGTTGCTAGGTCTTCAATCTTCAATCCTTCATTCCAAACACTTTTTCTCGATACTCCCTCCTCATATCGTCCCATGAACGTTTAGTTGAGGGTTTCTGATTTGTGGGAATTGATACTCCAATGCCTTTGTATTGGAATCTATTCAAAGCAGCAATCCTCATTTTCACTTTTCTCTTCTCCTCTCTTTCCTTCTCCTTTAGTGTTTCTTCTTCACCAAAATCAAACCACTTGCTCTTCCAAACCTCCCCAGAATGAATCTTATAATTATGACAAATTTTAATCACCTTCTGGTATTGCATAGCCGATGCATGATATTTATCACGTGACACTTGAATCTTGCATTAATGCAGCGTCTATATGTCCTTTTCTGAGCAAGTAACCAACCACATCGGATCCATCACATCGATAACATCCCATACTCCGTTACGGTTTACCACTATTTGAGCTTCTCCCCGGTTTTCATTATAGTACCACTAACGAAAATATACATGAAAATCTTGCTTCATTGGGTACATTGGAATCACCTTAAGAGTTTCAGGTTGTTTATGTCTCCAAGTCTTTACGAAATCATCTGTTTCTGGATCTTTCTTCACTTTAGACACATGGAGATATGAATTTTGAGAAGTCCAGCTTCGAAATCTGCATTTAGCTTGATGTTTAATAAAATCCCAGATCTCCTTTACCGGTCCACGTTTAGGACAATTCAATAACTCCTTTTCGACTATATCCACCACATCCATCCAGGGTAAAGACTTCAATTCACATAAGCTCTCAAAATATTGCACGCCTTACGTTCTTCTCACAGCAAATTTCCTTATCTTAGGTAGATAGGCAATACTCACCACTTTACCCAACTTCACCTCTTTTTCTTTCTTCTTATAATACTTGACAGGATTCAAGTATATACGTTTCGGCTCAATTTTCTTTCTCTTAAACCAGTCCTCCTGCTCCTTACTATTCACCTCTGCTTCTTCAGTAGATTTACATTTATCAGAAGGTATAGGATTTCCTTGATCATCAAATTATTGACTAACCATCTCAATTTCCTCATCGAATTCTTCATCAAACTCAGGAAATACTTGATCAGCAACATTTACATAATTGACTTGCTCTTTATCCAGTTCCTCCTCAACAATATACTCATTCACCAAAATATTTTCATCTACTGCTCCCACATCCTTTTCAAAATCAAAATCAAACTCTTCTTCAGTAACGTTTAGCATTCTAGCTAAATCAGCGCGGGTCATCTCAATCTCACCTTCCTCCAACTCCTCTCCAGTAGTTGTAAATCTTACAAGAGGCTTATATGCAGTTGGATCGACATCTAGTATCTCAAGCTCTTCAATATTACCTCCAGTTTGAGTAAATTCTTGAGTAGTTTTACTTTCAATTGTTGGTTCACTAACATTTTCAGCACTTGCACTTGTACCAGAACCAACCAACACACCTAAACCACCACCGACACTTGGATCATCCTGATCATCATCATCATTATCATCATGAGATGGAGAATCTCCATAATCCAATAATTCTTCATCTTCTTCCTCATCCTTAGGCTCTACAGGCTCAGCAACAGCTGGTATAAACTGTTCTGTGACTTGCTCCACCCTCGGCTCAATGACTACTGGCTCAACAATTATTTGCTCTAATATAGGCTCAGCTATTTGTTCCAGTTCCTGTACAAATATAAAAGATGATCCACCAACTTCAGGTATATCAACGTGTATTGTTGGCTTATCAAATTTTTCTTTGCCCTTGGCCTCAACTCTGTCTTGATCATATTGCACTTTGAATTCAATTTCATCCCATCAACGCTTCACCACTATATACCTTCGTAAACACAGTATCATCTGACTTTTCAACCTCACTTCTCAAATTAATACCCAATTTTGCTTCCAATACAGCAAAATATTGCATATGAAGATTCAACAGATCAACTTGGTGCTTTCTCCTCAACTCACCATCTTTAATGATCTTCTTTTGTTCAGCATTCTCCTTCCTCAACCTTTCATTTTCAATTACTAAACTATCAATCCTGATTCCTTGTTCGGTAACAGTAGCCTTTAATGAATCATGGTCTTTGAATGTGGGAAATCTCCAAAAACAACTTGCATCAAGAGACGGTAATCTAAAATCGGGAATTTTTTCAACTGGTTTTGGTGAAACATGTGGAACTTGAGCTTGTGGAGACTTTGGTGACGCAGCTCGTTTAGATTTCTTCTTAATACGAACCACTTTTGGCTTCACAGGCTTTTCAATAGCAACTTTTGAAACATAAGTCTCATCTTGTTCATTGGTACACTTACGTTTCTTCGAAATCTTAGCCTGATTCTCAAACTTAGCCCTAGGATTGGCTAATCTCATTCTCTGACCTTCTGAATCAGATTCAGTTTCCTCCGGGTCTTTTTCAGATGTCGCTGAATATACCTCATCCTGTGTAGCCGGTGTGATAACCTCCTTCTTTACAATCGTTCGCTTTTTCTTCTTTGGAGTAGCAGATTCACCCTCAGAGTCAAACTCAATCTTTATGAATCGTTTACCAACAGTTTGAACTCCAACATCAGTCTGATTTCTTCTTCCCTATCTGAATCACTATTATCATGTCTCCATTTATTATTGTCACACCCCGACCTAGGGCCTAGGCATGTGACTCATAAGTTGGTACCTGTTTGTAAATATATCAGAGTTTCAGGTTGTAAAGCATAAGACTTTAATTAAAATATTATTATTCAAAAGACGGGATTTTAAAACACCCGTTGATTTGTACAAAGGTGTTTGGATAACTGATGTGTGGGTGAAATAATGTGTGTCAAGTAAGTTATATTGTGTATTTTATGTGTTTATATGTCTTGGACACGATTACTTTGAGTGGTTTTACGTTTATAGGTGAGCGGAGCTTAAAGGAACTTAAAGGAGCTAAATTGGCACATATGAGATGGAGTGGAAATGGAGATTTTATTCAATGGAATGATAGAGAATTTGAAGACGAAGGCGTGGCCGAAAACGGAGCTATAACGAAGAAGTTATGGGCAAAACAGTGCATAGGAGCTGTTACCGTAAACCATTGACTGATGACCATAGGCTACGGTCCCACCGTAGCTTACGGTGGGGGAGACCGTAGGCTACGGTGACCTGGGCGGAAAAATGCGAGTTTTAGGTTTTTGTTGGCTATTTTAAGCCCGGTTCAACCCTAGGCCACCTATGCTTCATACCCTAACCTATTTGGATGATTTTGGAGCCTCTTTCCACCATTCTAACACCTCTCAATCACCATAATCATCCATGGTTTCATCCTTCCAATCCATAATTGAGCTAATTATGATGAAGAGGCAAGGCTAAACCACTTGTGACCACTTCAGGTGTAGGGTTTGCATATGAACTGATTATTTTTATGAACATTACATGTATTTAGTTTTGATTAATCTTTTGGTTGATTGAATCTACATGTTTATTGGAACTGATTAAACAGTTTTGTTTTTGGGACTTTCGCTTATCATCAATTATTTGGTTTGTGTTCATCAACATTTAAGATTAAGTTCTTATCGTCATTGAACCGTTTACCATTAATCATTGATAGATGCTAAGTTTTATATTAATGAACTGGTAATTAGATAGACCGCATTCAGTTATGTCAATTATTCGGATTAAGTTCTGTGAATCATGATAACCAAACTATTGTGTCTAGTAATCATTTATCTATTCTAATAAACGAATCATGTCTATGTGATTTCCCAATTGTTATAAATTATCGCCAATCAGTTCATTGCATTACCTGAACCTAAAGTGTGTCACTGTTTTCTCTAACTGTTTTACAAACAAATCAATATTCAAATCGCATGACATCGTTTGTCCACCCTAGTACAATTAATTAAAAGGCATTAAACTTGATTAGCACTTTTCATTGATTCCCTTTGGATTCAACACCTTACTTGCCCTAGCTAGTAAAGGTAATTTATAAATGTTTTTGATTGACCTTTCAACATCGATCAATAACAAAAACATGATTTACATTATTTTAATAATAAAATGTCCATTGAGCCATCAGATCGTCTAACAGCTATCCATTATCTCCAAACACCTACTCTCAATTACCTGTAAAACAGTTATAAAAATACTCCAGCAACAGATGCTGGTGAACACGCTAACACAAAATATTTTAATACTTAGTTATCCCCTCGGGTATCTTATGACCCGGCCCATCGTGGCTTAGGAAATAACCAAGCCAAATTTACTATTATAAACATCTAGTTATACTTGAAACCGCTCAGCGATACCGCAGCATCGAGGACTTAGCAACTACCAATATACACAAGATAATCCCCTCTCGGACACTACTTAGGTCCGGCCCAACGTGGCGGAGGCATTAGCAAGTGTGGTGCGGTGTGCCCACCGTCTACCCACATATGTAAGGATCCAAACAAACGTATACAATAGCCTGAGGGCAAGCGATACTTTTATTTATAAAGTTTTAGGGATATGCAATCCCATGCAAATTTTTAAAGACTTGTTTATAAAAGTTGGACGTATTCACTTTTCTTCTTGTTCGGTTTTTCTCCCAGATTTGTCTTGTTAACTCGGACCTATAGTACGAGAATAACGTCTTATAAGTACTAGATCAACGATCTAGCTTCAGACCTTTAGTCCGTTTGCATAACCTTTACCTTGACATTTATCTCTTTATAAATATAAGGATCTCTAATCCTTTCTTTTGTTAATCATTTATAAACTACGTGTTTTTTTTCACAAAGAAATGTATATTTCAAGTTTCTTTTATCACAAGAAATATTTTTAGAAATCTTTATATATAATAGAGAAATATTATTTTATCCATATTCTCGACTTACGAAAACTATTTTTACTTTATTATATGATCAAGGTACGGGCTATACTTCTACTTGGTGGTGGAAATGCCTAAGCTTTACTCGGACGATACTTCTACTTGGTGGTGGAAAGTCGAGAGAGCAACTAGGTGGAGTTATAGCACGCACTTCGAGGCCAAAAACATCGGAATATCTGCATATCGGGGTTATGGCACGAATACCGTGGTTGTGTGTGAGATTTGAGGTGTGAGGGATGAATGTGAAATCCCCTTGGCCGATCTATTTATAGGAAAAAAGCTGCAACTTCGCGTCACGTGAAGATGCAGTAGGCTCAGTGAGTCGCCAAGTAGGTTTGCCATGTGTCACCTCAGCCTGCCACGTGTCGATCATCGGTGACTCATAACTTCGCGTCGCGCGAAGATGCGAGACTCAAATTCTTCGTGTCGCGCGAAGATGCAAAACTTCAAATTTGTTTATTTTTAGTCCTTTACCTTTTGGTAACTTGTCATGTCTTTATCTCGTCCCAACATCCAAAAATATAAATGTGGCTCTCAAGTGGCTCGCTGTGATGCTAGCGTGGGAAGTGCATAGTGCGGCATTAAAGCGCCACATTGCACCCATCGCCCGTGCCCGTGCGCGTCGGGTGCTTCACACCCTTCGCTAGGACTAGGGAGAGTGGTTAGCCATGTAAGAACATTATCATGGGAAGTTCCCTCCTTATAAAGTGTTTTCTTTTTCTTCCTTCCTCCTATGTGGGATGGAGTTTTCCTTTCCTATTTCCTTAACATATGCTACTTTCATTTCTTTGTCTTATTTTACCCATTATTTATACCATGAATATTTTTGATTCCTTATCTTTATTATTTGTAAAAATTGGACCAAATTTTTCTTGATGTTACATCCTCCCCACCTTAAAATGAATCTCGTCCTCGAGATTCGTTATAACAGATGTGGGTATTTCTTTCGCATCTCTGATTCTAATTCCCAAGTAAACGCGAGTCCTCTTCGGGAGTTCCATCGTATCTTGACTAACTTTAGTCTTCGAAGTTTAAGTTTCTTGACGTGGAAATCTTCAACTTGTCGAGGTTGTTCTATAAATTTTAGATTTTCGTTGACTTCGACATCCATTAAGGGCATGGCTAAAGTTTCGTCAGCCAGACATTTACGTAAGTTAGAGATGTGAAATACATCGTGTATTCCGTTCATCTCTTCTAGCAAACGTAAGCGATAAGCAACAGTACCGATTCGTTATAGTACTTCAAATGGTCCCACGAAACGAGGACTTAACTTTCCTTTCTTGCCGAATCGTACGACTCCTTTCCACGGTGATACTTTTAATAATACCTTACACCTACTTGAAATTCCAATGGCTTAAGGCGGTCGTTTGCATAGCTCTTTTGTCGATCTCTTGCCGTCTTAAGTCGTTCACGAATTTGTAACACTTTATCCATGGTTTCTTGGACTACTTCGGGTCCAGATATTTGATTGTCTTCAATTTTGGACCAACATACAGGTGTTCTACATTTTCGTCCATATAAAGCTTCAAATGGTGTGGCCTGAATACTTGTGTGATAACTGTTGTTATACGAAAATTCCATCAGAGGCGGGTGATCATCCCAACATCCTCCTAAATGGATCACACAAGCTCAGAGCATATTCTTAAGCGTTTGAATTGTTCTTTCGCTCTGCCTATTAGTTTGAGGATGATAAGCAGTGCTAAGATTCAACTGAGTTCCTAACGCTTTTTGGAAACTATTCCAGAAATGAGACATAAATCCACTGTCTCGATCGGATATGATAGATAGTGGCACACCATGTAATGATACAATGTTGTTCACGTATAATCGTGCCAATCTATCCATAGAGTAAGATTCATTAATAGGTAAGAAATGAGCGGATTTAGTTAATCAATCAATGATTACCCAAATAGCATTGTGCTGTCGAGCAGTCCTAGGGAGTTTTGTAATGAAATACATAGTTATCATCTCTCATTTCCATACAGGAAGTTCAGGTTGTTGAAGCAAGCCTGAAGGTTTCTGATGCTCTGCCTTGACTTGTAAAAGGTTAAACATTTAGCAACATACAAGGAAATATCCCTTTTCATCCCATTCCCCCAGTAGTTTGGCTTAAGATTTTGATACATTTTATCACTACCGGGATGCATCATGTACTTCAATTTATGAGCTTCATTCATGATCCTTTCACGTAAATCACCAACAATCGGTACACAGATTCTATTTCCTAGTCTTAGTATATCGTCATCTCCTTTGACCAAAGAATTAATGGTGCAGTTACGTTTTTCTTCGGAGATATGATTTTCTTCAATTTCTTTCTTTTGAGCCTTCTTGATTTGTTCTTTTAAATCTATTTGTAATTCTAATCTCAAAGCTCGAACTCTTTTGGGTTTTTCACGTTCTTTCCGGCTCAATGCGTCAGCTACCATATTTTCTATTCCTTCATGATAGATAATTTCACAGTCATAATCGTTTAAGGTTTCCATCCATCTTCTTTGACGCATGTTAAGTTCCTTCTGATCAAAGATGTGCTTTAAGCTCTTATGATCAGTGTACATGATAAACTTGACTCCATAGAGATAGTTCCTCCATTACTTTAAAGCAAAAATTATGGCACCTAACTCTAGATCGTGAGTCGTGTAATTCTTTTGTGTACATTCAATTGACGAGAAGCATAACTATTAGTTTCTTTCTTTGCATTAGTACGCAACCCAAACCTGAATGAGATGCGTCACTAAATACAACGAAATCCTCTGTTACAAGGCCAGTATCGGTGCATTTGTAAGCTTTTGTTTAAGTAAGTCAAATGTTTCTTGTTGTTTGATTCCCCATTCATACTTAACATTCTTTCGGTTTATGAAGTTAGGGGAACTACTATACAGGAGAAATTTTTGATGAATCTTCTATAATATCTAGCCAAACCTAGGAAACTTCTGACCTCGGTTGGCTATCTAGGAATCTCCCATTTAGTTATTGCTTCAATCTTTGTGGGGTCCTCTTGAATTCCATTTGCATTGATAACGTGGCCAAGAAATTGTACTTTATGCAGCCAGAACTCGCATTTGGAAAAGTTAGCATACAACTTCTCATTTTGGAGTATCTCAAGTAAGATCCTAAGATGAACCTTGTGATCTTCTTCTGATTTAGAATAAATAAGTATATCATCGATGAATACGATTACAAATTTATCTAAATAAGGCTTGCAAACTCTTTTCATCAAGTCCATGAAAGCGGCTGGGGCATTAGTAAGTCCAAATGGCATTACGGTGAACTCATAATATCTATACCTCGTTCGAAAAGCTGTTTTCAGGATATCTTCTTTTGAACTTTCAACTAATGGTATCCAGAACGTAAATCTATTTTCGAAAAGAAACTCGCTCCTTGCAGTTGATCGAATAGGTCGTCAATTCTAGGTAGTGGATATCGATTCTTAGTAGTTACTTTGTTCAAGGCTCGGTAATCAATACACATCCTCATGGAACCATCCTTATTTTTGACGAATAATATTGGTGCTTCCTAAGGTGATGAGCTTGGACAAATAAATCCTTTCTCTAATAATTCATCCAGTTGTTTCTTTAATTCCTTCATTTCCGTCGGAGCCAAACGATAGGGGATTTGGCTATTGGAGCTATTCCAGGCATTAAGTATATTCTAAATTCGGCTTCTCGATTGGGTGGAATTCCTGGGAGTTCATCAGGAAAGACATCGGGAAATTCAGATACTATAGGTACGTCTTTGATTTCCTTCGGTTTTGTTTCTTCCTTTACATAAGCCATAAATGCTAAACATCCTTGGTTTAAGCATTTGTTAGCTTTAATCATGGAGATTATGCTATAACATGACCAGCGTCTTTGTCGCCCGCGATTTGAATTGTTCGCTTGTCAAGAGCTTGGAGTTCTATGGTTTTCTTATTGCAAATGATAAGGGCATGGTTGTCGGATAACCAGTCTATACCTAGAACTATATCAAAGCCCGCTAAGGTCATGGGCAGTAATTGTACAGGGATGACGTAGCCCGCTAACAAGATCTTTCCATTTTCTAAGGTTTCGGAAATTTTAACTATCACCATTGGCCGTCTCGACGTTTATTGTTTTATTCAATTTCCTTAAAGGTTCATTTAATGGACTACAAAACTTATAATCTTTAAAACTTTGATTTGCACCAGAATCAAATAAAACTCTCGCGTAAACGTTATTAACTAAGAACGTACCGGTGATGGTTTCTGGTATGTCTGCGGCCTTCATGGTTTCAAGTACAAAGACTCGAGCATTCCCCTTCTTCCCATCGTTCTTGGTGCCGCTCCCTCCAACACCTCCAGTACCTCCACTACCAGCAGCATTCTTTTTAGGACATTCAAACCTAAGATGAACCATCTCTTTGTAGTTGAAGCAAGTCATTTTGTTTTTCCAACAATCAGCAGCAGCATGCCCTGGCTTTTTGCATGTATCACAGATGGCAGATGTAGATGTTGCAAACAGGCATCGAACAAAACGATGCCTTTTACAAATCTTGCATAACGTGTAGTTGGAATTAAAACCACCCCTCCTCTTATCCACTTTCTTTCCCTTGAAAAGGTTATTTCCCTTTCCCTTCTTGTCATTAGTTGTATATTCCTTCTTATCCTCTTCCTTGTTGCGGATTAGACCGTTCAGCAGATAACCAGCCAGCTCTATGGTGGATTCGGCCGTCTACAGCAAATGAAACCTCACCATGTCTCGTATCTCTCTCGGTAAACCCCATATGTAGCGGGTTTGATTCGGGTGTTACCAATCGGATCACAAGTCTACAATACTCTTGGAACTTGGTATTGTAGTCTCTCAGATTAGTCCTGACTACCTTGTGATTGAGAAACTTGGTTTGGATTAAGTCGGTCTCATGCATTGGACAGAATTTCTGCATAACCAGATCTTTAAACTCTTCCCATGTTAATTGATACATGGTCTTTCTTCCCTTTGTCATCAACAGAGTGTTCCACCACTCTAAGGCTTCTCTATTTAACATTTGCGCTGTGCACTTAATCCTTTCCTCCTCAATACATTTTCTTATGATGACGATTGATTCCATTTCTTCAAGCCATCTTATGGCTGCTATGGCACCTTTGTCGCCATAAAACTCCTTCGGCCCATAATTCTTGAAGTCTTTGAACAAACAGCCTTTGATCCTTAACTTCTTTTTAAAGGTTTGGTGGAACTCTTCACCGTTGGTTGATCCTTGTCACTCTCTTCCTTTTGAGGTGTAGGATTTGGATGGAATTTGGATTTGACAGACTAACTGGGTTGTCGATTTTAACTTTGATGGACATATTTTTCTTTCATAGCGGGTAATAAGGTATTTATGTCATTAATCATTTCTTGCATTTTGGTTATCAACTGCTCATGGTTTCCATGAGCAGGCTCAGTTTTTGATTGGTTGCTGTTAGTTTTCGAAGCTATTTTGGGAGGGATTACTTTGTTTCGACATTCTGAAATTATAAGGAAATGGATTTTTAACCAAAGGTGTTTTATTTATAAGATAACGGCAATATATTACAACTAAGACAACTTCTACCACCATAGACTTAGAAACAACATTACAAGCACAAGTACAACGGACGTATTAACGGTACATTACAGGAGAGTGGGAAACAAATGGTACAATTACAGCAGAGTGGGGAAACAAACGGTACGAGTACAGCAGAGTGGGATCCCTAATCCTTCATGTATTTCTTGATCATTTTCTTCAACTTACTACATTTGTGTAGTAACTTCTTTCCCACCTTCTCTTTCTTGCTATTCTCCGTAGCCATCTTCTTTCGCAACTCATCGGTTACATGGAGTACCCGATCAGGGTGTTCTTCTTGTGATTGGGAAATTACATTTGGATACCCATATCGAGGTGGTGGATCTCGATATCCCATCATGACTATGTCATAGTGGTTTCTTGGGTACGGTGGTGGGGGACTTGATTCAAATGGCAAGTTATAAAATGCTTCCGCAGCCTCTCCTTGCTGCCTTATCTCATTCGCCTGTTCTGATATGGTCAGAACAACACAAGTGTAGGGTGGAAAACCATTTGTAGGTGCTTGGACATACGGATCTTGCGGATCATAATAAGGGGACAGGTGAAACAACGGTTGTTAACAGCCCATACTCGGTGGACAGTCACATCCTGGGTGGTTTTGCACCTCATGGCTCTTCTCATCAGTTCTCATTTCTTTTGGAGCTTCCTCTTCCGGATCTTCTTTTGATTCTTCTTCTGGCTCTTCCTCTGATTCCTCTTTTGGCTCAACTTCTTCTTCGGGATCTTCCTCTGGTTCAACTTCCACATTACCTTTATTTACATCAACCTGAATGGTCACCTTTTCGAAAGGTTGTATCACTCTCATCTTGGGTTTCCTTGATGGACCTGAAACAGAATCATTAGGAAAATATGTGGGGTTATAGACTGGAGTTCTTGTATATCTTGGGTCGGAATAAATCTGCATCCAACTTGGGGTACCCTCCTTGGGATTAGGCTTAGCTGGCTCGTCAACCTCCGTTTTATCGGAAGGATGATTCTCCAGGGTTGGTGGGTCACTTGTTATGTTGATAGGCATTTGCTCTGTGCCAGGGAAGTGAATGGGTTGGCTTCCATATGGTACCGCTGCTATGACAGGCGTGTCTTGTTTGAAGAAAATGGAATAGTAGCTATCACTTTCGTCATCGGGATGAATGATGGGTTCCGGACAGCCTGCTTGTCTCATTTCTTCATAGAAGGACTCCTTCATCTTTTTAAATGTCGACATCTATAAGGATTAGAATAATAAGGGATAGAAAAGAATACCAACCTATCTTATCCCAATATAATAATATATAATAAATTATTGAAACTTATCTCTGATCAAAGCTTAGGTATACTTACATACCTAATTCGCTAAGATCGATCGCTCTGATACCAATCCTGTCACACCCCGACCTATGGCCTACGCATGTGACTCATAAGTTGGTACCTGTTTTGTAAATATATCAGAGTTTAAGGTTGTAAAGCAGAAGACTTTAATTAAAATATTATTAAATTCAAAAGACGGGATTTTAAAACACCCGTTGATTTGTACAAAAGTGTTTGGATAACAAAACCATGATTTACATTATTTTAACAATAAAACGTCCATTGAGCCATCAGATCGTCTAACGGCTATCCATTATCTCCAAACACCTACTCTCCATTACTTGTAAAACAGTTATAAAAATACGTCAGCAACACATGCTGGTGAACACGCTGACACAAAATATTTTTAATACTTAGTTATCCCCTCGGGTATCTTATGACCCGGCCCATCCTGGCTTAGAAAATAACCGAGCCAAATTTACTATTATAAACATCCAATTATACTTGAAACCGCTCAGCGATACCGCAGGATCGATGACTTAGCAACTACCAATATACACGAGATAATCCCCTCAAGGACATTACTTAGGTCCGGCCCAACGTGGCGGAGGCATTAGCAAGTGTGGTGTGGTGTGCCCACCGTCTACCCACATATGTAAGGATCCAAACAAGCGTATACAATAGCCTAAGGGCCAGCGATTACTTTTGTTTATAAAGTTTTAGGGATATGCAATCCCATGCAAATTTTTAAAGACTTGTTTTATAAAAGTTGGACGTATTCACCTTTCTTGTTGTTCGGTTTTTCTCACAGATTTGTCTTGTTACCTTGGACCTATAGTACGAGAATAACGTCTTATAAATACTAGATCAACGATCTAGCTTCAGACCTTTAGTCCGTTTGCATAACCTTTACCTTGACATTTATCTCTTTATAAATATAAGGACCTCTAATCATTTATAAACAACGTTTTTTCTTCATAAAGAAATGTATATTTCAAGTTTCTTTTATCACAAGAAATATTTATACAAATCTTTATATATATTAGAGAAATATTATTTTATCTATAATCCTGACTTATGAAATCTATTTTACTTTATTATATGATCAAGGTACGGGCTATATCCCCGACTAGGATCTAAGCCATTTATAATACAATAATTGGACAAGACCCCTACCTTGAACGGCTTGATATCAGAAATGCCTAAGCTTTACTCGGACAATACTTCTACTTGGCGGTGGAAAGTCGAGAGAGCAACTAGGTGGAGTTCTAGCACGCACTTCGAGGCAAAAAACATAGGAATATCGGCATATCGGGGTTGTGGCACGAATACCGATGTTGTGTGTGAGATTTAAGGTGTGAGGGGTGAATGTGAAATCCCCCTTCGCCGCTCTATTTATAGGCAAAATGTTGCAGCTTCGCATCGTGCGAAGATGCAGTAGGCTCGGTGAGTCGCCAAGTAGGCTTGCCACATGTCACCTCGTGGTGACACGTGTCCCGTGATGTGTCGCTACGTGTCGATCGTCGGTGACTAGCAACTTCGCATCGCGCGAAGATGCAAGACTCTAATTCTTCGCGCCGCGCGAAGATGCAAAACTTCAAATCTGTTTATTTTTAGTCCTTTATCTTTTGGTAACTTGTCATGTCTTGATCTCGTCCCAACATCCAAAAATACAAAGAAGCGCAAAGTGCGCCATCAAAGCACCATATTGCGCCCATCGCCCAAGCCCGTGCGCGTGCACATTGGGTGCTTCGCACCAAACGCTAGGACTAGAAAGAGTGGTTAGCCACATAAGAATATTATCATGGGAAGTTCCCTCGTTATAAAGTGCTTTCTTTTTCTTCCTTCCTCCTATGTGGGATGGAGTTTTCCTTTCCTATTTCCTTAACATAAGCTACTTTCATTTCTTTGTCTTATTTTACCCATTATTTATACCAGGAATATTTTTTATCCCTTAGCTTTATTATTTGTCAAAATTGGACCAAATTTTTCGTGATGTTACAATTATCGGTAGGAGCCACATAATCTGGATTCTTCAAATGTCTAAATAACCCTCTTCTTCTTGATCATTCTTGTACGAAGCAAGTTTGGCCAAATTATTCCGAGTAACATGATCTAAAAAGATCTTAGATCCCTCTTTCTTGATTTTTGGAAACACCTCTTCAACAAATATCTGAACAAACCTCGGATACTGTAACCATTGATCATCGCCAAAGTTCATCTTCATGTTGTCTAGGATCATCCTGAAGAAGTTATACTTTAGATTCAGACACAGAGCAGCCATGGTACTCATCTGATAATCCAAAATATCATTATATCCACCCTTCCGATGTCCCAAGCAATGAACCACCACATGTACTAAATATTTGTATGGTCGAGACAATGTGGTCCTCTTGTCAGGACCGTGAATCGAGTGAAACCTTCGAAAGGTTGACAAGAACACACCGACTCTGTAACCCAAAGGCCTGTTGAATATCCCGGTGGAATCAGGATATCCAACAAGTGGGAACGAAGGAGTGAAAATAACAAGCACGAAACGATAAAAGATAATCAATAAAAGCACATTCAAAGACAAAGATTCACTGTATTAAATAAGTCATTTTTGAAACACTGAAAGGAATGTCTAGGGTTTCGTGTATGACGGCGGTGGCGGCTGTACGGGGAAACAAATAGAATATTCCTTTAGAATGTTTTTCGTATTCCGTGTGTGCCAATCTTATCTGAATCCGTCCCCTAAATGGAAACCTAGGATCCTATTTATAGACCCTAACATTCCTTCTAGAAATTCCTAATCATTACAAAATGAAATACAAAATAATACAAGTGTTGAGTCCTCGAGCAAAGTAACAATCTTGCTCGAGCAAACTCACTATGCTAGGTATGCTCGATGAATGTCCTCAAGCATACTTAGAATATCTTTAGTGAAGATATTCTCATTCAGCAGGCTTCATTCCTCTTGACTAATCCATGCTTTGCTCGAACTCGTCCATCGAGCAGGCTCATTCTTCTTGATGTCTTTAGTCTTCTTATTCAGCAATCTTTAACATGCTCGGATGTAAATCTTGCTCGGGGAACTGAACTGTGCTCGAAGTCCTTTCTTTGATCACATGACATCTTCTTATTACATACATGCTTGTCTCCATGTGCTCGATCATCCTGTGCTCGTAATACTTGGTTAAAACTTATATGATCAAGTTGTTTGCTCAATTGGCAATCCTTGCATAATAGAAGAATACTCTTGCTCGTTGAAGTGTAGCTTGCTCGAAGCCTTAACACCTAGAAGAATCAACCATTTAAGGTTCTGAAGACCTTGCTCGAAGTAGTAAAACCATGCTCGATCGTCTAGGCTTGCTCGAAATCCATACTTAGCCGTTTTCTGAGGAGGTTGAGATGATTCCAATCTTCCTTATCAAAAATCCAACTCAACAATGTCCCACCTAGATTGGAACAAGCTCAGATGAACCAAAACAAACCTGCATAGAGTTACACATGTATTAGACATTATAGATAAATCATTCAAGAACATGTCATTTCATTACATAATTAGGAATTCTGCCTCTTGGGCATTACATATCAAAGTTTTTTACATCAAATACAAAATAACAAAAATTACAAAGATAAACAGAAATAAAATTGATTTTCTTTGAGCTCTATTTTGCTATCTTCTTCTCCTCCTCCTTGTGTCAGAACCTTCTTTCAATTTCTTAACAAGGGCTGCCTTTTGTTTAATCATATCCAGTTCCACAGCATCAGAGGAATCAATGGGGAATTCAGCATCAATTAAGTCTTGTAGATCTTGAGGGTGCATGAATTTAAGATCCCCATCATTTCTAATCACTGCAATAGGCAATCCTGATGCATTCCTCAGTGAAATTGAATCATTATGCTGGTTATATGAGATGAAAGTAATTCTCCCATTAATTTGTGCAACTGAGTTTGGTTCTCTCATCTCTTCCCTCATAGCTAAGCACTCCTTAAAGTTTTCCTTTTTCCATGTGAGCTGTTTTGATGGGATTTCCTTCTCTTTTCTTCAAACAGAGAGAGCTCCTGAATATGTACTTTGTTTATTCTCTTGTTCCTTTTCTCCCTTTCTGCTTAACTACTTATCTCTTTCCTTCTTTGGTTGAGAAAAGGGAATCCCTTTTCTGCTTGTTCTTTGAGGAACTTGGAAAGATCATTTCTTTGTTTTCCGGCCAATTGTCTTCTATCTTGGTTATCATGTAAGTGTAGTTCGGCCATTTTCTTTAGCTGTTCTTTTGAGAAATTTCTTAAATCATCTTTAAAGATGATGAGAGTTTCTTCTTTATCTTCAGTAATGACCCTCAAGGTCTTGGATCTTTTGTCGAAGAAGAGATGTGTTGGCAGATTTAAATTTCTTGGTGGCACAGGCCTCACACTCTCAGACCTTGGGGTTTGGCTCGAGCTCCCTTGCTGAGTTGTCTTCAATTTATCAAGTCCCTCCTCTACATACCACCTTTTAATCGTTTCATCAGTCTGAGTCATCATCTTCCCATACCAACGCCTTTCTTGTGCAGGGCACTCAGCATTTCAGCTCTAACCAACTCATCCATTTTCCTTCTATCCTACTCCAATTTTATTTCAGTCACCATATACCTTCTCTGCTCTCTTTTGTATATTTCCAGTAGTTGAGCATGAGGCATTCTATTAAACTCCTCTTCAGACATACCCTTGTCCATTAATATATCCCTTAAGGTTTGGACTCTCTGAGGGTCTTGAAACCATTGTTTAGCCTCAGCTTCTTTCTTCTCAGACTCTACTCTCTCCTTTTCCATTTGTGCCTTCAAATTCTTTTCTCTTTCACGATCAGCAGACAATTTTTGACTTTTATAGGAGTCTTTGACACTTTGAACTTTCTTTTTCAATTCTTCCAGAGTGAGTTTGATCAAGGAATTATATTCAAAGCCATGTATTTGCAAAATTGAATATATTTATGTTTATTTTTCATGGATTCATATTCATCATCACCACTAGTCCTCTTTATCTTCTTAACCTTTTCAACAATATTGTCCATGTCATCCACAAGAGCCCTTTTGTAAAGCTTATCAATGGCATCAAAAGATTGTAGGTTAAGGGAAGCAGGCTTGTGACCAGCCTTTACTAAGAACTCTCTTCTCGTTTCCCTTTGTCTCCAACCTTCAGCTTCTTTGGCTATAGCTTCTTTTGACAGTCTTTGGAGATATTTCAGATCATATTCAAGACTAACGAAATAAGCTCTATCTTCATTTTCTTTTTCAGCATTCTTTGACCCCTCATTATCTTCATTCTCATCTTCTAAGTCAATTGTTTCTTCAAGATTATGGAGAGCCTCAATCATTGGTTCTTCATTTCTTGTAGATTGATACATTTTCCTTTCTTCAAGCTTCTCTAATCTCCTTTTGTACACCATCACCTTTACTGATTTCTGCCTTTTAGACTTGGGTGTTTCAATCTCAGCTCTTTCTTTTCTTTCTAGTGATTGAGATGGAGTGGGTGTGTTAGGTTGTGTCACTTCAGCTTCTGGCTCTTCAAGTATAATTTCCTCATCAACTGACTCAGAGGTCTTAGATTCTTCATTACTGATCTCTTCTGTGATTGATTCTGTTCCAAGATCCTCTTCATCAAACACTTCACTTACTGTTGGCTCAGTTTTGTCCTTGATTAGGAGTTGGCTTTTCTTCCAATGTTCTTGTCTTTGTTCTTCTTGAGCTCTCCTGGCTACAGCCACAGTTTCTGGTCTGAACTCATCAGGATGTAGGAGAATGTCAAAATGTGTTATGAGCATAACTAACTGAGCAATGAATTTGACATAAACATTCCATGGCATCCTTGGCGCCTCATCCCTCTTGGGTTCTTCTCTTACTCCCATACCAGTTTCTTGTTCATTATCTGTTTCCATCTCAGTATTAATTGGTTCAGATTCAGATTGTTCAAGTTCAGTTTCCATGGGCTCTTCAGGCTCAGTTGTCACTGGGTCTTCAGCTTGTGTACTCTCTTGTTCATCAACATTCAGATTTGGTCTTAGAGCAACCAGTGTGGCCTTTATCGCCTAATCTGCCTCCGTCAACCTTTTCTCATCCTTCTTTTCTTTCTCCTTCATGTTTATTAATGCTTCAAGTACTTCTTGAGGTATTTCCTCCTCATTTTCTCTATTCAGAGACTCCAAATCTTCATTCATTAACCTTATAGCAGTCTTGACAGATTCAGCTTCTGCAACATCAGGATCAATCACATTTTCCTTGAGAAGTATGTCATCGGATTGAATTTTGTGTTGGGGCAGGGGATGTAAGTCATCATCTATAAAGGCAATCCCTTTCCCTTTTTCTTTCCTTTTCTTCTTATCCTCTTCAGTTTCTTCTTCACTTTCACTCTACCCCTTATCATCCGAATCTCCATCATCATATGCTTGATTTATCATGTTTAAAGCACTTGATGGTCCAACTTCCACAACTTCCTCATCAGAACTTTCATATAACTCTCCAATCACCTTTAAACTCTCTGCACCTTTAGTTTTCTCTCCCTGTTTTAGTGCATCGGAGGTCTTCTCAACCTCAGGCTGCCCCTCCAGGGTTTGAATCTTTAACAAAGCTTCATTCAATGTAGCCTCCAATGCCAAGTTCCTTGTAGCTAATATGGCATTTTGTTCTCTTAACTTGATGTTTTCAAATTCAAGCTTGGCACTCTCACAAACAATATCATAAAGATTAGGGCTTGAAGGTGGAGTTTTTTTTGATTTGGCTTTGGTGCAGGTTCAGACCATGGTTCAGACTCAGCTGTCTCTGGAGATGGAACTTTATAAGGTTCAGATTCTTTGGGAAGTGGTTGTGATGGCTGGGTAGTGGTGGTGGCATGTGTTTCTTTTAATGGAGAGGATGGTGGGGTTTGAAGAGGTATATCTTGACCAGGTTGGGAAACAGGTGTTGTGATGATAGGTTCAGTAAGTGGTGATGTTGGTGGTGAAGGGATATGAGATTCATTGACTGGTTTAGAGTCTGAGATGGCTGGTTCAGTGGTAGCTGGTGAGGAAGGAACAATTTCATCGACATCATTAAGTTTAATGGAGTCTGTGTCATCATTGTAGACTTCAGGTGGTGGTGAATCTGGTGGAGTTATCTTCTCAATGATATCAGTAACATCTGATATAACATTTTCCACAAATACATCATCATCTATTGGCTCTGTAGCTTCACCCTCAACTAGTTCATTAGTTTCTTCACCTACCTCCAAACTTGCAGCATCTCCTATATGAGTAGATTGTTCAATCATTTGCACATTTCCCTCAATAAACTCTTGTGCATCATCATCACAACCAATAACCATGGCATTTCCACCTTCTGGAATATTATCCCCATCATCGTCCTGATCATTATCATCATCTGCACCATCATCATCTCCATCATCATCCTCTTCATCCTCATTGTTATCAAGGGTTCTAGGTACATTAATAGCTCCTAGTGATGGTACAAGAAACCATGGGAGTACATCCCAGTCATCATTTTCAACAAATTAGCTCTGAGCATCTTACATTCTTTTGCATATGTTAGGGTCCTGCAGTCTTAAAACCTCTCCCATTCTTTGAAGATCAGGAAATTCTCTGTTTATCATAATCTGTAGAAACCTAGGATACATAAGAAATCGCTGATTGAATTACTTCTCTGCATTTGATACCAACCCTTGAAAGATAAATCTTGAAATGTTGAAAGGCTACTGGTATAAAATCGCTACAGTGAGAGTCCCGAGCTCTCTGCTCAATAATGTCCAAGTCCCTCTCCTAGGAGATAAGGACTGGATAACGTGATGTATCAGGAAACGGTAGATTAGTGGAAAACTTCCTTTCTGGAACCGGCCCTCCTTCACTCCTCCTTGGTATCCCATAGTCTCCTGAAAGACTCTCAATAATCTGGGAACAGAGTAGAATGGCTGAGCATTAAAATTGTCGTTTAGTTCCAAAGCAGCTCGTATTGATGCTTCTGTTATCTCAATGTCATTATTCAGGACCGATGCCTCAATCCTTTCCCTGTTAATATCATTCACATACGTAGCCGAGCCCCAAAAATCTGCAATATGATTCCTGTAAATTGTGGGGCTTTCAGTAAGAGCTACTCTCAAGTTAGAGTTCCTCAAAAAGTTTATCATTAGCTCCAATTCCCGGTTGTCATCATCGAGCTCCAACTGAGCGCACATATTGTGCCTTTTCTCGAATTTTAAGGCCATCAGTTATGGAAAATAAAAAATATGTCAGTACACAAAGTTGCAGAAGTAATAATCGAAGATGAGTAGATGATTTTAGTGTCTTCAATATCCTGTTCCATAGTAATATGCGTACCTACAAAAACAAGTAAACAATTAGTTCGTGAATCAATTAGAAACCCTAATTTCGAAATCGGTGTGATGATTATCGAATTACGATGTCTTACCGAAGTCGAAACAGAGCTAATGGCTGTATTCGAAGTAAACTCGAGTAAGTATTAGAGTAATCGAGCAAGCGGAAGATGACACAAGCAAGAGGGTTTTGTGTTCAGGTTTAAAAGAAAGAGGAAGAAATATGTAAAAAAGTTTCTAAGTCCCCCTTTTATACCTAACGTTTGGGTGGTACAGTACCTCAATTTGTCGTCTAGCACACGACAGTTGTCATTTAATTTTAAATTTAATGTACCTCTCTTGCTCGAGCATACAGCCAAAGCAACAGCTGTCTCCCACTGTACTCGAGTACATAGTACAGCCCTTGCTCGTAGTACTTGGAATATGATGCTTTTGAGCACTAGTATACTCGATGCAATGTGCTCGAATAGACTTGTGCTCGATGCCTTAGCCAGATGTTTAATTATCACATGTTCGAGTATTGAGTCATACTCGAGGGTTAGTGTGCTCGAACATACTTAGCAAAATCTTACTCAAATATGTAACCCTGAGTCACACCTGCAATCTAACCCTATTCAACTATGCATCATGCTCGAGATACTTAGAAATCTATTATGACAGTATCCTATGCTCGAGATGCATTCTTAATAATGTTGTAACCTTTGCTCGACTCACTTAGATTGCTTTAGCTCAATGTGCTCGATGTACCCTCATGCTTGAAAGCTTTAGCATATTGAATCTTTCCTATGCCTGTACTCGAACGCACAACCTAAGGGTCTAGCACACAAGCTTGCTCAAACTACTTAACAAAATAATCCATTAACTTCTTAAGCTCAAATTCTCGTACTGAAACACCTAGCACATTTTTATGCTCGAAACGCATATCAATTTTCATATAATAGCAGGTGCTCGTAAGTAAGATGCATGCTCGAAACACTTGAAAGCAAATTTTCATGAGATGCATGCTCGAAACACTTGATAGAAAATTTTCATGAGATGCATGCTCGAAACACTTGACAGCAAATTTTCATGAGATGCATGCTCGAAACACATAGAAAATTCATACAAGTCACATAGGATGCTTGACACAATGTTATCATGCTTAGTAAGCAAAGTTCTTCTGCTCGAATTAAAAATGATCATTTCAAACTTGATGAGCTGACCTAAACAGTTTGTTTAAGGTGAAATAAGAGATCAAAATCCAGTTCAAGATAAAATTCATTTTAATTCATTTGGAAAGATCTCAACATGGGATCAGATTATCTAATTATTGTTACACCATTTCATTTTCAGCCTTATTATGATTTTAAGTCAGGTTGACACTAGGTGGAAGCACTTAACATGATTCTTATAACTTTCGTGATATGCTTAAGATTCAATTAAGAGCTTGAGTTGGAATGGTTACACTTTGGACTTCAGGTTGTTTCTTATCTCTTCTCAAAGCTTATTTAGCTTTCTCCAATCACCCCAATTTGACTTCAACCCCCTGATGTCTTGGTCAAAATATTTATTTATTTGAGCAGTCATATTTATATATATATTTATATATATCCAACTTCAAGGTTGAACGTTGGACTTACAAGCCATCCGGACTTACATGCCTTACATTTAGAGTGTTTAGGACTTATTTGAATTCCCCACTCCTGTAGTTCCCTTGGTGCCCCTTAACGTCATGATATTTTATTTATTCTTAATAGTATTTTTGAAGCAATATGTTGATTTTTTTTTAATATTTTTCTTTATGCTTCATTTTACATTGATAGACTTTCAACAGCAAATAACTCTTTTGATGCTCATATATTTTATAAATTTTGATTTTGAGAGACCAAGACAGCAACGAGCTCGTGTATTATTGGGTAATCGCCTTTCTGCCTATAATACGGAGAGATGTGTAAGGAAACATACCATGGTCTTCGGATGAATCACCACATCAAACTTAGCAGAATTATTAGGTTTGTATCACATCGGTTACTACACTCATGAGAAGATACCACACGAATTGTCAATGGGCTGAACAAAAATCTTTTAAGCTTCTAATCTATGAGTTAGGAGATTAGACAATTTACTATCATTTCCCATCTTAGGTTGGATTCAATCTCCACAGAAAACAGTTTCTAGCTTCTTTGAAGCTGGGAACTTGGATAATATTATCATGTCTCTTATAAAATATCACCGAAAACAGTGTTGCTTAGTTAAAAACATTTACCATTTTCAAAAGCATTTCCTTTTGAAAGTTCAATTGAAGAACATTGATTTTAACAGCAGTGTTGTCAGTTAAGCACATTTAACAAGCACACACTATCACAAATTAAACACATTCATTCATGTAGCACAGAAATCATTCAGATAATCAAAGAAGTCTGTCGAGCATGCTCGGAAGTTCATTGAGCATACTCGAAAGTCAATCGAGCAAACTTAAGATTGATCATTTCAGTGCTTGTGCTCGAAAGACTTAGCGGAATGCTCGAGCAGTATACCTGTGCTTGAAATACTTAGAAAGTTTTCCACAACACATGTCCATGCTTGACCACAAGTAACACAAAATTTGTGCTCGAGTTACTTGAGAAACCTCAAGTATGGTTTGTTTTTGATCGAATAGCATTAAACACACCATACAACACAGAGTTATGCAAAATACTTAAAAGTTAATCAAGACAAAACTCTATGCTCGAGCAACTTAGCTATGACATTTATGCTCGAAGGACTTAGAATAGTCTTACAGGAGCCTTACCTTGTGCTCGAAGAGCAACAAGCACAATATCAAACACAGATTCATGCTCGAAGTACTTAGAATCACATATATACATCATGCAAGCACAGATCAAAGTACCAAAAGCTGTAACTAGCAGTTTTAACTAAATTTCTACACAAAGACAGTCACATACATGATTTACGCAATTTAGAGTAATCAGTCAAGCATAGCAAATCATCATGTAAACATTCAAAGTGAGTGACACAGATAATCAGTAAGCACCTCACTTAAGCACATATCCTAAATCAAACTTCATCAGCATTTATGATTCCTAGGCATTTTAACAGAAAATGAACCCTGGTTTTATCTAAAAGTTTGGTGAACAAATCAGCCAAATTATCAGATGTGTCTACCCATTTCATTTCTATTAAACCTTTTTTCTGACAGTCCCTAATGAAATGATGTCTAATTTCAATGTGCTTAGTCTTAGAATGTTGGACTGGATTCTTAACAATAAACATAGCAGCAGTATTATCAATTAAAATAGGGGTAAGTAAGAAATTCAGACCATAATCCAGCAGTTGATTTTGAATCCACATAACCTGTGCACAGCAAGCAGAGGCAGCAATATACTCAACTTCAACAATAGAGATTGACACTGTAGTTTGCTTCTTGCATTGCCAAGACACCAGCCTGTTCCCTTGAAACTGGCATCCTCCAGAGGTTGATTTTCTACTCATGTTGCAAGCATCATAGTCACTATCTGTGTAGGCCATCAAGTCAAAGGAAGGGTTCTTTGGATATCAAATCCCCAAATCTGGTTTTCCCTTTAGATATCTAAAGATCCTCTTAACTGCTAGCATATGTGAGACCTTGGGGTTAGCTTGGAATCTGGCACAGACACACACAGCAAACATAATATCTGGCCTAGATGCTGTGAGATACATCAATGATCCTATCTTGGCCCTATATTCATGTTGGTCCACCGGCTCCCCCTTTTCATCAGGTACCATTTTCTCATGTGTGTTCATTGGTGTGGACACTGTCTTGAAGTCTTGGCACTTGAATTTGTTAAGAATCTCTTGTACATACTTTGATTGATTAATGAAGATTCCATCAGCCTTCTGTTGCACCTGAAGTCCAAGGAAGAAATTCATTTCCCCCATTGAGCTCATCTTGTACTTGGATTTCATTACTTGCTCAAACTCCTTGCACATTTGTTCATTTGTAGAGCCATAGATAATGCCATCCACATAAACTTGCAGTAGCAATAGATCCTTGTTCCTCCTTTTGTAGAATAGAGTCTTGTCAATGGCTCCTCTATAGATCCATTCTCCAACAAATGGTTTGACAGCTCATCATACCACGCTCTTGGAGCTTGATGCAGTCCATACAAAGCTTTGCTGAGTTTGTAAACCTTGTTGGGATGCACTGGGTCTTCAAATCTAGGAGGTTGAGTGACATAAACTTCTTCACCAGTCTTTCCATTTAAAAATGCAGATTTTATATCAAGTTGATAGACTTTAATGTTCATTGATGTTGCATATGCAAGAAAGATCCTGATAGCCTCTAGCCGTGCAACTGGAGCAAAAACCTCTTCAAAGTCCACTCCTTCTTCCTGTAAGCATCCTAGAGCCACCAATCTTGCTTTGTTCTTGATCACTATCCCCCTTTCATCTTTCTTGTTTCTGAATACCCATTTTGTTCCAATAGCATACTTGCCTCTATGCTTGTCTACCAAGTCCCACACATGTAAGTCTCTGAATTGGGCTAACTCTTCCTACATAGCTTCTACCCAGCTGTTGTCTTTCAAGGCTTGACTAACGTTCTTTGGTTCAATTTGGAATAAGAAGCAGGCATATAGACAGATGTTTGTCTTTTCAGAAGAGCTTCTAGTCACTCTTTCATGCAAGTCTCCTATTATATTTTCTGCAGGGTGATTTCTTTCAACAGAGGTGGTCTACAGAACTTGTTGTGAAGACACTTCTGTCTCTAGATTGGTCATATTTGATTCAGCAGATTCATTTCAATTCTCTCTTGAACTTCATCAGTTGCTTGAACTTGATTAATTTCTGATGATGATGCTTCATTTGACCCAAATTGTAGAGAGTCAAACAAAGACTGCAACCTATCTTCAAATTGATTTATCCCTTCAGACTGGACAGGTTATTAACTTTGAATTGGTTCACTCTCTACTTCACTTGGACCTTCATTAGAAACTTCAACTGCTGCATCTTGTTCATTCAAGTCAACTTCAGCAGTTTGTTGGTTGCTTCTTTCAAAGTTAAATCTATTTGTTTCAGGAGCAACAGATGACCATAGCTTGTCCAGATCAACTTGTTTTTGTTTTCCCTTATCATCAAAGTTGGTTCTGTGCATGCTGTCATCCATATCTTCATTGTAGATTTTGAAAGATTTGATCATCTTTCCCAAGTCAAACAGCCACTTGGGACCTTCAACATTGTTAAAGTGGCTTTCATTGAATATTATATCTGAAGACTCAATGACCACTATGTGCTCATTCACATAGACTCTGTATGCCTTTGAATGAGATGAATAGCCCACGAAGAAACATTCCAGAGATTTTGACCGGAATTTGTTTAGGTAGTCCTTTGTATTCAACAGTGAGCATCTGCATCCAAAAGGCTTTAAGAACTTCACATAAGGCTTTCTCTTGAAGATAACCTCATATGGAGTCTTATTTTGAGCCTTGTTTAGTAGAACCCTGTTCTGCACATAACATGCAGTGTTGATTGCTTATGCCCAAAAAGTGACTGGCAGATTTGCATCAGCAATCATGGTCCTTGCAGCTTCAATCAATGTTCTGTTTCTTCTTTCTGCAACACCATTCTGTTCAGGAGTTCTAGGTGCACTGTATTGTTGAAAGATCCCCTTAGAAGTGCAGAATTCATCCATAATTCCATTCTTGAATTCTATCCCATTGTCACTTCTAATGACCTTAACTTTTCTTTCAAGTTGATTTTCCATTTTCAGCACATAGGTTCTGATCAAATCTGGGGTTTCATCCTTGCTGCCCATGAAGTATACCCAAGTAAACCTTGAATAATCATCAGTGATCACTAGGCAGTATCTCTTCTTTCCAATACTTGGAACACTTACAGGACCAAATAGATCCATGTGTAACAGTTCCAAGACCTCATCAATGGTGTTTATCATTTTACTCTTATGTGAGGATTTATGTTGTTTTCCTTTGAGGCAAGATGAGCATTTTTCTTCTAGCTTGAACTCTCTAGTGGGAAGGCCAACAACATGTTCACCCTTCACTAGCTTGTTCATGTTCTTCAAATTTACATGACACATCTTCCTATGCCACAGTTTGGTCTCATTTTCAGTGGCTTTGGAAACAAAGCATGAACCACCTCTAGATGTAGTAGTGTTCATTCTAAGCTCATAGAGGTTGTCATTTCTTGGAGCCATCATCATGATCATCTCAGTTGGAATCACAAACTCAGGCTTCAAAATCAGGCAGTGTTTATCATTGAAGGCCACCTTGTATCCTTTATCACAAACTTGAGAAATGCTGAGTAGATTGTATTGTAGTCCTTCAACATGCAGCACATTCTCAAAGGATACCTTGCCATTGGTGAGTGTTCCTCTTCCAACTATTTTCCCTCCATTTTCATCACTCCTAAAAGAAACTAGCCCTTCATATTTTCTTTTATAATTAATTAGTGCACTTTTGTCTAAGGTCATGTGCCTGGAACATCCACTGTCCATGTAACATAAGTCATTACTATTCAAGGACTGTTCCTGCACATACATATAAAACAGAATTAGTTGGAATCTGAGTCACAAACTGCATCAGTTTGTAATTCAGTGTCAGGTGAAGATTCATCAGGAGTTGGAACTGGAACTGGAAATGGGTCTTCATACACAACTTCACATTCTTCTTCTGAGTCTGAATCTGACCCATTCTTCACAACTTGTGACTTGATTAATTCATCAGCTTGCTCAATCACATAGTTCTTCTTTTCAGTCACCTCCTTCTTAGTCTTCCATTGGAACCCTTTTGGTTCATATCCCTGCTTCATCAAAAATTTCTCATCCCCATTAAGAACACCAGGTCTAATATTTTCTTTTCCTTTGTCACTTGACCTTCTGTTCTTTGTAGGTTTGCTTGATATTCTTGCATCATCCTTGATCTTTAAGACTTGTTTCAGTCTCTTTTCTATCACTGACCTTTTCTCTTCATCATCTGAACTGCCTTTTTCTTCACTTAAGTATCTTTGATACATTTTCTTGTATCCTTTCATATCAAAGCCACATACCACATCAGGAACTTCAACTCTTCTTCTTCAAACCAGCAAGAGTCAGTGTGATGACCATAGGCATCACACTTCTTGCACCAGACCTTTGCATAGCTCCCCATATCTTCAAGAAGTTGCTTGTCTGTAATTTTGTCACTGGGTTTGGTGAGGTCAAAGCCTAGGGAGGTTTTGGGACATAAAGAATTGCTGAAGTCCATTTTGATTGGTTTGTTCAGATCAGGTTCCAGATGATATTTTTCTTTGATAAACACTACAGGCTTCAATTTGAATGAGGTTCTTGAACTGCTTCCTTTTCCTTCTCTAACAGATATTCTTATTGGCACATACTCCACATCTCCAATGTCAAATAGTTCATGGTTTGAGAAGACTAGATAGATTGGAGGATGTGACTGATCATAAGAAGATTTCATTGAAGCTTCATCTCTTTTCTTGATTTCAGACTATGGTCTAGCACAAATATCAAACACTACATGTTCTTTTCTCATTCTTTCATAGTGCTTCTTCAACTTTGGAGTCATCTTTGGTAGAAGAGGAATCCTTTCACTTTTCTTCTTGCTGGATCCCTTTTTCTTCCTTCCCTTTGATGATTTAGTGCTTCCACAGCTGCAATTACTGTCTTCACTTGAGTACTCACTCCACTTCTTTTTCTCACTTTCCATCTTATCAGTCTTCTTAATCTCTGATTCCTCACTCTGTCTTACTACAAACTCTCCATTCTTATCCACAAACACATCATCATATTGCTTCACAAACTCAGCTTTATCATCAAACACATTCTTGAATTGTTTCAGATATTCATTTCTGCTCTCCTTATCTACTTTCAGTGGGTAGCTATCACAGAAAGGTGGTGGCACCTTTTTGTACTTCTCTTCCTCAGTCATTTTATCCATATAACCCACTATATTTCCTGTAGAAACAAGGTCCTTCAAGAATTCCATCTGAATCAACAATTCAGCATTTTTCAATTTCTCTTCAGCATACATCTTCTTCAACCCCTCAATTTCAATTGTCATTTTTGATTGGGTTTGGTATGCCATCATACAATCCTCTTCAAGCCCCTTAATTTGATTTTCATAAGTTGCTTCACTGGCTTCATATGCATTCAAGATACTCAGTTTTCCATTTTCCAATCTCCTGATTTAGTTCATTAATGGTAATAAGAAGATCAGAAATTGAAATATCAGATTGTACCTGTGCATTTGAATATTCAGGCTTGTCCTGCACTTTTGCCATAAAAGCAACATTTTCCTTCTCAATCTCAGCTGCATGGTTGCTCCAATCAAAATCCCCATCCTGTGGCGCCCTTTTTACTGCAATATTTCCTTGATCTCTCAGCTGGTTCACATTATTCTGATTAGCTCTATTTTGATTAGTGTGAGCCTGCATTTGATTGTTTCTTTGGGGTTGAAAGGTTTGTTGCTGGGGTCTGTTTGGATTTAGATAGGAGTTTTGGTTGGTAATCTGATTTTTCTGGTGCTGGAAATTCTGATTCTAGTTCTGATAGAATTGGTTCTGATTCACTTGATTACCTACTTGCTTTGGCATGTTGCACTCTCTAGCAAAATATCCGGGTTGTTGACAATTATAACAGATGGCCTTTGATTTGTCAAATCCAATTCTTTCATTGGTCCATTAAAGCTTGTTCTTCCAGTTCTGTTATACAACCTTGTAAGGCCCCAAACCCCGGGAACCCCACAGTTGGTAATCATACAAAACACTTAAGAAAATAATTAAACTTGAAAACAGTTTCTCCCATTAAAACAAACATCTCAGAGTATAATTCAGCGGAAAACATAAATAATAAAATAAGTTCCCAAAACCCGGGAATTTTGCCCAAAATCAACATAGTTATCTTTAAATATAAACTTTTAATAATAAATGTTTAATAGTAAAACTTCAGTTCCCGTATGCCCTTCATCGTCCAAGTAGCTTCGTGCACGTCCAAGCGATAAGGCATCCTCTTCCTAACCTGAAACTCACACTAACATGCACACAAAATCAGCTTGAGCTGAGTGAGTTCAAGTTTTAAGTAAATAACATCAGTAGTAATAGTTAAGCTAGTCAAACCAAAAGTTTTAAAAAGTAAAAGGGTACATTCATCAAATCCTCATTACCGAAAACTAAACATCCTCATAGATACATATAAAAAATGTATATGTAAACATCCTTTCAATTACATCTCTATATATATCACAGTATATATATATAACATCCACGTATAACATCAGGGTTGAGCAAACTTACAACCCAAACACGTAACATCAGTGCATGCAAACACAAAGTAGGCATACACAACATCAGTAGTCGAAACGACTACAACATCGCCAGATATAGGCCAAGCAATAATGTATATACATATATATATATATATATATATATATAACATCCCAAGGCCTACCATATGCTAGCAAGCCTATATAAATCATTTAAAACATTTAATCCAGTAGGAAAACACTTAGGTGTGCATGCTAGCCCAAAAGTTAAAAGAGTTAAAAAGGGGCATCATGAACTCACCTGAAATCAAACGAACACCTACAACGAGCTAGGAAATTCCTAAGTGCATGATCACAAGCAAGGGTCTGTAAATTATACACAACACATTACTAGACTAGACCGTAAGAACACTCTTGCCTAATGGGCCGTTCAAGCCCAACAACTTGGCCCGAGGCCCAACCACTTGGCCCGAGGCCCAACCCTTGGCCCAAGGCCCAACAACTTGGCCCAAGGCCCAACCACATGGCCCAAGGCCCAACCACTTGGCCCAAGGCCCAACACTTGGCCCAAGGCCCAACCACTTATCAAATCGAGTCGAATACGCGCGTAATAAACCATAAAACCATTGGTTAAACGAATCAGCCCCGAATGGACCAAATTCCATTTTAAATCTTTTCATTCATCAAGATTATGTCACCCAAGTTGTAGGGTTGACGGTTCCTTTTTACAACTCTTACTTTAACGTTTAAACGAAAATTCGCGCACCGCCGACTCGATTGATGAAGCACTAACCACGACAGCCCCGAGCATCAAAAAATTAATTTTTCCACAGCCCTTAAACCCCCCCCCCCTAGGGCTGTACAAACTGATTCAGTCAGTCACCCGATCAATTAACGCATCAAACTCAACAATTTGCAATTCTACACCCGCTAAACCCTAGTTTTCGAACTAAAATCGATTGACCGACCTAAACAACTCCAATGACCACGAAATTTTAATATGATGTAAATGCCATACCTGGGGATCTTTCTACACTAGAAACTCTAATTTTTATCCACGGGAAGTGGGTCAATTGCACCTTGGCCGAAAATCTGTCCAACGAAGAGTTTCGGCAAAATTGAGCATCAAAACGATTAGGGGTGAACAAAAAGAGTGTTGTGGTTTGTAGTACATACCTTGAACTACTTCTAGGAGCTTGGAATCGATTAAAAAGTCGAAGCACGGAAGGGGGGGTGGCTGGAACCTGCCGATCACAAACAGCAGCAAAGGTTCCATCTTTTTTTTTTGTTTAATGTTATATCACAAATATGTTTCATCCAAGTCCCTTAAATTTGCAAGATTTGGTGACTTGAAAGGAAGGTTAAGTGTTTTAACGTAGCGGGGGTTACATAAAGGTCCTCGAGAAACGTCGGTTAAGTCCCGAGAGTTATACATATTTTACACGTGCTAAATCATTGAACCGGAAGTTTGATGGGCGTTACCAACCTTTTGCTCCTCACTGCTAACATAGCTGCCTGTCACTTTATGTCCATGTCTTCCAAGTCATAAGCATCGATTTGTTCAAGATCCTCCTGCACAATACTTGTGTTGATCAGGTTCTTGGCGACAAAGGCATGGTATGACTCAGTAAACATAGAGAACAATGCTTGATAGTCTATTCCTTGAGTATTGTTGTTATGCATAAATGTTGACTACCCATTTGTTGTAGAGGTAGTATCATCTTCAATCAGCTGAACATTAAACCTTGACTGGCCGCTACATGTTGAACTTGTTTCTGATGGCTCTTCAATAATCGGCTGCTGGTTCTTGATTGAGAGATTGCCTATTGGTGCTACAAGAGCATTGTTCACTTGAAAACATGGTTTGTCCTCTCTAATCATATGATTTTCGATCATCTCTTGTTCTGCAGCTTTAAGAAATGCAAACACATCATCCAGCTTAAAATTGGGGAAACTGACCTTCTCCTTAATAAACTTGCTGGTAGTGTACCATTCACCGGACAAGGATGTAAGAGCTTCTTGTTCAGCTCAATGTCAGAGATCTACAGATCTGTTGTTCTTATGTCATTTACAATCATCATAAACCTCTGCAATACTGATTTTAATCTCTCTCCGTCTTTAAACTTGAACCTGTCTAGCTGTTGCTTCAGTCTATCTTTCTTAATATCTCTTAGTTCAGTATTTCCTTCAAACATGTCGATGACCGCATCAAACATACCCTTTGCAGTTTTGTGATGATTGACAGTTGTCAAGATTTCCCAAGAAAGACCTAATTTCAGCATAGACAAAGCCTTATCGTCCCGCTTCTTCATTTTTAGCTCAACAGTGGTATTGTTGTTCGGAGCTGTTGAAGGAACATAGTTTCCTTCAGTGATGGAAGTCCAAAGCTCTGGGTCATTATAGTTTACAAATGCTTCGAAGAGCACCTTCCATTTGACGAAGTTTTCTTGTCCAAGCAATCTTGGAATCTTGTTGGTAGAGACTTCTTGGTCTTCTATTTCAGCAGATCTGGAGTTTGCAGTAGTGAAATAGAGTAAACCTTCAAGCTTTTTCACAAACCTTCTGTCCTGTGGCCTTTAGCGAGCTTCCAAAGCTTTGATACCACTTGTCAGGACCGTGAATCGGGTAAACATTCGAAAGGTTGACAAGAACACACCGACTCTGTAACCCAAAGGCCTGTTGAATATCCCGGCGGAATCAGGATATCCAACAAGTGGGAACGAAGGAGTGAAAATAACAAGCATGAAACGACAAAACATAATCAATAAAAGCACATTCAAAGACAAAGATTCACTGTATTAAATGAGTCTTTAATGAAACAGTGAAAGGAATGTCTAGGGTTTTGTGTATGATGGCGGCGGCTGTACATGGAAACAAATAGAATATTCCTTTAGAATGTTTCTCTATTCCGTGTGTGCCAACCTTATCTGAATCCGTCGCCTAAATGGAAACCTAGGATCCTATTTATAGACCTTGACATTTCTTCTAGAAATTCCTAATCATTACATAATGAAATACAAAATAATACAAGTGTTGAGTCCTTGAGCAAGGTAACAATCTTGCTTAAGCAGACTCACTATGCTAGGTATGCTCGATGAATGTCCTCGAGCATACTTTACTTAGAATATCTTCAGTGAAGATATTCTCCTCCAGCAGGCTTCATTCTCTTGACTAATCCATGCTTTGCTCGAACTCGTCCATCGAGCAGGCTTATTCTTCTTGATGTCTTCAATCTTCTTATTCAGCAATCTTTAGCACGCTCGAATGTAAATCTTGCTCGGGGAACTAAACTGTGCTTGAAGTCCTTGCTTTGATCACATGACATCTTCTTATTACGTACATGCTTGTCTCCATGTGCTCGATCATCCTGTGCTCGTAACACTTGGTTAAAACTTGTATGATCAAGCTGTTTGCTCGATTGGCAATCCTTTCTTGATAGAAGAACTCTCTTGCTCGTTGAAGTGTAGCTTGCTCGAAGCCTTAACACCTAGAAGAATCAACCATTTAAGGCTCTGAAGACCTTGCTCGAAGTAGTAAAACCATGCTCGATCGTCTAGGCTTGCTCGAAGTCCATACTTAGCCGTTTTCTGAGGAGGTTGAGAAGATTCCAATCTTCCTTATCAAAAATCCGACTCAACATCTCTTGAATGCTAACTTGTTCAATGAATCTCTATACCCCATCCTAAGCATACAGCCTTTTACCATCATCTCATCTAAATCAACAGGATCTGTTGATTCATCACCGAATTCCAAAACCTTCCTAATCAAAGCTTCATTTACTACAATCTTCTGCCCTTGTACAGTGGCCTGAATATCCGTACCAAACACTTTAGCAGTACTCCAGAACTCAGTCACAATGCTTTCGTAAGGATCAACAAAGTGTGTAATAGCCTTGTAAATTCTTGATCTTTTTAGAAACGGCATGATTACTTTGAACTTCTCTGCTTTAGGATCCTCTTCGTTCAAATAGTCACATATGTTGTGTTTTGGATATGTAATGTTTGTTTTCTTACCCATCTGCAAACACAAAACCAAAAATACATGTTAGTATCTTTGTTTCATCGTATATGTCCATTTCAACGTATATGTATACTAGCAACGTATATGTTCTATTAGCGGATAAGTCTAACACAACGTATAAGTATATCTCAACGTATATGTCCTGCACCGCGTATATGTCACATTAACGTATATTATTGGATTAACGGATAAGTTCTCTCAACGCATATGTCAAAAACCATTGACTAAAGTCAACGCATAGCATGTACTCCACATATGTCATAACATATGTGGCGTATATGTCCATGTTTTGACCAAAATCAATTATCAAGATCTACCACCAGATTTAACAATCTAACAAACACACAATCATCGTTAAAGTCTGTTTATTGCAAATTTGAATTCAATTTTAAGATTTATCAATGTTCAACAGGTCAAATATCATATTAAACACACGGATATGTTTGGCTTTTCAGATCTTGACACTATGAACCCATTATTATCTAATTAACACTCATCATTGAACTCGTATTATCAAATCTAATCTAGTACGATGATTATTTGGTTCAAACTTTGTGTATTCTAATCAAATATGACTTATATGTAAACTCAGCTACTATCGATCTGATATGAAACAATAATCTCACCTTTCAGATTTGAGTTGGTGTGTGAATCACCAAATCAAATATCCACAAACAATCGTAACATCAAGATTTTGTGTGAAAAGTGAATCAAGGCAGAGAGAATTTAGAAAGCCAGACGCATAAGTATAAACTTATGTGCCGTATATCCTCCTAAATATATACAGACTTATGAGGCGTATAAGTTAGTGAACTTATGCGGCGCATAAATTATGCGCCGTATAAGCTCAAAAACTTATACGTTGCATAAGTATTTCCTGCCTAAATCTTATAATTTGTCCATTTCACACCAACGTAATATAACAAGTACAACTTAATGTCCTTACACATTAAAATAATAAATTAAATAAGCTTAATTTTCAAAAATCACTATTTTACCAAGTCTAAATTAATGACCTCTGAGTAAAACAGATAAATTTTTGATCTTTTGTTCTTGATTTAGTAAACACAAGATTTGTTGCTTTCATGAAAACACCAGAGAGATAGTTTACCTGTACATCAAGAGTCAAAAACTAAATCAGAAAGAAAATCTTTTTGGTTTTTCAATAGAAACAAATATCAACTCAAAAACTAGAAATCAATACAGAAATCACATATTTTTGTGAGTCTAAGTAGGGAATCATATTGACCAAATTTTCCTTACATCACAGTTTTATTTTCAGCGATTATTATGACTAGTGTTAAGTCAGTCATTGGTATTGTTGTCCATCTAAATCTTTTGAACAAATGATTCAGGAATTTCTGTGATACTTTTAATTGGTTCAATTAAGCACAAAATATCAGGAAATTATTAGTTCTAATCTTGATTCAGGCTTAATTTGATTTTTACTTAGTCACCCCAACTTGGCTTAAACCTTAGAATAAGAAGATAAAAAGACTTTTAGTTATAAGCAAATCAGCAAGCAATCCTCACTACAAGACATACCCACGTTATCAAGCAATACCCTAAGGTCCTTTACCACGGATGAGTATGCACGATTTCATCTGTCGGCTTGCAAACGTTGTGTCCCTTGTGGCCCGTTTCTTAATGGTAATAAGACGCGAGCAAGGGGACAACGTGTGTCTAACAGCGGATTTTGATCAAGTCAGTAATGAGTTTAGTACATATGTACTTGTGCGATCAAGTTTAATGACTTATAAAGCAGTTTAGTCTGCAGGTTTGCTTTTTAAAGCTTGTTTAAATATTCATCGAAATGAATACCAAGATGATAAACCGCATAAAGACCCGATGGATCCAAGAACCTTAAAGCATCCCATTAATACAGGATTTAAGGTCATAAAACCATACATCATTGAAGCGTTAACCACTTACTGATAGCTATGTTTTATCAAATTTAAACAATCATTCTGATTAAAAGGCTTGAGTATGACCAGCTATTACATTTCTGTCATCATTATCAAGACTTTTGTTAGAAACTAACACCCCATCAATTAGGCAATTTTAGGTTTATATCACTTACTTTTCCCTACTTGTTTGTTTTAAAGGCCTACCAAGACACTAATTCAGTTAAGCACACAGCCTTTTATGCCTACTTTTTACTGGATTTGGGACCAGAAGATCAATGTACTATCATCTTCCCTTTTTTCTTCAAAAACTTATTTTCTGAGGGGCAACATTTTTTAATGTTTTTGAAATTTTTGAATTTTTACTGTTTTTGGCTTTTTCAAATTTTTCAATTTTTTTGGTTTTTCTTTAAAATTTTCTCCCGCTAAAATCTAAAACTATATGAAAAACTATTTACAAAAAGGAAATTTGACTCTGATGTTCAGGATCACAAGATATCCAACACACCTGTAATCTCTGTAACCCCCTTTTCAACACCGTCCAAAACTTTTAAACCAATTAGTTTTAATAAGTAATGAAATCTTGACTTATCAAAAGCTTTGGTGAAAAGAACTGCCTTATGTTCATCGGTGTGAATTTTGTCTACCGTGATCAACTTCTTTTCATAGCAATTACAAATGAAGTGATACCGTATTTCTATATGTTTAGTTTTAGAGTGGTTTACCGGATTCCTAGTTATAGAAATAGCTGCATTATTATCTACGAAGATAGGGTAATAAGAAAATTCAAACCGTAGTCCCGCATCTGTTGTTGTATCCAAAGAACCTGAGAGTAGCAACTGGAAGCAGCTACGTACTCAGCTTCACAGGTAGATAACGAAACTGTGGTTTGTTTCTTGCATTGCCAGGTGACAAGTCGCTTGCCAAAGAATGTGACACCCTGCCGTTGTAGATTTGGCATTCAGCTTACAGCTTCCATAATCTGAATCAGAATAAGCCCTTAACACAAACTCATCATATTTTGGATACCAGAGACCGACCCCTAGACATCCCTTTTGATAGTGTAGAATTCTTTTGACGATCATGAGATGTGAAACCTTCAGATTTGACTGATATCGGGTGCAAAAACAGGTAGCATACATGATTTAAGCAGTCAAATACATCAATGAGCCTATCATGAATCGGTATAAAGTTTGATCAACCTTCTCCCCGTTGGGATTAGGACCGTTACCATGATTCAATGGTATAGGAGTGCTGATAGCCAATGCATCAGTCATGTTGAACTTTGTCAAAACGTCATTGACATACTTTGTCTGATGGATAAAGATACCATCTGACAACTGTTCGACTTGAAGTCCAAGAAAGAACTTCATCTCCCACATGGCACTCATTTCAAATTTCTTCTTCATGACTTCTTCAAACTGCTTGCACAGAACATCATTTGTCGATCCAAAATTTATATCATCAACGTAAATTTGCACGATCAGTAGATATCCATCAACAAGCTTAGTGAAAAGTGTACAGTCGACAGTTCCTCTAATAAACTCGTTGTCCAAAAGATGTTGGGACAACGTCTCATACCAGGCTCTCGGGGCCTGATGAAGACCGTAAAGGGCTTTATCAAGTAAGTACACTTTGTCTTTGTGGATCGGATCGACAAACCCCGATGGTTGTCCCACATAGACTTCTTCACTAATCTTCCCGTTAAGGAATGCTGACTTCACATCCAACTGATAAACTTAAAGCCTTTCCAAGAAGCAAATGCTAGAAAGATCCGAATTGCTTCTAGCCTTGCAACTGGAGCATAAACCTCATTGTAGTCGACACCTTCTCTCTGATTAAATCCCAATACAACAAGTCTTGCTGTGTTTCTAACAATGATTCCATTCTCATCTCTTTTGCCTTTGAACACCCACTTGGTGTTAATCTGTTTCTTGTCTTCAGGTAAGTCAACCAATTTCCAGACCCCGAGCTTCTCAAACTGCATAAGCTCCTCTTGCATAGCATTCACCCAGCTTTCATCTGTTAGGGCCTCTTTATGCGTTTTGGATCAAACTGAGAAATAAAACATTTAAATTAGAACTGATTTTGTAAAGGGGAAACACGAGAGTAGAAACACTGGAGATTCTGTTCAATTTGACTTCTTGTTCGCACCCCAGTATTCAGATCTCCAATTATATTATCCTCGGGATGGTAGAATAATGTTCTCGGCACCACATCGGTAGGTACTAACACTTCATATTGGAGATTGTTCTCACACACTTCAGTAGCAACAGTGGATGGAGAAATAGCTTCAATAATCTCCTCATCTGATTCACCATCGTCATCAAAAACTGGATTAGTTTCTGGAACATCATCAGATTGCACATGGTCAGGTACATCCTAAGGAACAGACACAGGTTCTTCAGGCATAGGCACTTGATTTTCCGACAATTTTTTATTGTAAATCATCGTCAAAGTTTCTTCCGAAAAATCTTCCTCAAGGAGTTTAAAACTCTCCCAAAGACTCTCATAATCAAAGAGCCTAGAATCCTCTGGTCGTTGGATGGTAGGAATATATCGTTGACAATCGACATTTTAGACTTGAATGATCTTGTGGAGGCTAGGAATGTAGACACGTCTAAGTGGACTAGCATACCCCACAAAAAAACCTTTGACAAATTTGGGACCAAATTTCCCACTTGGGTCAAGAACGGTACACATTGATCCAAACAGTTCAAGCCACTTCAAATTTGGTTTTCGATGATTAAGTAGCTCAAAACACGTCTTGCCAAATTTCTTTATTCTAAGCACTCGGTTGAGTGTATAACAAGCTGTCGCCACTGCTTTGGATAAAAAATTAACTGGTAATTTTGAATCTAAAAGCATAATTCAAACTGTTTCAATCAAGGTTCGATTTTTTCGTTTAGCGACCCCATTTTGTTGTGGAGTGTAGGGCGCACTGAATTCATGAAGATTCCCCTGGTCATTATAGTACTCAAGCATCCTGTTATTCTTGAACTCCGTCCCATTGTCACTTCTTATTCGCCGGATTGGTAGATTATACAAATTCTCCAGCTTCTTGAATAGGATCATGAGGGAATCATATGTCTCATCTTTTGATTCCAAAAACATCACTCGTTAAAATCTTGAATAGTCATCAGTAACCACAAGACAGTAAAATTCTCCTGTGATACTTATGACATTCACTGGACCAAAAATATCCATATGAAGACGTTCAAAAGGTAAGTTGATGGAGTTGACAAGTTTCTTTGGATGAGATTTCTTTGTTTGCTTTCCCTTCTTACGGTCCAAGCATTCTTCGCTTAACTGAAAATTCCTCAATTTAACTCCTTCTACCGGATACTTGTGAACCAGATGGTTCATTTTCCTCAAACCTATATGTCCCATCCTCTACTGCCATAAAATGGATTCCCGTTCAGATGCTCTTGAGATGAAACACTGAGCAGATCATGAAGACGTTGATGCAGTGCTCATGTTCGTGACGTAAAGATCATTCACTCGAGGAGCACGCATAATGATCCATTCATCAGGCATTTTGAAACTCGGTTTCAAAATCAAACACTCTCGGTCCGTAAAGTGTGTAGAGAAGTGTTTATCACAAATTTGTGATATACTGAGCAAATTATTCTCCAACTCTGAAATGTAGTTGACATTTTCGAACGTAACCATTCCATTTGTTAATGTGCCCTCACCAACCATCTGTCCTCCTTGGTTTCCAGCAAAACCACATACCCTCCTCTTATTGATTTGACATCATTCAGCAAGTAGAGAGTACCTGTTATGTGCCTAGATGCTCCACTATTCATTATCCAACGAGAGTCGTGGGATCTTAGAAGCCCCTGCACATATAGTTAACGGATTAGTGAAACAAGAAAACCCAAGCTTTCTTGGTCTTGGGTTGTTTGAATTTCTTGTATAACAACTTAATTTCATCATTATCTGAATCACACGAGAAAGAATCTTCACTAGTTACATGTGTCTCAGACTCAGTATTTATCTTTTCAACAACCTCTGGTGGTTTAACAACAGTTTTTACCACCCAGTTTTGACCTGCAGCTTGCCTTATGTTGTAAAACGGTGTTTGAATTGATTTTGAAATTTTTGATTTTGAAACATCAGTTTTAACAACCTTTTCATCAATTTTAACCGGTTCATTTCGTCTTAAAATTTTCACATTTTCTGAAACACTCATTTGTTTCTTTTCATTCACATAACCTAAGCCAGGTCATAGCTCTGATACCACTTGAAATGACCTGGAATCTTGATGTAGATTGCAATTAGGATCTCTAGATATTACAGCCTATAACTCAATGTGCGCAATCCATTGAGAATGAACACATTCAAGTAAGCATTAAGCTCATATTCATTGATAAGTTGAAAGATTACAAGATATGATACTTTAGCTACTTTCTCTCTCTACTCTCTCACTCTGACAAATCACCAAAAGTCTCCTGAATAACGCATAAGTCCCCTATTTATAGGAAAGAACATGTAAGACCTCAAGCCACATATACGGCGCATAAGTTATGCGTCGCATAACATATGCGGTGCTTGTAGACTTATGCGTTAAACATAATACAAAACATACATTTGACATTTCTAGCCCTATACAATCATATCTAATACATCTAAGACCCTATCAATAGACATTATGCTCTAACAGACTCATCATCAGCAAACTTTGAATTATCAAGATGTGGAGTGTTAAGTTCCACATTCAGTGCCTTTTTGAAACCTTTTGGTTTCTTGGCAATATAAGCATTCCACATTGGTGGAGGCACAGCATGATAATCCTCTTTTATGTTCTCAATCTCATTATCTTTTGGTTTTGTTGATTGTTTTGGGATAATGTGATCAAGAACATATGATGATGAATCATAGCTCACTAATTTCAAATTCACCCTTTCCGTCTCAATCTTGAGTGTTTGAAGCTCAAGTTTGAGTGTTGCATTTTCATCTATGTGTCTGTTAATGGCAATTTGTTTATCTTCAACCGTGTGTTTTAACATTGAAATGGTTTTCTGATCTTGTAAAATCCTTTCCCATAAATTCTTTTCACACGATTTAAGTTTCAAATATGCCTCATTAACCACATTCAAATAAAATTATGCTTTGTCATAGTGTCTTTTCAACTCTTTATTTTCAAGAGTCTTAAAGTCACATTCATTACAAGGCAATTCACATTTTTCACAAAAATATGAGTTTAGAATTACCTCATTTGCCATAAATGCTTGTTCGGTTGGTTCATCACTTGAAATTTCTGATTCTTCATCAGTGATTTCTTTCACCACACCTTCAACAAACTTTTCCTCAACAATAGCTGATTTGTTGACTTCTGGAATTTCCTCATCCTCTTCCACTCTAAAGTCAATCTTACCTTGAGGTACATCTTCTTCATAGAACCATCCTGCAAAAATCTCTATAATATCAGGAGGAAATAATGAAATAAGATAGTCAGAAGGAACCTCATGAATCTTATCATATGTTCGAGGAAGTTCTTCATCGGAAGTATCAACTTCTTGCACGACCTTGTTGATTTATTCATCCTTCAACACCTTGTCCAAGCCCTCATCTTTAACCACTTCAACTTCAATCAAATCATCTATCATCTCATCAAACTCTTTAATCACAGTCACAATCTCAACCTTATCCTCAACCTCACTCTCATCAATATCCTTTTGTTTATCTTCATCAACCACATGAGCCACATTAGCTTGGAACACCGAGTTCCAATTGAAACCTTCATCAACTTGAGCTGTAGCTACCTTTTGTTGTGAAGTTGATGCTTCAGTAGGTTTCTTTCCCTTTGATGATTCTCCCTCTGGACGGTGATATATTTCCTGCTTGTAGTAATCCCGTCCAAAAGGATTAGCAGCATTATCCTCCACATTTTTGCTAGTGAATTCCCTCTTGAAATGTCCTTTCTCTTTGCAGCAAAAACATCTTACTTTAGACCTATCAAAGCCTAACTTTGATGTTGTACCATCAAGCATATTTCTATCAGTGATTTCTTTGAATCTCTGAGCTCGTCTTATGACACTTGCCATGCACAACCTTATGTCAATCATCTCCATCTCTTCTGGGTCGATCTAATCATAATCTTCTTTTGTCATATTGTAGTTGCCAATCCGTCCAGCAACCAAACATTCATAGGATTCTAGAACTGATCCCAGAAAAGCCATGTGTTCCTTGATAGTGCTAGTGGTCATGTTTCCCGTACTCTTCAGGTTCACAGCTATGTTACACTGTATAACATCAGAATCTTGTGTACTTGAAACTTGAGAAACTACTATTGTTCTTGAGTAACTATTGCTATAATGTGGAGTAGCAGAAGTAGTAGGTACACTGGTAACAAATGCTTAACCAGTTTGTTCAGCATAGAATGCAGTAGGAATCTTGGGATTTGAAGAAACATTCGATTGAGAACCCTTGTAATATAATCCCACATCTTGTGATACGGCTGTAGATTTCATCTTTTATTTCTTTCTTAATTCCAGATCATGAGCTTCCAACTTCTCGATAAAACTTGCAAGATTCAGACGGGCATAAGCAATAGGGTTTGATTGTTGAATCATGATAAAAGTACCCCCATTCTTCAGGTAAAGCATCAGCAAGCTTATCAATGTACTCATACTCTGGCTTATCAATCTTCAGTCTCTTCATTTCATTCACCAGATAGCAGTATCTTTCAATCAACTATGCGAAAGACTCACTCTTGACTTGAGTAAATATATCGAATTCTTTCTTGAGCAGTGCTATTTTACTCTTTCTCATGTCAGGGTTTCCACAATCTTTGTTCAACAATGCATTCCATATTGAATAACAAGAACCATTATGCTACAATAGTTGAAAGATCTTGGCATTGATTGCTTGTTGAAAGAGATTCAACATTTTCTTTTCTTTCAGAAACAAATTTTTATCTACCTCAGAAATTTGTGATAATCGGTATTTTCCCCATTCTCATTCTTGGGAATTATGTACTCTTCCTCCACGGCAGTCCATGTTTCGTAGTTCAAAGCTTGAACATACGTCTCAAACTTATCAGCCCATGAAGGATAATCTTCCATTCTAAGTAGCTTAGGAGGCTTGTTTGTTATCCCCATTTCATTTTCCAAATTAATGTTTTCAAGTAGGATAGACGGCTATGACACAAAAGCACTTAGGTTTTCCATTTTGGTCTAAGTCAACGTATATCTCTTCTGGTCAACGGATATGTATGAAAACAAGGTAATTCAACGTATAAGTTATGGTCCACAGATATGTTATGAGGTCAAATAATGGTCAACGTATAAGTATTGAAGTATGGTCAACGTATATGTAGATGGTCAACGTATAAGTGCTCACCTTATAACATATGTGGTGTATATGTTATACTCCGTATATGTTATACGTGAAGAACATATACGTTTCATGAACATATACGGTGAAAATCTCCATTTTGGTATTTTGGCAATTTGAGGCTTCAAATGATGATGAAATTTGATGTAAACTTGAAGGATTTGTCACGGATGTGTAAGGAAGGTCTTGTGAAAGTTTGAAGGACTTTTGACTGTTGAATTTGAATGTAGAGAGAAAACCTTAACAAACTTGAAGTATCCAAGCTAGTAATGAGCCATAAAGCTCTTATACCACTTGAAATGACCTGGAATCTTGATGTAGATTGCAATTAGAATCTCTAGATATTACAGCCTATAACTCAATGTGCGGAAGCCATTGAGAATGAACACATTCAAGTAAACATTAAGCTAATATTCATTGAGAAGTTGAAAGATTACAAGATATGACACTTTAGCTACTTTCTCTCTCTACTCTCTCACTCTGACAAATCACCAAAAGTCCCCTGAATAACGCATAAGTCCCCTATTTATAGGAAACAACATGTTAGACCTCAAGCTCGCATAACAAATGCGGTGCTTGTAGACTTATGCATTAAACATAATACAAAACATACATTTGACATTTCTAGCCCTATAAAATCATATCTATTACATCTAAGACCCTAGAAATAGACATTATGCTCTAACATGGCCAGGTGGTACTTCTGCATCATCCTCATCTATGTTCTGACTACTATCAATGTAACCGAATTTGGACCCGTTCTTCCTGTACTTGATCGCGTAACTCGCCTTTTTTTCAAATATCTCAATATGTGTCGTATTGCCATACAATGATAATCTCGTGGGCTTTGCATGTATCGACTAACATTACCCATGGAGTACGCCATATTCGGACGGGTGTGTAATAAATACCGTAAGCAACCCACCACCTTTTGGTACTCGGTTGCATTGAGTTCGACTTCATTCTCAGCTTTCAAGTATTTCACACCATGATCCATCGGGACTTTAGACGGATTACAGTTTTGCATACCGGTCTCCTTCAGAATTCTTTAGGCGTATCCTTCTTGTGTAATTACTAGCCCTTCCTCTCGTTGAAATACTTTGATTCCGAGATAGTAGATTAGCTTCCCGAAATCCGACATATCAAACTTGGTCTCCATACCCTTCTTGAGATCGGAAATTATACTCGAGGGTGTGTCTATCACAAACAAATCATCCGCATGCAGAAGTACAATCAAAAAATGTTTCTCATGCGTCTTTCAGTAAACCGATTGTTTCTTTGAACATTTTTGAAACTTCATATCTTGTAGGATGTTATCGAGCTATGTATTCCAAGCTCGGGGAGCTTTCCTTAACCTGTACAAGGCCTTTGACAACTTGTAAACTTTTGCCTCCTCGTCCTTTTTTCTCGTACCCTTCGGGTTGTGTAACAAACACAACTTCTTTCAATTCTTCATGCAAGAAAGCCACTTTTACATCAAGATGGTGGATTTCCCACTCGTTAGATACGGCTAAGGCGATTAGTAGCTGAATGGTCTTAACTCGGGCTACCGAAGCGAAAACATCGTCAAAGTCAATCTATGGCTGTTGCATGTAACCCTTTGCAACCAACCGAGTTTTGTACATGCTAATCATCCCATCTGCATTTTTTTTATTTTGAACACCCACTTCAACCTGATACATTTTGTACCCTTTGGAAGTTCGACTAACTTCCATGTTTCATTCTTATTTATTGAATCGATCTAGGTATTCATAGCACGGACCCATTCTTGGTTCAACTTAGCCTCAAAATAGCTACTTAGTTCACCACTTGTTGTAAAAAAGTAGTTGCTCTTAGCCAGAGTCAACATGTAACACATAATCTTCTTGTAATATTCTTGGTAAAACCGAGACTCGGGTTGAACGTCTTAGACCTGTTTGGGACTCATTTTCACCCGAATGGACATGTGCCTCATTACTCGTCGACTGAACTTGAGAGCAAGTTGAGGAATTAGGCCTGATATGACCCATTTGTCGATTCGTTGGACTTGGGTTGAATCGATGATGCAGGTTCGGAGCTTGGGCTTCCCGGGTTGCTTTCAAGTGTTTCTTCAATAGTGGGTTCGATTTGACCAGTTCCATTGTTAACCGCACCTCCCCAAACCATAGAAAACATACTCGGCTCGTATTCAGTCTTATCAACTTTCTCTACCCAATTTCACCCTTTATTTTCGTCCAACACAACGTCCCGACTAACAAGTATTTTTCGGGTGTTCAGATCGAAGATACGGTATGCTTTTGAACCCATCTCCGACCTCAGATAAACAAGTCGTCTTGACCTGTCATCTAGTTTCATTAGATGTACACTATCAACTTTACCATACACCATGCACCCAAATACTCGAGCGTGTTCAATAATCGGTTTCTTTTTTTTGAATCGTTCATACGGAGTTTTATCAACCAAAATCGTGCCATTATAATTCGATACCAGCATCGAATGTCGGACCACTTCTCCCCACATATAATTCGGTACCAGCATCGCCTTTAGAACACTCCGTGCCAACCCCATTAAAGTTCGGTTTCGCCTTTCTACCACACTATTTTGTTTTGGTGTACGGGGCGGTTAAATGCCGAATAATTTCACTTTCATCGCAGAACTGATTGAAATCACATGAAGTGAATTCTCCACCTTTATTGGTTCGGAGAGTTTTCATTGGTAAACCCGCCTCCATCTCGATTAGGGCTTTAACCTCTTAAAGCTTTCAAACGCTTCACCTTTTTCTGTCAATAAAAATGTCCACATATATCGTGAGTAATCGTCTATAATAACAAAGACATACCTATTACCAGAGGTAGTGGGTGGGGTTATTGGACCACATAAATTGCCATGAACCAACTCCAGAGGTTGTGTTGCTCTAAACTAGTTATGGTCAGAAGCGAACGCCTCGTTTGTTTACCCATCAAACACGATCCACACAACTGATTTTCGTGTTCAACATGTGGTAAACCTCGTACTAGATCCTTATTTTCCATTGATTTCATTAACTCGAAATTGATGTGCCCAATCCTTGCATGCCATCGCCATGCATCATCTTGGATCTTCAAGTGCAAACACACGAGAGCTCCAATCTTCATTCGTATTTTATAGAGTCGGTTTGCGGATCTTATGGACTTCATGAGTAACCTCCCGTTCTCATCGTGCATGATCAAAAGATTGTGTTTCATCCGAATGTCGCATCCAGACTCTGTTGCTTGACTGAGACTTACTATATTACTTTTTACTCTAGAGTATAATAAACCTCGGTTAGCAAGTCTTGTTCACCCAATTTTCCTTGGAAAAGAATTGAGCTTTCCCTTGATTTGAACAAATGACCCATCTCCAAACTTAACCCTCACTTTTATGTTCTCGTTTAATTTCAAAAAATATGACCGGTTTCCCGTCATGTGATTTTTCTCCCCATTATCCAAATACCATACATCATCTTCGACCCGCTCAGTCACATATTTCTTTGGTATTAGGTTTTGTTCATTTAAGAACATGGTCTAATGCACATATGCTGCATCATCAAAAGTTTCACGAGCTTCGGTTTTGTTTGCTTCTTGACCCTTTTGAACTCAGTCCGAGAAACCGGATGCAAAGTGACCAAATTGGTTACATCGGTAACATAAAATCTTTGACCGATCTTTCTTCACCTTTTATTTTCCCCAACTCAATGACCTTTGTTCGATACTAGGGGTTCAGTCTTGGCCATTAAATCGGCCTCGACCTCGACCTCTTTGTTCTCGTCATTGTCCCCTATTAGATTCAATTCTTCTATGACTTGATGAATCATATTTACCAAATAAAAGTTTAGCTTGATCGCCCCCTTGTATTTCATCTTCTCGGATTCGCTCCTCATAGGCTCGAAGTTAGCCTACAACATCTTCAAATCCCAATTTGAGATCCAACACTTGCTCAAACGAAGCAACCATCTGAATATACTTTGATCTTGGGAGACTTTTGAGAAACTTCTTTACCAACCATGCTTCACCTATAACTTCACGAGAGCCACGGACTTCGAATTAATTCTCGATAACTTGCCCGCAAAGTTATCTGTGGAATCTGACTAGTTCATCTTCATATTGTCAAATTCCATTGAAAAGGTTTGGTGACGTGCTTCCCTAACCCATTCAGTACCTAAGTTTCAGGTTTTAATCGAATGCCACATGGCTTTAGTAGTTTCTTGATCTCCAATTTGCATGATCAAGGTTTCGGCTATGGATTCAAACAACAAGGCCATAGCCATGTCATTTTTGTCTTCATCAGAGACACCCGGGTTGATGATGTCCCAAACTTTATGAACTCTTAAGATTACTTCCATCCTCATAGCCCACACGGAACAGTTAGTGGTAGTTAACATTGGGCATTGAATGAAAGACGACCCGTTCTCTTTCCCCTTTGGCGGCAGCCGTGGAGTCGAGTCACCCATGGCTACTTAAACCCAACTTATTTGAACAGAGCATCAACTGAACGAACCAAAATAAAACAAAAGTCAAACCCCACTAAAAGAGCTTTAGTAATTTCTAATCAAAATGATTCGGGAGATCAAACCAACTTGTTTGAGCGATAATGACAACAACTTCTTCGGGAGATCAAACCAACTTTTTCGATCGAAGCACCTTCTTTGTTGGCCGAAATTATCGCGTTCTTGAACCAGGCTCTGATACCAATTCAAGAATGGTAAATGATAATTAACAAAAAAAACTTGTAAATAACTGACTTATGTTATAACCATAAAAATATAGCAAAAAAAACTTATTACAATAGCTTTGGTAGTGATGGTGGTGATTGTTGTGTTGATTTCTAACACTAACTTTGTGCATGTGTTTATACTAGTAACCCAACTTGGTCACTAAGCATAATTATGTGTCAACCACTCAACTTGGCCAACAAGGTGAAGTTGATCACTAAGGAAATGGAAGAAAGTTTCGTAATACAACCTTAGACTTTAGCCGCCTTGTTAAAACCTCTTGGGCCTGGTTCACCGACTTGTGGCCTGGAATAAAAATTAATCCAACATTGTGTATTTTGTAGCAGTCACGGCATTTAAATGTCGTTCTCAAAAAAATAACATCATTTATAAATGCATTTAAATATAATAATGGTTTTGTTTAACCTGTGAATATTTAAACTGCAAAATGCTTGGAATATTAGATGTAAGTTGAGTTGTGTGACATGTATAATCTTAGCATCAACAAATATTGTCCTAAATGACAAAATGTTTAATCTTTTTAATGAATTTAGTAATTAGTAACTTTATATAAAATGAATAGTTGATTTTATATATATGGTTACTTTCAAAATACTTAATAAAAATATAAAGTGACGGGTTAGGTTCAAATAAGAAGTATTGTTTTGCAAGGAATGCTAGGAATACGGCATTTTTGTCCATCTAAATTTTTACCCCGCATATCAATATAACACCCAGCCACACCATCGCTCTCTCCATCCTCAACATCTTCCACCCAGCCACCCACCTCTGCCACCCGTTGCCACCACCTACAACCTAAACAACCGCCGCACCCAACCACCAATGTCCGATCATAACCCTAAGCATGACGGTCAGTCGGGAAATTGGTCAACGATGCAACACCTCCATAGTCTGAGTTGCAGGTTTCAACACCTCCTACAACCAAAAAACCCTAAAACGCAATAATCAATTCATATCGTCTGATTAAACAATGACACAACATATCAGTCAATTACCTCTATTTAAGTGGTGACTATGGCGGCGTTAACACCTACGTGCTCGTTGCGTTAATTGAATCCGTTAAATATCCGGTGATTGAATTGTGCCCTAGCCATGTATACTGTTTTGCTTTTTGGAATAAAGTTAGGTTTGTGGTGGTGAACGGTGACAGGGAAGGTTCAAATTGATTTGTTGCTATACTTGATCTGGTGTAATGGATCCATTGTGACCTTGCTTAAAACACAACGATGTGTGCCTACAATAGTGAGATTTTAAAACACGATAACGGGATGAAATAAAACACTATCATTAAAAACATAATAAGATTAATAACACAATGAAAATAACTATGCTAATAACACTATGCTAAAAACACAATTGTGTTTTTCGCATTAATCAAAAGACACAATAAATCACTATGAAAAAACACAATAAAAAACATAATGGAAAAACGTTATTTTGGTATTAATAAAAACACTATTGTTAAAACACAATGGGGAAAAAATAAAAAAAAATAAATAAAAGCACTACACTAAAAAATACTTGGGTAAAACATAATAAAGAAAAAACACCATGCTCATAACCTGTAACACAATGTATTAGAAAACCTACTAAATATTTTTAATTTTTTTATAATAATATGATACTCGTATTAAAGATATAAAAAACACTTGTTATTATCGTGATTTGTTTTTTAATTATGAAAATTGGTTTTTATTGGTCCCAACTATCCCATTTTGGTCGGCGCTCGTCCCAACTTTCATTTTGGCTGGCAACGGTCCCAACTTTCACATTCCTTTCTTCCATCAGTCCGCGACTAACCGAGTACTAACTTCATTATCTCATTGTTGGCATGTCCATCCTACTTGTCAAAAACATATGATATGGCAGCCTAAGTGGATATTAGTTTATACTTAACAATTTTTCATTCATAATCCCCAATTCTCCAACCGTTCATCCATAATTAAAATCCCGAACTCTCTCAAACCCTAATCACATCTCACTCCAATCAATCGAACGACAAACAAACCCTAGTCTTTACAGTGGATAATCAAATACGGATTTACTTCCACACTAATGGGGAATTTGAAGTTGCACCCCCCCCCCCCCCGATATTAAGGTATGTTGGTAGAAAAAAGCTTCATTAATGTTAGATGTTGACAAACTTTCATACTTTGAGCTACTAGATTATGTAAAGGAGTATGGTTCATACAAATCGAAAGATAGTCTTTGGTTGTATTGAAAGATTCCTGATAATGGCCGTTTAAAACTATTAGATAGTGATAAAGTCTTTGAGGTGTTGTCTTTGATTGGTTCCAATTCTAGGTCTGCACAATGTATGGTTTTATACGTTCAAATTGATAAGGTAACCCACAACCAATACCAGCAACCCTCAGCCCAGCCCATTATGTCTCAAGCCCAGTCTATTATCTCTCAAGCCCAGCCATTACCCAACCAGAATCTTTCTTGAGCCCTAGTTCAAAGGTTAAGAGGTACTCCAAGCTTACAGCTAGAAAAACAAGTTCCACTAGTTAAGGATATATGTACAAAACTTAAATCACCAGCTAAGGTTACTAGTTTATCACTTGGATCACCAGTTAAGGTTACAGACACAACACTTAATTTTCCACCAACTGTCACAAATTAAGATGAAATAGATAGTGGTTGGTTAGATTCAGAGAGTTCAGTAAATGAAGATTCTGATGATGAGTCTTATAAATATGATTTGGATGATGATGGATCTGACAAAGATGATGCAGAGTGGATGGGTTTAGTAGCTAACTTATAACAAGTGAATGTGCAAGATGTTGAATCAAAAAAGAAGTTACTTGAAGAGTGTCTAAAACAATTTGTTGATGCAATTAAAGAAGCATCTAGTAGTTATGAAGATTCTAATGCTGATGTTGACACACTTGAAGAGAGTGAAGATGATGACATAAGAGGGAAGAAGCACAAAAAAGATGTTTCAGTTGTAAGTGAAGAAACTAATTGGTCTAAGTTTAAATGGGTTGTTGGGATAGAGTTCCCCACTAGGGATGCTTTCAAAGAAGAGGTTAGAAATTATGCTGTCTCAAATGGTAAAAATGTTTACATTGCTATAAGTAACAAGAGTAGAAGAGGACATGTAGGTGTCAAATGTGTGGAAGGGTATCCATTTAGTCTGCATTGTTCATTTCACAAGGGCAAGAGTTTCTATATGGTTAAGACTGTTAATAGGAAGCATAACTATTAGAGAAACATGACAAAGAATAGACAATTGACTGCTAAGTTTATAGTTAAAGACTTCTTGCCTTTATTCAAAGCTTAACCTCTACGGAGTGGTAAAGAGATCCAAGATGCAGTTAAAGAGAAACATAAGGTGCTTATATGTAAATGGTTGGCTTACAATGCAAAAAATTGCACATTTAAGACGCTTCATGGGTCAATGAGGGAGCACTAAAGTAAAATTAGGTCTTACTTGGCAGCTTTGAAAAAAATAAATCCAACTTCAACCTTTGATTTGGTAACTACCCCACCAGGGTTCAATATCAAGGACCCAAATTCAAAGTTAGAGGCATTCTTTAGATTGTTTGTGTGTTTTGATGGGATGAAGAGAGGTTTTTTGGCTGGTTATAGGAAATTGTTGTGTTTGGATGGTTGTTTTCTGAAAACCTTTTAGGGGGTATGTTGCTGGCCACAATTGGGAGAGATGCTAATGACCAAATGTGCCCTGTGGCATGGTTGTTGTTGAAGGTAAGTCTAATGATAGTTGGAAATGGTTCATGGAAGAACTAAGAAAATGCCTAGAAGTTCAAGATAGTGGAAAGGGTTGGGCACTTATCTTTGACCAACAAAAGGTATGACTTTACTTTGTTAATATCTAAGTTATAAGTTGTAAGTTCTAGATGTCTAAAGTTTCTCTATTATTATATGACATGGATTAGTGAATGTTGTGTCTTTGATTTGGAAAAATGCAGAGCATAGAAACTGTGCAAGGCACATCTATGCAAACTGGAATAAGAAGTTCAAGGGTGAATAGTTAAAGATGTATTTTTGGCAGGCATGTAGGGTTTATAATGAGCCTGACTTCAATGATGCTATCAAGGATATGAGATCAATATCAACTGATACAGTGGAGGCTTTCATGAAACAGAATCCTAATTGCTTTGTAAGGTGCTTTCTTAAGGGTCATGCATGTTGTGATGTCATAGTGAATAACATGGCTGAGACTTTTAATGAAACCATAGTTGAGGCAAGATCTATGCATATTATAGACATATTAGAGGCAATCAAAGTCCAAACAATGACCAGGATAATTGCTAAGCATTCTGAAATGTTAGCTCAAGATGTGGTTGTGTGCCCAATATGCAAACTAAACTTGATAGAGCAAAAAAGTGGGTTCATAAATGTGCAGTGTTCCCATCAGCATAAAATGTGTTCCAAGTTAAAGATTTTGATGATGATCTTGCTGTGGACTTAAATAACAGAACATGTTCATGTAGAAAGTGGGACTTAGCAGGTATATTAACCATTAATTATTCAATAATTAAGTTACGTTGACAAGTCTTCCATCTGTGTATAACAAAAATTGTATTTTGACAGGTATACCATGTAAGCATGTTTGTTCAGTTGTTGGGTTTATTGGAAGAAATGTTGAACAGTTTGTTCATGATTGTTATCTTAAGGAGACATATTTAAGGTCATATTCATACACAATTCCACCCTTTCCTAGTGAAAGGTATTGGTCAAAAGTTAATTATCCTTTGGAACCTCCTCCTATCAAAAGTCAACCTATAAGACCAAAGACAAAAAGAAAGAAAGATCCCCATGAAATCCTAAGAAGCCAGGTAAATTGACAAAACATGGAGGAGAAATGAGTTGTAGAAACGGCAAAGAAACTTGTCATAACATTAGAAAGTGTACAAAACCTAAGAGTTCTAAGAATAAAACCACAACAAAAACTAGTGCAAGGGGAAGATTAACAAGTTCAACTCAAGCCGCACAGCAATCAGCAAGTTCTAAGAAGCCAAGGAGGATGACAAAAGAGATGTCAAGTCAACCAACACAACAATCAACAACTTCTAAGAGGCCAAGGGGAAACACAAAGGCAAATGGAAAGCTACTTGATGGTTTATGGCTAATGTTTAAGTATGTTAACAATGTATTTTGGAATGTTTAAGTATGTTAATGGTTAACTATGTTAAGAATGGATTATGGTTAATGGTTAATGTTGCAGACTTGTGTTTTTTATGTTTCATATGTACTGGTCAAACTAATGTATTTTGCAACATTTTTAATCTATGGAAATTTTTAGTGAATTTGTTAGTTCCAGGTTATAGACATTTGATTATCTTGTGAAGTCAATCTGATATAGGCAGTGGGCATTATTGATAACTAAAGGGTCTTTAGCTTTCCTTAATTATACTACACAACCTTGTTATTTTGTATAATCTGCCATGGGCATTATGGAAATTTTGACCAGTCAGTCTGTTCATTTGTTAAACTTGTGAAGCCAAACTTGTATCTATATGGAGTAGGTTAGTAGGTTCTTATGTTCATTTGGTCAATTAGTTTGGTCATTTTGTGATGTTAATCTGATTTGGGCATTATGGTCATATTGACCAATCAATTTGTTCATTTGATCAATCTGATATAGAGCCAATGTATTCATTTGGTCAATCTGATATATAGTCAATCTGATATAGAATATTGTGATGTTGATTTGGTCAATATGTCTGGTCTTTTATTTTGGTTATATTTTTTGGTTAATATGGATGTGCAGATAGACCATGTGCCCATTGATAAGCATGTCATTTTGGTCACACAAATAAAGTCCATATACTGAGAACAATAACATCGATTAACATTAACAGATTACATGAAATTGATAACATTAACATTACCATATTACACGAAATTGATAGCCAAGGGGTCCCAATGAAACATATTACATTCCATACACCATGTTCTTTAACCAACACAACATTTTCACACAAGTGAAGTCCACCATAGTGCTATGACAACAATTGCTAAACTTAAAACACTATTACTCTATCAATTGGACTTTTATAATGAGAGTTTAAGCTTCAAATTCTTGTTCTCTTCTTACAACACCATATTCTTTAACTTTAAATTTTCTATTTGCATCTCTTTTATTTCTTAATCTTTTCTTGAATTGCATTCCTTTAAGAAGTCATCAAAATCTTCTTTCCACATGATGAACTTGCAGTCTTGATTCTAGCCACAAAAGGAAAGAATACTTAGATACAAACTAAACTTGAAAACTAAAAAATGTACTTACAGGCAATAAAGGGCAACCGTAGAATTCATCCTCATTTCAAGAACTTCTATGACCAGCAACCCTACGAATTACAATTAAATCGTGGTTGCAGTAGACGTTGCCTGATAAATCAAGTCTGAAATTTTTAGGGTTTTTCTTACGAACAGATGTACAAGAGAATGATGAACTCATTGCGAGCAGAGTGTGATTAGGGCTTGAGACAGGATTCGATTATTCAATTAGGGCTTGAGAGAGAATTGGAGATTTTGAATAGTGAATGAACATTGGGAGAGATTAGGGCTTAAGTATAATCAACATACACAGGCATAATATCCACGTATGCTGTCACGTCATATGTTTTTGACAAGTAGGATGGGTATGTCAGCAATAAGATAACGAAGTTAGTACTCGGTTAGTCACGAACTGATGGAAGAAACAAATGTGAAAGTTGGGCCCATTGCTAGCCAAAATAAAAGATGATACCAGTGCCGACCAAAATGGGACATCTGGGACCAATAAAAACCAATTTTCCTTTAATAAAAGTACCATATAAAAAAGTTTATTGACATTTTACAATAATTGAGTAATTGACATGTGTCTTGTATGTATATAGAGAGTCAACAATTAAGTATTATTCTTTTTATGCCCTCCCCCTTTGTTTTATACTTAATTAATTTTTCACCAAACTAATCTCAACCTTTCAAATTCAAAATCAATGGTTTAAATTATTTCTTATTCTTCCTACAAAGATGATACTTCTTATTTTAACTTGACCCATAAAGTGATTACGATCTTGGTTACTGTTCAATGATTCTTATTTTCCAAATAAATTCGACGATACAATTACGTTTATGAATAGGTTTAACTGTCCAGTCTTTCAAATGAGAATCACAAAATCAATAAAACATGAATTATACTAAAGATACTCATATCATATTAGTTTATAATAAACTTAAAGCATTTCAACAGCTTTTCTTCTTCTAAACTTTTCCTATACCACAGACTATAAAATTCCCAACATTTTCTTCACAAATAGTCAGCAGCAGCAGCCCATTATAGCATTCATACCATCAACAAAATGTGGCCCCAAAATAGCTTAAATTAAAACTTACCTTCACTGTTGCTATGTCATCATCATCATCATCTCTGTTCACTAGTTCCACCTGTTGATTCAAAAATTAGATCCAGTGGAGTAGCTGCTGGATCAAGCTCAAGACAGTCTCTTGGAGCATTAGGGGCCTCCGAGCCCGTTAACACATACTTTGGGACTTGATGTGAGAATCTAAACATTTCTTCTTTTGGAATCATTTTCACTTCGGTTCCGTACGTATGCGGATGAAAAACAGTTCTAAATCCAGAATACTTAACGAGCGGGCTCACAGGCACACCTTGTTCTTCGTTGTAATCTTCAAGAACGTGCACCATGTCATACTTGTGAACCACGTCATCTGGAACACTCTCGTTCCAATCACGGGACCAGTTTCGGTAAAGGGCCCACACCTGCCCTTTTCTGGGGAGTATCAACACGCTCCCACGCGACGACTTTTTCCACTCGACTTTTTGAGAAAATGAGTTTAAATTTTTGTAGACTTCGTGTCTCCCAATTCTAAACTCACCTAAACTTTTGCGAAAACCGCAACCTAACCAGTCAAACAAGCCGAATTCGGCTGTGGTTTTTGAGTTTAACCAGCTAAGTTTCATCCTAAGAGGTTTTCTTGAAAGAACTTTATGAATTAACGCGTAGAAACGAGGCATTCCGTCATCATCGTCGTAAGCAGACCACACTTGGTTATCTTCAAACGAGTTTTCCGTTCGGTCGAGGTCAAATTCATGAAAATCGGGGTCAGGAACGTTCATTGCAGTTTGTTCATGGTCCTGCTCGTCTTTTATTTCACTAGTTGGACTTACTGGACTTTCGTTTGACCTTTCCATTGACTCCCATTCTTTTAACTTCTCAAGAATCTCGGTTCGAGCCTTTTTCGTCAGCATTTGTCGGATTTCAAAGTAGTTCAACTCTCGTCTTCTGTTTATTGCATTATTATTAGAAGCCATGTATCCACCTCCTATGTTATCTGGCGGCATGCCATTTGTTGACATCTGATACGGGATCTTCACACCAGAAGACTGAGATTGACTTTCATTATCAGATTTTAACATTTTTGCAGGCCACCCAGAATAAAACTCTTCACGTTCTCTTTTTAACCTGTCGTTAACTTTCTGAATCACACTTGCAGCTTTTGATGCAGTAGATGGGTCTGTGTTGACTCTAACAAGTGGTGGGCCAGGGTTTTGCATGGCAGCAGTGGTTCTTTGACTTTTTTCATGATTGTTTAAATTCTGATTATGTTTGTGAGCGGTTGACTTTGGAAGGTTTGAAGGCGGTGGCATTTCTTTAGCTAGAAAAGGCTGGCGGCAGTTGGGACATAAAAGGGTATGATTGAGATATAAGTTAAGATACTCATAATGCATCTTGCATCCATGACAAATGGTCCAAAAAGTATCAGTACGGCGAGAAACAACCGACGGTGGTGGCGGCGGTGCTGCAGGGCGGACCACCGGCGGCACGGATCCAGGACCATGACCATGATGATGACTCCTAATGTTTGGCTTTGTGGTCGCTCGTTTTGCAAAACTATGGACTCCATTGGCGGCTGGTGGTGGGCCGCTACTTTGAGTTGGCACTTTTAAATTATATCCTCTCATATTCCTCTTCTGGTTATAAGCTAATCTTTTGGATTTATCAGATAACAAACTCCATGCTTCTGAAAGGAGTTTAAACGCACCATCTGCACCGACTGTTTTGTTTTTATCAGGGTGTAACATAAGAGCCAACTTTCTGTAGTGTTTCTTGATTGTTTCATCATCATCACTAGGGTTTGCACCAAGAATGCCATACCAGTCTACTTCTCCACCTACTTTATTCTCCGAAGCAATATACACATCAAGAGTGGTTAACATTTGAGAGACACCATCGAGCCCAGGATATAGGGTTTGGGCTTTCAAGATAAACTTCTTCGAGCCTGCATAATCTTTATCAGATAATTTCTTCTCAGCAATTTCTTTTGCCCTAATCGCCTCATCTTTATTGCATTCCATTATTTTTAAACTTTCAATGTGAACTCTCAAGTAATGAAGTCTAAAAGTCAAAGTCTTTCCCTTGTGACAAGATTTGGTGACGTAAATCGGTCAAAATACCTGAGATAGACACAAAAATAGCGTTATGTGTATTTAGAGGTATGTGTAGGAGTGCAAACAAGCCAAGCCGCTTGCGAGCTACTCGAGATCCTATCAATACAAAGCTCAAAACAAGCCAAGCTTTTTCAAGCTCGGACTCGAATAAAGCTCATTCAGTTATGGAGCCTGAGCCGTCAAAAAAGCTGCTATTGAGCCTGAGCTCAAGCATTCTACAGGACTTTTATGTACTAATTTCATAGCACAGCCGAGCTCGACCCGATCTTTTGCTCCTTTAAGGTACTACACAAGCTCGAGCCGAGCTTAGGCTCGTTTAAGATTGTTCTCAAATATATAAAAAAGTTATTAAAAACATACAAAAATTATTCAAATTATAAACGATCGGAGCCCAGCCCGAGGTTGAAAAGGCAAGCCACAAGCCGAGCTCAAGGCTAATCAAGGTCGACTGGTTTACACCCCTAGAATTAAGAATGTGACACTGAAGTACCATTACATTTGAATACTAACACCACAATTGTACTAGCGGTAGACATGTGAAAAGATATGATTAATTAGGTCGGCATAATTCAATAATAATTGTAGATCAGTAGACCGAATCATCCCCAAATCATACAAACCCTAACTATTCAGATTCAATTTAGAACCGTCAGATCCAAATTAACAAAACCGCTAACGAAATTGAACACGGAACATAATCAAGACAAAAGCCCTAATTGAGCGAAACCCTAGATTCAAATTCAAAATTGATGAAATGCAAGTGAAATTGGAGTCGAGTAAATTACCGGTGGTTAATAAGCCAAGGGATTTGATTATTGTTTGACCTTGTGATTTGATTATTTTCCCACCAAGACCCAAGCGGTCAAAGTCAAAACCCCGCCTCACAGAACTCAAGAACAAACAGCCACCCAACCTTCTACTAAAACGAAATATCTTTCTTTCTTTTGTAAAATTACAACTCTACAAATATAAAGAAGAAGAAGAAGAACGATGAGTAACCCTAAATGTTATTAACTTAACCAGGGTTAGTTTTTTTACCATGGTTGAGTTAGGCTCTTCTTCCAAGAATTCTTTTTGATTAATTACTATCTTACCCTTTTAAATATTTTAAAAATCATTTATACATTATGTATTATCCGTGCCCGCGTGTATAACAGTTTTATTGGTTTGTAAAAATACTTGTCGTTGTATACGTTAGTTTTAGTTAAACATGTAACTATGACTATGAGTTTAATCTTTATCATATTAGTATCTCGTTTAATTTAGCATCACAGAACTGTATAAGTAAAGTTTTGTATATATATAGTGTTTTTTTTTTTAAATTATCTTTGTAATATGTTGAAGGAATGGTATTTTGATGATTAATAGACCAAGTCCTTGCTAGTTGCTACTCATTTCAATGTGTATCAAGTGGAATACCATATATTTTACAAGTTTAGTATATGATACTTTGCTAATCACTATGGTCATCTTGGCCTTGCTCAATTGGCCTTTACCAAACCATTTAACAACGTTAAAAAAATTTTGAAATCAGCCAAATCATTTAGAAAAAAAAAAACTCGGTTACTGAATTACGGTTTGGTGATCACTCGATTTAACAAACTGTACGCTATCGAGCATGAAACCAATCATTTAGTCTGATAGGATTTACTGTTTTATAAATACATAGAACTTAACCTAGAATTTTCATCAGAATCCAACATGTTTTAGCTCCAGTGGATTTATTAATACCGATCTAGTCGAGCCATAATTTTACGAAGTAATCTAAAAAGAAATGAATGAAAATGAAAATGTTCTGATTAATATAAAAATGTAAGATTTGAATGAAAACCAACAGATGGAAAATTTACAGAGTCAACACAAGTCTTCCTCCATGCACTTCAAGACCAGAATATGAGAACAAACACAGCCTATCAACACCTCAATAACACCCACATGTAACACAATCATTCACCCATCTGTTGGACCGGACCACTCTTGGCTACTGTTTCAGTCTGGCTTTCCTGTCCGGTTCTAGCTTCTGGTTCAGTTTCGGTTTTAGCTTCGGGTTCAGTTTCGGTTTGGGCTTCTGGTTCAGTCTCAGTTTGAGCTTCCAGTTTGGTTTCTGCTTCAGTTTCCATTTCAGGTTCGGTTATGGGCTCGGTTTGGGATTGCAAATCCATTTCAGTCTCAGTTTGGGTTTGGGTTACGGGTTGTGGTTTAGTTTCTGATTCATGGTAAAGCCTGACTACAATGCAGGTGATATTATCCGCACTTCCGCGGCTAAAAGCGGTTTCTGTCAACTTTCTAGCAGCCGACTCGGGTTCTTCTTCCAAAAGTGCTAGCGAGACAGCATCCTAGAAATGAGAAATTCAATTATGCAACTTCAAATAAATCGGACACCTAGATTGAAAGGGTTTTTGGTGAATAAATAATAAACTCAGGTTAACAAGTAGTATGATATCAATGATATTACCTCGTTAGGTACAACATCCCAGAGACCATCACTTGCAAGAATGAGCAGTTCAAATTCTTCATCGAGTACTTGTTCCTGAAAAAAAACATGAAGATTAAAAGAAATTATTTATTACACCCGGCCATTATGGCCCCCTCTTCAAGAAATAGTTTGGTTTGTGTGGAAAAGATTCTTATAGTTCAATTTGGGTCTACTTAAATTATGCAATGGGTCAAGTTTGGACTTGGTCTACTCAAATCACACAGCATGCTTAAGATTTATGTAGCGAACCCGAACCCATTTTGACCCGGTACCAGCCCGACCTTACTCACCTGTTTCATCAAAGTTAAAATTTATGTAGCGAGTATATGGTGCAAGATACAAGGATAACACCAAGGGGATGTGTTTTCACTTATTTAAAAGATATTTATATATGTGAGTATGAGGTGCGGCTCAACTATTTTGGTGGGCCAAAGTGAAGTAAAATTCCAGGGCCCTTTTCGAACAACATAAATTCGATTTTAATTTGACATGGAAAAAACATCAATGGGAATAATCAAGTCTCAAGTCTCAACTATGAACTAATTAATAAACATTGGGGGAGGGGTTAAAACATGTACTTCTAATGATAATAATAAAGAAATGAATCAACAATTTAACAAAACCTAATAAATCAGTTTAGCATTTTAAGAGTTGAGATGTTCATCTGTTAAAATGTTTAGACTGATTCGTTGCTCATTGTTAAATTGTTGATTCATTTCCTAATTATTATTATAATTAAAAGAACCTGTTCTAACCCAACCCCTCTGTGTTTACAAGGTACACTAAATAGTTCAGTAGTTGATTATTAATACTTTCTTATTCCTTTTATTATTTTTTTTCATGTCAGATCAAAATCAAAAGTATGTTGTTCGAAAAGGGGAGAAAAAAAATAGAAAAGGGCCCCAAAATTTTAGTTCACTTTGGGCCCCCAAAATGGTTGACCTGCCCCTCATATCTATGGTATGATCTCTATATGTATGTTTTGTGCACACATATATGCATGTATGAGGTGGGCAAATAAGCCGGTTAACCGAACCGACCCGAAAATTGAACCAAACCGAACCGGTTTTAAACTGATTATGTAGAAACTGGTTTGGAATCGATTGAAACCGTAGGTTCGTAACTAGTTTGTAATTTTTTCCACCAAAACTGGTTCCAAACCGGTTAACCGAACCGAAACCGGCCAAAACTGGACAAAAACCGCTCAAAACCAGGACCGAAACCAATCAAAACCCAAACTTAAACCAATTGTAACATGGTAAGAAACCGGTTTCAACCCGAACTGAACCCGATTATAAACCGGTTTTGACTTTTGTGACCAAACCAGACCGGATTCAACCCAAACCGGTTTTGAGTTTTAAACCAGTTTGTGCACCTCTAGTGATAAGTATCCGATGGGTCGGGTCAACCCATCTGTCACCCACATAACCAGTCAACTAGGGCTTAATGAGTGGCGAGTCAAGTCAATGAGTCGAAAGCTTAATTAGTGAAGAGTCAAGTCAAGAATCAAGAAGGGCTAAAATAATGGAGAAGTTTCAAATACTTATTTAGAATAAATAGGCTTAGAGTCATATCTTTTTCTTTGTCAATATCTTGTTTATTTTGATTATCAAGTTTATCTTGCAACTGGAGACTTGCCATCTTGAATTGGTTAATTCGAAGATTTGCCCCTCTCGAATCGGGCCATCTATCTTATTACTTCAATAAAATAAATTTGTCGTTTTTTGGGTTCTATCATTTGGTTCCATGGTCGGGAAACATGATTCAGTCGACCCGGAACGATGAAATCGCCGCTCAGTTAGCTGTCATCAATGCCAAGCTCGACACTATAATGTCGAATGTTGCAGAACTCAAGACCATGAGATTTGGAACACCCATCCGGTGCAGTAATCAAATGGAACCTGGTTCGGGAAGGAGTTCTAATGGAACTTATGGTACCAAACCGCCCGCACCATCTACACCTAACCTGGCACCAACAATAACACCAAAACAGGACATTGTTGCACCAACAACACCTGCACCGACACCAATAATAACACCAACACGTCCACTACCACCATATCTTATTCCTCCTTTGGCAGCTTCTGTCAAAGAACACCAAACAATCATCCTATTCACATCCATTGCCCCATTGTTGCTGTTCGTTCCAGAGTCATGTCTCAAAACTGTCGGGCATGGGTTAGAGCTCGCAGCAAGCACCCCAAGATAAATAGACTCTCCTTACGCAAAAGAATCGGTAGTCTCGAGGCACCGTTGCAAGTCAAAGGTGCCACAAGGAGACACGAGTGGTATCCACCATGGCATTATGTTGAGGCCACAGACCGCTCATAATGTCGTCGTATGCCTACAGTGGCAACCACCGTGGAAAGGTTATGCGGATCAACTTCCTCATCTTAATCACGATTGACACATTCTAGGAAGCTGACCAGTGAATGCCCCACTTCTCGACTAGAGGACAAGTCGTTTCTTCAGGTGGGAAGTATTGATAAGTATCCAATGGGTGGGTCAACCCATCTGTTACCCACATAACCAGCCGACTAGGGTTTAATTAGTGGAGAGTCAAGTCAATGAGTCAAAAACATAATTAGTGGAGAGTCAAGTCAATGAATCAAGAAGGGCTAAAATAATGGGGAAGTTTCAAATGCGTATTTAGAATAAATAGGCCTAGAGTCATACCTTTTTCTTTGTCTGTGTTGTTTATGTTCATTATCAAGTTTATCTTGTAACTGGAGACTTACCATGTCGATTGGTTAATTCGGAGATTAGCCCCTCACAAATCGGGTCAACTATCTTATTATTTTAATAAAATACATCTGTTGTTTTTGGGTTCTATAAATGTGTGTGCGTGCGCGCACAAGAATAGGGTAGAGCTATTGTAAGAGTACATAGTTTCCTAAGAAGCCTATGAATAGATCTTAGTGTCCTATATGAGATGTATAGTGTCCTATTTACATGGAAGGCTTTATTTTAAGCCTTCCTACACTTCCTAGGAAACTTTGATTTCTTATTTAAACACAAATTTATATATATACATACTCAGCGTATATGTATACATATGTATATATATATGTGTGTCCATATATATGAGTGTTATATATCCATATCTGACTATTTATTTATATACATGCGTATATATCTACATATGTATGTATATTTGTGTCCATATGTATGAGTGTTATATATCCGTATCTGACAATTTATCTATATACATATATATGTATGTATGTATCTATATACACGAGTATATATATACATATCTGTAATCAATTGCTCTCCCTTTATGCTACTTTTATCTAATGATAGCACATCAGATGATGGTAATTGGGAAATAAATAACTTTAACATGAAAACTTTCTTCAAAAGTGAGCATTACAATTTAAACTGTATTATTCCCAAAATGCACAACATAAATTATGATCCAAGTGAGCACACGTAAAATACATATTTAACTGAACCAACAATTTTGTCACAATTTACATTCATGTCAAACTATATCGATAAAAAGGAATAAAAGCTTTGATGATTACCTGAATTTCCGGTTCCGCCACAACAAATTGCTTCAGCATACGGTTTCCAAAAGCACGTGACATTGCTAAAACACCTCCAACCCTCCAAGTACCTAAAAAGAACACAAAAAAGATCGTCAGGTAGGCACAAATTAACGATAAAACACAAAACAGTGTTCAGTGAAAATATAATTAGCAACATTGGCATCTCACCTGCCCACATCACAACTCCACCAGCATTTTCAATTCTTTTCCTCTCATCACTTCTATTTGGTTTGTGATCCTCGGAGAGAGGGATAGCTGTCAGTTGAACAATATTAATATTCTTAAATAACATAAGTGGAATATTGAGCTCATTAAAAACATACAACAATAATCTAGAAACTACCTTTGCCTGACTTTGATATGACAGTCCTAGAATCTCCAACATTAGCAACATACAAATGATTGCCAACCAAAACTGCTGTTGAGGCGGTAGAACCGTCATCACGGAATGTATCCTTTCCGATCTCCAAAAAATCTGAGTCAGTTTGTTGATAAGTCTCACCTGTGAATTCATTCATTTTTTGGGTCAGTACTATTTACATTAAAAAGAAGTAGTAAGTTGCGATAACCAATAAGAACTCACTTATGGCCAATCTGGTGTTTGTTAAAAACTCAGGATGATTCATGAGATTCTTAAAAAGATTTTCCTTCAAATACTCAGCTGCACGTGAACCACCATGACCTACATAAAAGTTACCTTCTTCTAGTAAAAAATAAAGAAATTAACAATGCATTATTTAATATCTGGGGATAAACAAGATAAAGACTTTACTATATTAAGTACCTAAATATCTAATATTTATTTCATACAACTGCAAAAAATATACTACTTTGCATGTAAGTATGTTAGTAATTATTTTCCATGTTCGTCTCGCATGTTTTTTTTTTATTTCAGTTTAGGTATAGCTAATTACCTCATTAATCATGTGTGAACAAATAATTGATGCATGATCATAATTTAGTTTCTATTTTGAGAACAGAAACCTTTTCAAAAGTAGACAACTGATGTCGCATAAGCACAAATTTAGTCCCTGTCATGTTAAGTCATGTGAATTTGTTTTGTAAACCATTATTACCTAAACCTTGGTGTTTTTCTGTTTACATGATTCTAACTATTGATGCATGTGAATGAAAAATTTTGCATGATTATAATGCAAAAACATTTTGTCAAGATTGATGGTCCTAAAAGCGCATGTTCTTGAACATGAAACCAGCTAGATAATTAATGATCCGTGTACACGTGTCAAGTATATAAATATAACTCGAATGGTGGTTTCGTGGTGTTGGTGTATAGCATTATTTCAGCCTTTTATAAAATTTCTGAAGAAATGAAACCAACACAATAAAGAAAACAAAGGACAATTCAATCAGCATGCACATTTCCAGGAATTAGCCACCTCTTCCTCATAAAATAAAGGGCATATTGTATTGTAAAGATTGGTGGGAAAGAATATAACCATCAAATATCCCAAATAAGCAGACCGTCTGCCCATTTATCTTGCAAGTCTTGACGTCATAGAAATCCTCCATGCTAGCTCTTTTACCTCTGAAACTTGAATAACCGCAACTCAATTTTCCGTCTTCACTGTCATTAAGAGGCCACAAGGAAGACGTATAAGCAAACAATTGCAATCACAAGCAAATGGAACACACAAACATATCATAGATATATAGAAGCATTAAAGGCATGCTTTTCATTTATGGGATAGCACTTTCTTGTTTGAACGCTGAAACAACCTAACCAATCAGACAACACTTTTTAAAAAAAAAAGCTAGAAAGGATATGTGCTTATAGCTTTTATGGCTTGTGTTTTTAAAAAAATCTCTTTCTTGATAAACTCAAAATATTCCCCTACTCGGTTATCAGAATTAATGGGGGAAAGGAAAATATGCTATAAATGGTATTGGCATATTACTTAAAAGTCATTTGATGTTTTAGAAGGCATTACCAAAATTGAGAGATTCATTAAGCCAGCCAACTTAATAACATGGCAGCCATGTGTTCACTTGAGGAAATGCATCAGAGTATAAATTGATAGCAACTTTACAATGTCGGTAATAGAATTGCTTGTGTAGAAAAATCGAGACTAAGGTGTCAAATATTCATGAAGACATATCAATTGTTAAATATTATGTAGCCTTCTAACTGAGACATATAATGAACTGAAACGATAACCATCCCTTTTGTGCGTTGCTTTCACGTTTTCGCATATCCATGCATAGAATCACTTTCAAGTTCAACAATGGACAAATAGAAACAATAAAAGAAACAAAAAAGAATATACCAAGCATATAATGATAAAAGGAAAATCACCTCTTCCAACCGCCACTGGCATAGCCGCCATCATCAACCTTCTCTGGCGAACTGTTGGTAGCCATACCACGGTTTGCAGCTGCAGTTGTATCCACCATCATTTTCCGAACGGATGGAAATATTCGATCACAGGAAAACCTTACTGCAGAAATAGCCTTTGGACTTCTTCTTAAAGTTGCAAACTGCCCCAACCCTCTCGTAACCTTCTGAATATACTTGCCAGCTTGCAGAATCACCGTCTTCAGATAACTGCTGCATACCATTTAAGAGTCCACAAGCCGGTGTATCCTTATCAGCAAAATCCTGACCTTAACAAACAATTTAAAAAAAAATCACAAATCTATCATATTCCAGATAACCAGAAGCTATTTGTGTGCAGCAGCAATTCATGTGATTGCAATTTAGAGGCCTATATAGCAACAACATATTAATTTGTTAAACAAGAATGCAACTGGTAGAACTTGATGTGTGCAATAATGAACAATATAAGATGTTAAAATGAAGGCTAATACATGAGTCATAACCTGCATCCTATATCAACGATGAATAAATGAGGATCAAATTTTAAAGCTACATGTTGAGATAGATAATCAATCTATTCTGCAGCATGAGATGTTAGAACTCAATGAGTGATAAGTACATATCTAGAAAATGGATGATAATGTGAGTCAATGACTAAGATCAAATTCTACAATTATAAAATCCAACGAGATCCAGAAATCGAAATCGAAATCGAAATGAAAATGAAGTGAATCGGAAAAGAGTTACGGTTTAGAGTGAAGTGGTGGAGAAATCTAGCAGAAGCAGAAGCATGATTCGTCAATTCATGGTGAAGGAGAAGGAAGAGGATCCGATCGATCGGAATCTTATTTATAAAGAGAATCTGAAATCAAGCCCTAGAGTGTTTTATTCACTGTAATGTAGCAGACCAGCCTATTAGCGTCACCGAATGAATACCTTTGCCACATTCATCTCTTTCTCTATTCTACTCGGGTCCGGATCATTTCCATGGATACTCAAATTCATATTCATAACCTAACATTATTACTTTATATCTATCTATCTATCTATATCTATATGAGACAAAACCTTTAAAATCTCATATTGTCATGTTTGTAAATGTGGGCTTTTTCATCTATTTTACCCGAATTTATGGATTTTGGTCTAACCAAATCCAGATGGCTCTTAAACGGGTTATAGCATTTTATTAAATTAAAAATTAATCTTACCAAATATTTTATATGAAAAACCTATAAAATAAGGATATACTAAAAACTAATATCCAAACTTTTAAAAAAAAGATATTATTTATAATTAGAAAACAACTTTACAGTAAAAATAAGCAAGTCACGGGTCACCAAATCCAAATAGCTTTTAAACGGATTATAACATATTGTTTATTTGTGAAACCCTTTCATCATCAAACTCTAAGCATATTATTAACTTTTTTATAGTAAAGAAAATTAAAATCCAAAAAATAAATATTAAAAAACCAAAAATGTAAAACAACCCCCGTAATATTGGGGATAAACCTAGTATATATACATACATATATATATATATATATATATATAATTGTCAACATTTAAAGTCCTTACGTTGCTCCCCCTCTCATGCCACCACACTGCTCTATTTAAAAATGATGGCTTCTCATTGATTTAACCCGGTTTTGACTAGTTTATGCTTTAATTTTCGAGGGTCTCGTGGGTCACCAAACCCGGATACCCTTACACGAGTTATGCAGCTTCTTTTTCTTCTTCACCTACCTACCTCCACCATCACCACCCACCCCACACTACCATCATCCTCCTTCCACCACCATCTCCGGTGATTGATCTAATTGCCGACAGAACCTTTTCAGGTCTCGATCACCACCACCAACACTAAAATAACACAGGCTTGCTGGAGGAAGCCGATCAGGAACGGTGCTGTTTGGTTGTGATTCCGCTGACCGGCTACTGTAAGTGATGAAGAGCTACTTTCGTTCTTATGTGGCTGTTTTTCAATTTCCATTAGGTGATGATCGTTTTTGATCCCTCAAGTCCATAAGTTTAAATGGAGAGCTACTTTCGTTCTTGTGTGGGATTTTAACATGGGTTGTAATTTCATTGATGCTCAATCTCACCAGATAATCAGATTTGCAACCTAACCATAGGTTTTGAGTTGTGCAACCTCTTCTAATACAGTTATCCTGCATATTCAGGTATGCGCACAAGGTGTTTGATCATTTGTCAACAAGGGATTTGACTTCTTTATGTCATTAATCTCGTCCGTAGTTTAATTTTGGTCTTTAAAATCTGAATTTTGTTTTCCATTCTTGGTCATCGTTTTCTAATTTGTATTGGTCTATGTTCAACACAATTTTGATAAACGAGCTCGACTAAATTGTCGAATATTACACTATTTTCATCAAATTAATATTCTAATCTATAGGTCAAAAAGAACTCCCGAGTAGCTTCAAAGCCTACCGATATCAACAGCATCGTTTGTCATGTGGGCCCGCTAATTTGTTCAAAAAGATGTTCAAAGAAATCATCTTGTGTGAGGTATAACAGCATAACTAATGAATGAACCTTTTCTTTTTTCCTAATAACATTTAAAAATGATTAAACATGTCTACTCTATTATGCAAAGAGTGTCCTTTTATAACAACTTTCATGTCCTGTACACATTCTTCTCTGTAAGGAAGATAATAGCACACTCGGTCACCTTTTTCTTTTATTATGTGGTGATCCCAATAACCATCATGGTCCCAGAAGTCAAACTTCCAAAACCAGTAGCCATATATATTATCGTAACAATCACCATTCTGAACTCCGCATGCACCATGAGGTCATTGCATCTTATTATCACCTGGATGCTGTTTGAAAACGTGATGTTGTTTCATCGATCCAAAGCAGCAATTACATGTCTCCTTAGCGCCAACGGAGTCAACGAATGGGTCGTGACTGAAAAGCTTGGAAATTCAAGTAAACCACAAAGTAGTATCAACAGGCCACCAATTGCTACTGCTACTAGAACAACTCAGTCACATCTTGGAGAAAGGTAATTAAGTCACTATGAACAAACCTTTATAACGATTTAACAATAATAATTTGAAATGACAATCGGGCTTCACTTTGCGAAACTGATAATGGGAGTGTGCCTGGCGTATATAGCTTGCTATGACATGATATTTGGGAAGGATAATATGTGTAAAAGTGACTGTATGTTATTGGTAACTTGATTAATATACAAGAGAGAGCCACTCTATTTATAATGGTGGAGAGGGGGCTCTTGATAAATAATAATTACATAGGTAGGTGCCTAGTTTACATGCAAGGACCTGCATGTAAATACTAGTTTACATGCAAGGACTACTAACTAAAAATACTATTAACACTCCTCCTCAAGTTGAAGCATAGATGTTTATCATGCCTAAATTGTTACAAATGAACTCAATATGGGCTTTCCGGAGCGGTTTGGTAAGGATATCTGCAAGCTGGAATTTTGTCTTAACATGAATAGGCTGAATGGATGGAGGATCCTTTTTTGTGCCAGTTATCCGATCTCTGATGAGGTGACAATCTACCTCAATATGCTTTGTTCTTTCATGAAAGACTTGATTCTTTGCTATATGTATAGCTGATTGGTTGTCACAGTATAGCCGCATCAAGTCTTTAGAAACAATCCCGAGTTCCATGAGAAGACGACGAATCCATGTCATTTCCGATGTTACATCTGCCATGGCTCTATATTCCGATTCAGCACTCGATCTAGATACCGTGTGTTGTTTCTTACTTTTCCATGATACAAGATTTCCTCCGACGAACACACAATACCCGGTAGTAGAACGTCGTGAAATCGGACAACCTGCCCAATCTGCGTCTGAGAAACCCGATATTCGGCCATCTCCTTCTTCCGTGAAGGCTCCTACTCGACAATGACCCTCATCAGAATATAGGATGCCAAGGCCTGGTGCGGCCTTGAGATATCTTAAGACACGAAGAGCAGCATCCCAGTGACTGGTGTATGGTTCAGCCATGAATTGGCTCAGAACACTGACAGTAAAAGAAATATCCGGTCGCGTGACAGTTAAATAATTAAGTTTACCAACCAATCGTCTGTATCGCTCAGGATCCTTCATCGGATCCCCTTCTTTCGGGAGGAGCTTCTTTGTAGGAAGCATTGGGGTATCAACTGTCTTGCAACCTAGCAAGCCACATTCAGTTAACATATCAAGGACATACTTTCATTGAGAGATAAGTATTCCTTGTGGAGAGCGAGATACCTCTATGCCAAGGAAGTACCTCAACCGACCTAAGTCGCTTACCTGAAACTGAGACTGAAGAAACTATTTGAGTTCGGTGATCCCGGTCTTATCATCGCCTGTGATTATGATGTCATCCATATAAACAACTACAATAATTCTTTTCCCTTTTTGATGTCTAAAGAAGACAGAATGATCATATGCACTACGAGTCATCCCAAACTGTCCCAAAACACTAGAGAATCGACCAAACCATGCCCTGGGAGACTGTTTAAGACCATAGAGAGAACGGCGTAGTTTGCAAACTTTCGAGGCCTCCTCCTCAACAATAAACCCAGGTGGCTGCTCCATATATACCTCCTCCTCAAGAACACCATTAAGGAAGGCGTTCTTGACATCAAGCTGGTGGAGCGGCCAATGATTAATGGCAGCAAGGGCAATGCAAATACGGACAGATGGCATTTTAGCAACCGGCAAAAAAGTTTCATCATAATCAATGCCATATGCCTGAGAATAACCTTTGGCGACCAACCGCGCCTTTAAGCGATGTAACGAGCCATCCGGGTGTAGTTTAACTGTGAATACCCAACGACAACCAACAACACGCTTCCCAACAGGAAGCGTTTCAAGATCCCATGTATGATTGGATCTAAGAGCTCAAATTTCCTCCTCCATAGCCTGCCTCCATCCTGGATGAGCAAGAGCTGTCATCACATTCCTGGGAATCGGGTAGGAATCAAGGGTAGTGGTGTAGGCATGAGATTCAGGGGACAGGTGAGAATAGGCAACATAATCCTGAATCGGGTAACGGGTGCAACTTCGAGGTTCTTTGTGAAAGGCGATAGGTATATCGGGAAAAGGAGCATCTGGAGGATCATATGGTGTAGTGGAGGTCGGAGTGGGGTCGGAAGTGGGTGGTGAGGGTTCGGGCTGTGACGACATATCATGATCCGGATGGGAATCAGCAGGCTGTGACGAGTGATTAATATGTTGACGACTGTATATGAAAAGTAAGGGTGGAGGTTCTGTCGGTGAACCCGTGGGAGCAGGACCAGAAGCAGTGAAGACCGGGGGATCTGGTACACTGGGCATGGGAAAGGTGGGGATGAAGGTGGAGGTGGGTAAATCAAGGTCTGGGAAAGGGTCAGAAACAACAGGAGTGGAAGGCTCAAGAAAGTAGGGACATGACTCATGAAAGGTGACATCGGCACTAGTAAAGTACCGGTGAAGGGATGGGCTATAGCACCGATACTCCTTTTGAACCCGTGAGTAACCAAGAAAGACACAACAGATAGCTCAGGGGTCAAGTTTAGTGGCCTTCGGATGATGATCATGAACATAGGACACACAACCAAAGACTTTAGGTGCGAGAGGAAATGGAGTGCTTGTAGGAAAAAGGATAGAGAATTGTGTTTTACCATGAAGAACGGGTGTGGGCATGCAGTTTATCAGATATGTGGCAGTAAGAACGGCGTCCCCCAGAAGCGATGTGGAACACGAGATTGGATCATAATTGTGCGAGCAACATCCAATAGGTGACGATTCTTGCGTTCAGAGACACCATTTTGTTGGGATGTATACGCACACGAGGATTCATGAATAATGCCATAGGCATTTAAGTATGAAGAGAATTCGGCGGAAAAATATTCTTTTGCATTATCAGATCGTAGAGTCTTAATTGATGTGTTAAACTGGTTTTGAACATAAGCATGAAATTCACGAAAGGTGGAAAACACCTCACTACGAGATTTCAATAAATAAACCCAAGTAGCACGAGAATAGTAATGTAACAAAATATTCAAAACCCAATGTAGATTTAGTAAGGCAAGGACCCTATACATCAGAATGCAAAAGTTCAAAACAACAACTGACTTGATTAGACACTCTAGGGGGATAGGGCGGATAGGGCCGCCTGGTGTGTTTACCAAGTTGACACGACTCACAATGAAAATCATTAGGAATAGAAATATCTGGTCTCATTTTCCTTAGAACTGTTACAGAAGGATGGCCTAACCGACAGTGAGTCTCCCTAATAACGGAATCACATAAGTTTGCTGTAGGGTATGATAGTGGTGACATACGGTAGAGGCCTCCTGATTCAAAACCAGTACCAATTATCCGGTTTGTTCCTAGTTCCCGAAAGACACAGTGAGTTGGGTAAAAGGTTACAGAACAATTGTTTTGTTTGGCAATTTGACTAACGGAACAAAGGCTTGTAGGAAATGTAGGAACGAAAAGGATAGAAGACATGTTTAAGTTTTTCGAGTTACTAATGGATCCTATGCCATGTACGGGGCTTGAAGATCCATCGGCAAGACGAACCAGTGCATGAGAAACATGATGCAAGCTAGATAATATACCTCGATTCCCAGTCTTGTGATGTGTGGCTCCAGAATCGATTACCCACAAAAAGTCGAGGCATGAAAACTTACCCGAATGTGCCGAGTTGGTTTGAGCATGAGAAAATTGCGAGGCAAGAAACCGTTGAATCAAACAATTCTCTTCTTTGGTAAATGTATACGTGTGCTTATCTTCCATTATAAAATATGAAACTGGGAACAAACACAAGTGATGGTGAACTTGACAATACCTCAGATGTTTAATGAACATCACTTAACACAGATGGTGGCCGGAAATTGATTTCAGCGGTGGCAGATGGTGGCAGGTGGCTGTCGGAAGGTAGCTGCAGAGCAGGAGATCAATCGGAATGACTTTCCGATAGTTCCAAAAGAAATCCGGAAACCGGCAGTGGTCGGACGTGCTCTCACGCGCCGGCGAGTGGAAGTCCGACGGCAGAGAAAAGGCGGCGCGTGGTGGCGCGTCAGGCGGCGATTTGACAGTGTTTTTGCAGGACCATCTATTCGGAGGCCGGCGAGCACGATGGTGGTGGTGGTGAGTTGTAAAAGTTTTCAGAAAAAAGATTTATTGAACAACAAAACGGAGCTCAGACAGTCACCGGAACAGGACTCGAACAGATCTGGTATTGTGAGTTTGTAGCTGGAAATCTGGTTTGTACCGAGAGCCTTACCTCTGATACCATGTAAAAGTGACTGGTATGTTATTGATAACTTGATTAATATACAAGAAGAGAGCCACTCTATTTATAATGGTGAAGAGGGGGCTCTTGATAAATAATAGTTACATAGGTTGGTGCCTAGTTTACATGCAAGGACCTGCATGTAAATACTAGTTTACATGCAAGGACTACTAACTAAAAATACTATTAACAATATGTATATTTATCTGTTACTACAATCATGTGCTTTCTTTGTTGTATGGATTGGATATGTTGGTATATCCACCTCTAACTAATTAGTGTGTTTTCCTTATGAAGTTGTAGGCTATCTATGTATGGTACCAAAAAAGTATATAATATTTATATATTTACATTTATGGGAGAAGTGGTGCAGTACACCTTGTACTTTTTGTGTAGTGAGTTGTACCTATTGTTAGTCTCTTTCTGCTCTAGATGTTGTACTTGGGATTCTTTGGCAGTTGGCTTTGGTGCCACGCTTGCTTTAACTTTCTAGAACATGGTATACTCTCCATCTTCCCTCTTTATTCCGACCCACCATCGTCATCTATAATGAATCTCTCTATAGTGTCCATTAGTAAAACACCTACGGCACTAATTTTGGCAGCCATCATCGTGTCAAATATTGTTTAGTCCACGTTGTTGCCGGTGAGTGAAGAGTGGTTCAGCAACAGAGAAAGAAGAGAAACCGTAGTGTGTGTGGTTTCAACGTCTACACGTAAAATAGATAGAATGGCGGCAATGATGAGGGAAACCTATCTGGCTACCATCGCCGGCTAGATGGCAAATTGAATTTGAATGTTTCAGACCTAATTTTGCAACAATAATTATCATCAATTGAAAAGGGCATTTAGAGCTTTCTATGCATTGGCAGTTTAGGGTTTAATCCCAAAACATGCTGGTGGGAGATGGATTATGGTCATAATGACAGGTTTGTAGTATATTGATGTTGATGGGTAAACTGAAAGGGGCTATATGGTTCGAAACTCTAATGCTCTCTAATCAATGATTGTTTTACAAATTTGGGGAGAGTTTTTAGTTTTCAAACCCCTAAAAAAGTTATTTCCTTAGTTGTTTATGAATATTTTTGTATAGCATTTGAATTGAATGATTTATGGATTTTATGGTATGTAGTGGTTGAAGAAGACAAAGAGGAAGACCCATAGCTTCTTTAGAGGTGATAAAAGAAGTTCTTCAGAGAAGATAAAAGAAGATTAGTCACAACTTTGATTGATTTGAGTGCAACACTGTATTTTATTGTTTATAGTTAATTTAGTTATGTAATAAGACTTGATTTTTGGTTGAGTGAAAAGGTTAATCAAATGTAATATTGATTTTTTTGATAAGGGCCTTCGAGGTTGGTGGGAAACTAGTCGAAATGCAAATGTAGGACCCCTGTTAGTCAGGACCGTTCAGGACAATCACAACTGGTAAAAATTTATTTCAATTATTAGGGTTTGGGTTTTGTTGTGAGATTTAGGATGTCGTTGTTGCAATACATATTTATTTGGTAAAAGTATTTCATACCTAAATGAACATGGTTTATCTACAATTATGTGTACATGATTATTTGTTTGTGTTACAGGAATTCTGTGTTGGTGTGATCAATTGAGGCAACATATACTGATAAGTATTCTGCATTAATTAATTGTGATTTAACCTTTAAGTTTTTTTGTTTTGTTTTTGCATTCAGTTTCGATCTGCGTGTAGTTACAGGAATAGGTTTCATTTTCATTATATGTTTATGATCGCATCTGACAAATAAAAGTATAGTTCAGAATTCTATTTAATTTGTAGGTTTTACCCTTATATTTTTATTTGCTTTCGGTGACATCAATAGTTACAACGTAAGTCATTTCCAGGTTAGTTCTTTGTGCTTTGTGGGTCTATTGAAATTTTATTTAGTTACTTATTTATTTTTTGATCTTAATTTTAATGAAGATTTGAGTTCAATGGGATATTTTGAGATAATTATTTAACTAATGTTTTAAGATTAACATAAAACCCTAAATTTTTTACTTTTTTTTTATGTCGGTTAAACATTTGACATATTAGAGGTTTGGAATTGATTTCGTATTAAAATAAATCATAGTCATTAACATGTGCAGTCTCAAAAGTATTCGTATTCGGTTTGTTTCAGACCTAATTTTGATGCAATTTTCTTTTGCACGTTTAATTTTTATAATTGATTGTAATCACTTTATTGGTTTGTTGTAGGTGCGTTGTGGTATTCAATTTTTTCCAAACCTAATTTTGTGAGGAATCTGTTTTGCAGTTCCATTTTGGTTGTGTTTGTTACTTTTTTGGAATTTGTTTTGGTTTGTGCTTAGTTTTGTTTGTTAGTTTTTTGGAATTTGTTACTTTGTTGGTTTGTGTTTGCTCTTTTATTTCATTACTTATTTGGAATTTGTTAAGAAAATACATACAGTTTATATCACAATTCTTATAAAGTATTTTCAAAATTTGCTTGGTATGTAGTATCAAATATGTTATTTCACTGTCCGTCTTGAACGCAACAAGTAAAATTTTCACTTGCAAGATCAAAATGAAGATCACCAAAAGAAGATAAAGTTTGTCATCCTGGTTAAACGTCTGACAGGCTTTTGTGTGAAGGTTCAAGCCAAATCTTTTGGAAGACATCAAGTAGCTGGCATCGGAAACGTTTGGACTTCGTTATTTTGTTTGGACGCTGTTAGTTTCTTTGGTTAGAGCTTCACACCCCACCGCAACGCAACGAGTTATAGGATTATTACTCCAAAAGTAGCATAGGTTGGATGAATTTGGTCAATTAATATACTTAGGTATGAATGGTGATTGGTCTGAATACAATCAAAATGTAAATTAAGGTAAAACTAATAAATATGCATTAAATCAAAACAAAACTCGGTTGAAAATAAAACAAGTCATTAGAAAAATAAAATTGTAAAATAATAAAAAACAAAACGTGTTCGTTTATGTTTGTTTGTTAACAATCTAAAAAAACTACGCATCACAATTGAAATAACTCAAACATTAAAATATAATGAATATTACAAACTAATTATACTAAATCAAAATGAAATAAAACAAGTCACTACAAAAAATAAAATAGCAAAAAGATTAAAAACAAAAACCTAAATAAACCCCCGTAACAGGGGGAGGGGGGGCAATACCTAGTTATATATATATATATATATATATATATATATATATATATTAAACCAACATTTCTTCCTCTCACAAATCTCATTGTTTGTCAACTTTCAATAATAGCCACATCTTCCTTTCAATATTCATTCAGCTTTCAATAATTGCCACACAATATATAATATGATTATGAACCACATACGTATTACTCCATTATCTGTTATTGTTGAAACTGCTTTTGATTTATGGCTGCCTGTAGACAGACGCTTCTACACAGGTTAAAAAACTTGTTGTTGGGTTGAAAATGGAATATTAAGTTAAATAAATAAATCAAACCTAACAAAATCAAACCAATAGTAAAAAAATAACAAATAAAATAAAATAAGGATTTTAATGAGTTTATTTAAGGTTTATTTGAAACTATGTTATGTTATCTTCTTTAGATGAAGTTGTATGAGATTGTAGGATTGTTAAGTTGAGAAAGTAGACTTAGAATTGGAAATTATTGTGGGAATTCGCATACGTTTTGTATGCAAGTCTTTGACTTAGTGCATGAACTCTAAGGCAGAGCGAACGATGTAGGTGATGATCAAAAAGGCAGATTTCTGAAAATTGGATAAGGAAATCAAGTTAATGGAGTTATCATGTCACCCCATTAGTAAGTAATACTATTTGGTATAAATCTATAATTTGTGGTTCATTCAAGATAGGAAATGCCTACCTGAGTGCGTAACATAGTTAAGAGCCATAAAAGTCGTTCTCAAAAAGATATGTGTGTATGTGTGTGTGGGGGTTTTTAGATACATAGGTACATTCATGTTAAAAAATTATTTTAGTGGGAAAAATTTGATTTGATCGAATATTTTGACCTAAATAGGACTTCTTCTTCTTCTCTATTATTTATTTATTTATTTATTTATTTATTATTATTATTATTATTACTAGTATAGTGCCCGCACGATGCAGCGGTAACAAATATTTAAAGGTTGTTAACGAGCTAATCTGATCCAAACCAAGACTAGCTCGAATTGGACTCGAACTTCATTCAAAGCTGGCTTGGGTAGGCTCCAAATTAAACTTGAGATTGTTTGCTTGCACAATTTGGCTCAACTTTACAATTTATTATCATAAATATCAAACATATAACTTAATCGTGTCGATGGATTAATTCTAAAACTTTATTCAACCAAAGAGTTGAGTAAGTCAGTTGCTTGTTATAAAGACTTAACTTATATTTATAGAGTATGTAATCTCTCCCATATTGTTTCTCCATTCATGTGACATATATAGAAACAATAATAAATGTTTAACGTTAAACAAAAAGATAATTATTTATAATATTTCTAATGTGTTTTAACACTTGTAATTATTTAAACCATTGAATTTTATGTGCATTTCTCCTCCTTATACGAGAACCTACATTAAGCACAATTCTTTCACTTTTAAAGCACTGATAACTTTTCTAAACGGAATTATCATATAAAAAAAACACCATGAAATCAAGCATTTTTTTAAAAAACTATATACGTATTTTTTCCCTAAAAAAACAAAGTACTCTTTTTTTGCTATACTACTTTTTTTTTCAAAGAAATAAAAATGATTTTCTTTAAACCTAGGTGTGTTGTGCGTATATAGTCATGCTTAATTATGAAAATATGTTGCGTAATTATTATATAAGGTGTTTAATTATTTTTGTTTATGCGTAATTATGTACGTGCAATATTACAAACATATATTGCGTTATTATGTACGTGTCAAAATGGGTTGGTGCTATTTTTCAAACGGGTTAGAATTAAGTGGTGTTATTTTCCAAATGATCAGAATAGGTTGATATGGCTCGCACAACCCGACATTAGTAGGCACGTAATGTGACATGGAACACTTAATCGACCCGCTATGAATAAAACACAACATTGGAACGCGTAATAGGGTCGCTATGCGCGTAAGCCAACATTGGAACGCACACAAACCCACATCGATCGCATAAAGCGATATCAAACTTGTAACTGATGTCGATAAACATGTAACTCAACATCAGCCACATAGCCGGTACCGGTACGAGAGTAACTTGACGACAATAAACGCATAACGCATCATCGGATGCGTAACTGGATTCGGTACACGGGTAACCCGTGCTTGACTGTACGAAATCTAGCGTCGGTACGTGTGTAACGTGGCATCGGACTCGTAACATATGTCAGTACGCATGTAACCCGACATCGAACACTTAACCGGTGTCGATGTAATCCGACGATGTTAAACGCCTGGCCAAAACCTGGCTGTCGGTCCTAACTCGTATTCGCGTAACATGTGAATTTTTTAAAATTACAAAGCATAGCAATACTATACTCAAATTAAAGAGAATAAAATTCTCGCTTTTATGGTGTAGTTTATATTTTTAAATATTAGCGTATACAATAGTTATGATCGTTTAAAATCATGAGGGGTAGTTGGTTTAACTTAAGGGGCCAAAAATGTAATCGTTGTTTATATAGTTAAAGTTGAATACAATGGAGGGGTCAAAGATGTAACTATTGTTAGAAAGACATTTTTATCTCCAAAAATAAGTTAAAACATGCATTAAGACTCGTAAAGTTTGCAATGTTTGTTGGACCTCTTAAAAATTAAGAGGTACTTGGGATTCTCTTAATATATAGTATAGATTATTATTATTATTATTATTAGTATTATTTTGCGCGTCAGGGGAGGGGGTGTTATTGACGGGGAGAGTGTTATAAATATTACTAATATAATGTTTGAATTGAATAAAGAATTTGTGTTAATAAATAAAAACATGAAAAACCATTAAACCTCATCCGCTTAACTTATTTGAAAATATTGATTTTGTGAACAAACGGATTGACAACAAATATAGGTTATTGGGATGGGAATCATATGAGTTGAATAACCTAGATGGGTAAATTAAGGTTAGACTAATGGAACACAAATTCTTGGTAAAATGAGTTATAAACAAGTTAAAACGGGTAACTTGGGAGTTAATCCAACATAGTTGTTAAAATGCTAGTCATTGATTATAACATCTTGTATAGACATTTCTAAGGATGGGCATGCATGCAACGAGTTAATTTGAACAATGGCATTGTTTATTTCATAATTTCTTGGCAACAAATTCTAATCATCGTCATATTACACCGCACCAAACGCAAATTTGAACCACCATCATCCCTCAATTCTGTTTCTTCTTATTCTTCACCATTTCTTGTATATCCTCAAATCTTTGAAGGGTTTTATGTGGAAAGATTCTTCTCCTAGAATCTCTTGATTACGTATTGGGTTTGTTCTAGGTTGATAAACTTGGCATTGTCGAAAAGAGACCCAATATATATATATATAGGATTAAGTTCATTCGAGAAGTGTTTTTAGAGCGAGAAGTCATTTAAACCAATCAAAAATTTTCTTTTTATTTTTTCTTTAAAATATGCACAAGGGTATATTAGTAACATCTCCAAACATTTTATTTGATATCTATCAAATAAAGGAAGTTTCAAATCATATTATTCTTTATTATTTGTTTATAATTCAGTAAAAAAGAGCGTTCACATTGTCAACAATGGCTAATTAAGTTATAATTCAATTCAAACCCACATCCCAGTTATTTGAAATTTATATTTCTTCTCCAAATTCAGTTTTATTTAATAGAAATGGTTGAATTAACACAACTCATTGTTCATATTACACCGATTTGTGATGACTATTATTATCGAAATATTTGATTTTAAAATATGTAAAGCCATAAACACATACACAACATATATGTATAAAATCAGGAAAAGATTTATAAGTAATAATGTTTAAACACTCTGTTAACCATCAAAATCATGCTATATGGATTTTACAATCATTAAATAAAAAATGAATAACGTTAACAAGAAACTAAAACGACTGATAATTTTCACTGTGGAATGTGAATAATAATTTTTTAATGTCATTGTCCTTCAGTGTTCGTATCTTTGCTTTTTTAACCAAAGTTAAGCCTCTACTTGCATTGAAATCTTTAAACGCCAAATGTCTCGAACTCTATACAAAACAAAACAAAATTTAAAGAAATCAAAACAAACCAAATAATAAAATTGAAAACATACACGTCTAATTCATGTAGTATTTAAAATAATGTATACTTACCCAAGCCAAAGACACAATCAACAATAATCAATAAGATTCCATAAACCCTTTAACTAATATACACATTTCAATAAAATGACCTTACATACAACAATTTCAAAAACAGTAAAAAATCAATCATTTCGACATTATTATTATTAAATAATTGCATTTACATAAGTTGTTGTTACCTACACACAATAGTATTTACCCTTAAAAAAACAATATTAAGTTACATAAACAGTTACATATTTATATTTGTTCGTACACTGCGTTATCCCCTACACACTCTACATGATTCTTACATTGTCGAATAACATGCCTACATAACTTACACAATTTGCAAATAAACCTTACAAGGCATAAACAACTTACAAATAAACCTTACACAACCTACACATAATATAATGTATACAAAAATTAACACCTACACAATTTGCAGATTAGCCCTACACATCCTACACAATTTGCAGATAAACGCTACACAGTCTACCTACACAAGATACAAAATTTGAAAAACCTTACACAACCTACACATAACAGAATGTATACTCAAGTTAATACCTACACAGCCTATACAATTTGCAGTTAAAACCTACACAACCTACTTACGCGGCATACACAATTTGTAGATAAACCTTACACGACCTACACATAACAGAATGTATACTCAAATTAACACATACAAAACCTCCATAATTTGCAAATAAACCCTACACATATAAACATACATACCATTACACTAACCAAAATTGTTGACTATTCTCTTAATTTTACACAGGTTGAACATATACATGTGCTGGTGATTACACTAACCAAACAGTAGTGTAGCTTTATATATTAAAAAAAAATCCTAAACAATGTTTCATAAAAATAATTATCAAACTAAAAATCAAAGAAATCAACACCATAAATGATTGTGTTTACTAGTGTAGTTTCAGATGAAAAACCTAGAAATTACCCCAACTATTTTTATTTAAAAAACGTAGTTTTCCCCCAACTCAATTATGCATCAGGGAATTTCATGCTCAAATCATGAATCTAGTATATTGATTCCTAAAGACTGAGGTGTATTCTGTTAATACAAAAATAAAATAAAATAATTATATGATACTAACCTTAGATATATAACCAATTAGTGTATTGGAGATTGAGATTATGAAAATCGATCGATGGATTAGAGATTAAAAGTTGTTGAATTTCAATTAGGGGTGTAAAAAGAAGGAGCTTCACTGGAAATCGACAATGACAATGGGTGTAGATTATAATGATTAGGGCATGAGAAAGGGAAATTGCTGCTGCTAATGTACGTTACAATTGTTAACCTGCATCCAAAAGACTAGTATACCCTTTTTTCTTAAACAAACTGTCTTGATAATTACAATTATACCACTATTAATCCATACCAATGATTGCAATAATCAAAGGTCCAGATCTATTTCTCGCACTTCTCGCTATAATATCACTTCTCGCATGATCCATACCCTATATATATATATATATATATATATATATATAGAGAGAGAGAGAGAGAGAGAAAGATCATATACAAACAGAAAACCATGCTAATGGTGCGAACCAAGTGAAATCAGGGTGGCAAATTCGTAACTAATATACAAAACCAAAGAAGTGAATGAAACGCATAAATTAAGCAATGGCAAAATCTAATTTATAACTAATCGTTCTTTGTTGGATAATATCAATCAAATCATAATCGACCAATTCATATTTGTTTATCTAACACAATCAGTCATCGAATGAAATCGATCAAATCATATTCGCATAGTTAACCTACTCAATCAGATTTGATGCACTGGAGATTTTGGTTGATGAATTGAAGCTTGCAAATCATATTTGATTATTTAGTCCAACCTTACGAATTAGAATAAACTATCAATAAGTAGTTACAGAGTGAATTTTGAAGGAGATTGAGCAACAAAAGCTTTTAGCAAATGGAATTAATTAATGATTTGAAACTTGCAAATAAGATTTTCTAAAACAACCAAAAAAAAAGACAGAGTATGATATGTTGTTAGTTATTACACTTCAAAGGTTTTCAAATGCTAACTAGAGTAATTATTTTCCCAAGTAGAGTAATTATACAATTGGATATTATAACCAAAACATATAACTAGAGTAACTTATGCCATAAGTAGAATAATTATGTTATTGGTATTGTGAGTAAACATAAAATTAGAGTAATTTTTAATTTCAAATAACGTAATTTTTTTACAAATAGAACAATTTTCAATTTCAAGTAGTGTAATTTTATATTAAAAGTAGAGTAACAAACATTTCTAAGTAGAGTAATTTGTGAAACATGGGTTTCTATTGGTGGTTTGTTCATCAATTCTATTAGTTAATGATAATTTTTTTGATTTTATAATTACTTTACTTATATATATAATTACTCTAGCAGAGTAATTATTCTATCTTCTTCTACACCTGAACGTCATTTAAAAATCCTAATAACTTCAGAATATTTAATTTTGAACTAACAGAGTGTTTTCAAAGATTTCAAATAATAACATATGCTTTCAATAATTACTCTATCAAATCAACAACTTGCCGATTTGTAAATAGCATATGTCTAGAAAATTGGTGGATTTAATTGTCTAAAAGTGAGTTTCTAGAATGAAATTGAAGGTTTAGATCGATTATGGAGAAGCTGGATGTGATTGAAATGATTGAAAAAGTGATTATGTGAGAGATGGGGTTTTCTTGTTATTTACGATAGTGCCACCGCCATTTTTTTGGGATTTCTTTGATTCACACGATTAGTACCAAATTGTTACTTGTATGTTAACTTCGCCATATATATATAATTGTCTACATAAAAATCCTATTTATCGCGATTTGGTTGCCCCCTACCCCTTCTCGGGTCACCAAATTGCTTCATTCTTGAATGATGGCTTCTTATGCGTTTAACCTGAATTCGTGGGTATGGGTTTTACTAAATCCGGATAATCCTGAAACGGCATCTCATTATTTAAAAAACCTTTCATCATCAAACAATAATTTTCGCGGGTCATGGGTCTCACCAAACCCGGATAATCCTTAAACGGGTTATAACATCTCAATTATTTGTGAAACCCCTTAATCATCAGAACAATAATTTTCACGGGTCATGGGTCTCACCAAACCAGGATGACCCTTAAACGTGTTATAAGCTCTCATTCATTTATGAAACCCTTTTAACATCAAACCTTAATATAAGTTCTTTCATCTACATATTCCTTGCGTCAGTCTATCCTCTACCGGTTTACTTATAATTACCATCCACCATCATCAACCTCCCTTCTCATGCGTCAACCACCATCGTAACTTACATTAACCGCCCCTTTTTCATAAGACAAATATTTGTGTTCATCTTTGTTCGTTTAAAAAAGAATCAACATATTCGTGTTTGTTTATGTTTGTTCGTTAAAAATTTAAGAAACCTGCACATCTCAATTGAAAGAGCCATAACGTTAAATAAATATAATTAACGTAACAAACTACTATATACGTATTAAATTAAAGAGTAAAGTGCCAAAATCGTCCCTGAGATTTGTTTGGTTATACGACTTCCGTCCAAAATTTTGTTTTTGTGCAAATGGACCATCGAGGTTTGCCAGTTGTTGTCAATATCGTCCAAATTGCTAACTCCGTTAGAATTTCAAGGTTAAGTAAAAGGCAAAACCGTCTTCAATCATTTTCTTTATTTTGTTTAAATTATTTTAATAGATACCATCATAATCAATATCATGTATGTATACCATCATCATTATCTGGCCATCATCAATTCATTATCCTGTTTACCCTACACCCACCACCATCACCACCACAAAATAATCAACATTTGAGTCCTTAACATCACTCCGTTACTCGCTACTACCAGCTCACCGCCAGCAACCGGCCACCACCTACCATTATTCATCTTCATCAATCTATAGTCTCCAACACCCACCGTAACCTCAACCGGACCACCCTTCTTCTCCAACCACCACTGCCTCCACTCTTCATATTACCCTAATTTCAAAACCCTCAAGTTTAAAATCCAAAAATCGATTCAAGCGACTGGAAATGACAACCGATCGAAGATCTTGTCAATCGTTTATCCGGAGATGCCATAAATACAAATCAATCCTTGCTAATCGTTTTTCCGGCGTGGTGAATGCGTGTGTGGCGGGGATGGTGGTGGTGGTAGTGCACTAACCGTAAAATCGGAGAGAAACACGGGTCGCCCAGATATGGAGATGGTGAGGGCGATGGTTGGATTAGATTGTGACATTAGATTTGGTAGCAGCGGTAAGGTACAATCATGGTGGTCTCCGATATCTTTCGTGAATGTGGTGCTCTTCGGTGATGGTTTTTGATGGTTGCCGGAGAATGGTCGTGGTGGTGGTGGTCTTCGATGGTAGCCTGAGAACGGTCAGGGAGAATGGCTGGGATGGTGGCAAGAGAGAGTGAGAACTGCGAAGGGTTTTGTTTGATTTTTTACCAGTTTATATTTGTTATTAGCTTTATTGGTTTTTTAAAGACTTAAATATTTTCAAAACAATGATTTATTAAAAAATAAGGATATTTTGGTCTTTTTAAAAAAAGTTAACGGAAAGTTTGGATGGAGTTGGTGCTTTGGATGATATTGGCAATAACTGAAAAACCTCAATGGTCCAGTTGCAAAAAGAAACCTTTTTGGATGAAAGTTGCATTATTAATCAAACCTTAGGGACGATTTTGGCACTTTACTCTAAATTAAATCAAAGCTACGCTAAAAAATAAAAAAAACATTATCAAATATAAAAATAGTAAAACGATTAAAAACCAAAACCTAAATAAAATCCCTCGTAACACGCGGGGGGGGGGGGGGGTTAGCACCTAGTGTGTGTGTGTGTGTATCTTAAATATATATATAAACAAAACCTCCCTAAATTTATCAAGCCACTAGATTGTTTTATTTGTAAATGAAGGCTTGTTATGCATTTGACCTAAATTCATAGGTATGGGCCTCACCATACCCAGATAGCTCTTAAACGGGTTATAACGCCTCATTATATTAAAACTAAATCTCATCAAATATTTGATATGAAAATCCTATAAAATAGGGATAATACTAAAAATTAATATCTGATTTAAAAAAAAAAGATATTATTTTTAATTAAGAAACAATTTAATAATAAAAAACGGGTCATGGGTTTCATCAAACCCAGATAACTTTTAAACCGGGTTATAATATCTTATTTATTTGTAAAACTCTTTCATCATCAAATCCTAAGGATATTATTAATTTCCTTACAATAAATAAAATTAAAATCCTAAAAAATATATAAATATTAGAAACGAATAATGTAAAACAACCCCGTAAAATGGGGGATAAAAGCTAGTGCTCGCGCACGTGTGTGTGACTTATTTTTTTTTAGAACCACTTTGAGTTTTAAGAAATCGAAAGAACTCAACGTAACAATTTTTTTTTCAAATTTTTACATATATGTAGGTTATATGTACGTAAAAAATTACAATATTTTTTACGCACCAAATCGACTTTTTTACATAGGTGTAACGGCCGTTTAAATTAATGTAATCGCTGTACATCTTTATTCTCTCACCTACTTAATTTTTTAATCAGATTTAATCTCAGCCACATAATCTAACCCTATTTAATTAAATGTGTGGTTAAGAATGAGGTTATTAAAGTTTTTAAAACTCAACAAGGTTCTCAAATTAACCATCTCCTCTGTCTATATATAAAGCAAAGCATGGTTTCATAAAATGTTTTTAAGGTTATTATTTTTACTCTTTTATATAATTACTTTCAATCATATCAAATCAACCTATTTGGTTCAATGACTTTGATTAACTTTTCCAACTCTTTTGAATAAGAGCATTGTTATCCGGTTCCCTAAAATGTTGTGAGAGGGTTCGTAATTTATAGGGTGGGGTTTTGAGTGGTTGTGAGTGTAAAATATAGGATGGATAGAGAAAATGTAGTGATTTTTTGTAAATTTAAAGAAAATGTAGTTTTATAAATTATAGAGCGCAAAGAGAAAACTGTAATGATTTAAGTACAAAAAAAATATTATTTAATTAAACATAAGAGAGAAATATAAATGTTTTTTAGTGTAATTATAGAGATAAAGATAAAGATAAAGAATCAGATGAGAATGCTCTAAGTCTACCCAAATTGAACTCTCTATGGTAACAACTTAATTTTATTTCTTTTTGGTTAGTACCTCAATGTGTGTTGTGATAGGTTTTTAATTACGTTTTTTTTTCATGTACATTTTATTTCTTTTTCTTTTCTTTTTTTTTTGGTTTAAATATATATGATAATCTAACAAAATTATTTTTTAAGTTTGGTTCTCATACCCGTAATAAACCTAATAGATACTAATGGAATTTGGGTCGACTCGTCGTCGTAGCGCCTGGGTTTTTGTTTTAAATATGTTATCTTGACGAAACTATTTTTTGGGTTTAGTTCCGAACCATAACAAATATATCTGATGCTGAAAAAATTCACGTCGACTCGTCGCTGCAATGACCAGGTTTTACTGTATATATATATATATATATATATATATATATATATATATATATATATATATGTGAGATATAGTGAAAACTCCTCTTAAAAAGAAAACTTAAAAACTCCTAAAAAACTATTTTTAACTTAAAAAAAATTTTTTTTTGAAGTTTCTTTTTTTTTTACATTCTTATATGTTGTTATTGGTTCAAAAAAAAAACACTTGTCGGTAACCTCGTCGGTATAGTGCGCATGTGTAATAGTGTGTATTGCATATATGCAAAAGTATTTGTATTGCATAGAATACAACACTATTGCACATATTTGATACACACTATGGTATATATGTAATATAAGACTAATACACACATTAATACACATTAGTACGTATGTGTAATACAACATTAACGCACATGTGCACCACATTGACTTTTATTTTATTATTATTTTTTTTCCATATAATACAACACTGCTACACATATACAATACACAAATATTGAATATAAGCAATAAAACACTATTAAACTCAAAAATACATAGTAATCCACATGTGTAATACAACGGTATCGCACAGTAATACGTATATGCATCACAGCGGTTTTTTTTTATTATTTTTTATTTTTTTCGAGTGAAGTATAAGAAAATATAAGAATAATGGCTAAAATAGAATTTTGAAAATATTTTTTTATTTTTAATTAAAAATAATTCTTTAGGAGTTTTTAAGTTTTCTCTCTAAAGATGAGTTTTCTCTTGATCCTCTCCCTACATATATATATATATATATATATATATTGTTTTGTATTATATGCCATAACAGTCACTACTATTCTGGGTGTTTAATAATTTGTGTTTTATGTTTAACGTCTGTACGTTACGAACCTAACTGATAACCGAATTCGTGCCAGCCGCCGTAACGCGACGGGTTGCCACATAGTTTGTTTTAAAGAAGAGGCACATCAACGCATTAGCAAGATAATAAAAAAGTGCATTCACAAGTTTTTATTCGATAAGTGATAGTGGTCACAAATAACACAAAAGGGAAATCATAATGAAACGTTATTCATCTGCATAATAAATAATTAAAAAGTTTTAATCATAAACACCGGACTATTTATTTTTGTACAAAATTTGTCGTCTAACTCCAATGAAATATTCTCCATTTTTATGTGTGGAATTATGCACATACAGTAGAAACTCTACAAAATAATACATTTGGGACCACCAAAATTTATTAATTAAAAGAGATATTAATTAATCGATAAATTAATAATTATTAATTTATATATAAAGATGATATCGATGAAGAAGATGATGAAAGTTCTACATTGGAGCCCCCTTCGCGAAACGAAGCTATTAAAGCGGCAATCACATTGAACAATTTCTTGTTGAGCTATGAGAAAACAACACCAGAAGTTCTTACCATGCTAAGGAAAATTAGAGACGCGATTCAAGAGGAAATTGATTTCAACAAAAAATAAAAGGGAGTCATTTTTCAAGAAACCTTCATAAATCATTCATGTAATATGCTATATATAAGAAATTATTAATTTATATTTTATATGGGGTCTAAAGAAATTATCAAAAATGTATTATCTTATAATTTTAGCGAATTATTAATTTAGCACCCTATCCCCGAGTCGGGACCGGCAAAAAATATTATCTTAGAGAGTTTATTAAATAATCGAGTATTAATTTATCAAATTTCTACTGTAGTTAGATCATGGTTCCTAAACGTGAAGATGGGTGATGGTTGGAATTCACTCTCGGAGTTACCGTTGTAGCGTGTGTAATTTTATTTATGGACCGATATAAACTTTACTCAAAACGAAGTCAGGTCAAAGTTATATGAAATGTTTCGATTTAAATTTGACCTGGCTCGGGTTGAAAGAAATTTGGAGGGGACGCCTAGTTTGAATGGGCCATTTTCGGAATTTGAAAAAATGTGATGTCATTTTTGGAAACTCTCTCCTAACATGGGTTATTATTGGAATTTTTTCTAAATTGATTTGTATGATCTTATGTTTATTTTCTTTGTCATTTTTTCATTTCATTGTTACATGTGTTATGTTAAGTGAGCAAGTGACTAGGGCTGGCAGTTTAGACACGATACACGAACCTACGACACGAACCTACATGACTTTAGCAAGTATCAGGTATTGCCTTAGCAGGTTTCGTGTACTAAACATGTAGACACGAATCAAATTGTTAATTTTCATGTCTAAACAGGTAAAATACCCATTTACCTATAAAGTACCCGTTAGTACATGAGAGATTTTTCTATAAATAAAAATCTATCTATGCTATTAAAACAAAATTATTATTCCACGTATCATTCAACTAGAGTAAACAACTAATACTATTACTATTTATATAATTACTAACAAAGTTACAAATGCAACACTAAATGCTGTATTAAATGAGATTTTTAGATATATTTATGAATTATAAAACTTTATTTATCATTATTTATGTCTTATGAATTCATAAGGTATGCTATCATGCATATTATTAAAGTTAACTTTTTTGTTATATTTTTTTAACCAACCATACATTACACTGGCTATATCCTAGTATACAATTATAAATATGCTATATACCTCTTAAAAATTTTTATACCAAACCATTAAACATGGCGCATATCATTCCAATCCAACATCAAGCAGATGAAGCACAAACCTTATCCCTCTCCGGATCTCGGGTAGTCCGGTGGTTTCCCTCCATATTTCCGGTGGTCGCAGCCCATTGATTCTTTGATCTACCTCTCCACATCTCCGATTCTCCAGCAGTTCGGCCTCCTCGCAGTTGCAACGGCGCCACCAGTATTAGCAGGTTAGCGTCTTCTGTCTCGGTAGGACATGTATCTCTATTACTATGAATTTCATAAATGAAGTAGTTAATGGTGGGGTTACCATTATCCTTTTTGTAGTTATTGTGTATACATGGTATTAACAATTTCATATTCGGGTTTTGGATACAGATACATGATAAGTTTTCATGTCGTGTACAGGTTAATCGAAGATGAAAAGGAAGACCCACAATTTTGTGAACGATGCGAAGTCAAGTTTGTTGATTCTCAGATACAAAGATATCAAATAGGCTACATCAAGCACGCATACCGGGTAATGCATGTGTGGTATTTGAAACGTCTTCTTGGTTATATGTGAATCTTTTAGATAAACCTCTTGACGAATTAGAAGACCCAGTATACCACGGTGTGTGATTTAATCAAAATTCTGATTTTACAGATTTGAAATGAGAATATGTCATCCCATTTCAGATGACCTTAGAAATTGAGAAACTACTACTAGCAAGACAAAACCATCGTCCTCATCAACTAGAAAGACCAATAACCTCTATTCCACAAAGTATTAAAAGGTATAGAGTTTACATAAAGTTTAACTTAAAAGAACTATACCTAGATAAATGATTCAAAATTACCATGGTAACAGTTTACAACCAAAGAACCTTGGTTAATGCTCGAGTCCTAAAGTGAGCATTGTCCATTGTTCTGAGCCAAATGGACCACAATAAAAAAAGAACAATGTGGTTCCAAAAGCTATGACAGTACTATTATTTAGAACCGTTGGATTCAATACACATGTTATCATCCAGTTGAACTCAAACCATTTGACCCAATGTTTTGGTCAATCATTCAGCATGACCCACCAATCCTCATTCATGCTTTACTATAGTTGTTTGTCCCTTTGTTCAATAAAGCATAACTAAACCAGAAACAAAGTAAAAAACAGACACATGTCCTTATCAACCATAACATTCCAGACAAAAATAAATCACCAAATCTTGTCAAAAATCCAACATTATTCAAATAACCAAATTCCAAACATATCACACACATGAATGATTCTCAAAGACATTTCACCTCCTTCCTCACAAATGGTGGCAATGCGAATGCATCTTTATGCATCTGTCAATATTAAAAGTAAATAAATAATTAATTAATGTTCCAAACATCATTAAAAAAAAACTGTAGAGTGGCAATAGCCTAACCTCGGAGTTGTAGAACTTGAGTTCTCTGTAATGGTTAACCGCACCCTCTAACTTCTCAATAGGGTTCACAGGGTTCCTAAAATCAACAGGCGGTCCCTCGGTTGAACACAGTATAAATCCAATAACACCACTGCATAATAAACAAACTGTCATCACACTGAATACCTTAAAAAAAACTAGTCTAAAAGATGATAAAATGAAAGTAATTGCACCTTGGGTATGTGGGGACACTTGTCCATGCATAATGAACAGACCCTTTGAATATTTTCTGGCAAACCAAAACTATATCCTCAATAAGATGTGCGTGCAGCCACATGCTCTCCGCCATGTTACACAGAACGCCACCTGGCCTTAAAGCGCGAGCCATCATCTCAAAGAAAGGCCTCTCCACAAGCTCTTGAGCTGGACCTGTACTCGATACAATGCACAAATTGGCATTCATGTATAAAATAATACGAGAAAATTGCACAAATGGTCGCTGTGGTTTGACCATATTGCAGGTTTGTTTGGTCCCCAGGTTCTAAAAATTGCAAGCTTAGTTCAGACGTGTATGAGAGGGTTGCGCGCTTAGGCTTCACTTAATCCCAGTTAGTTTTTAACTGAAAAGCAAAGTCATGCGAGGGCAATTGTGTATTTTCAAATTTGGAACCCGAACCCTTGGTTAAGGCTCTTTCCTTAAGGTGATAATGTCAACATTGAAAACTAACTGGAAATAACGGTATCAACTAAACATGCAACAGTTTCACAAATGTTCTGACTAAAATTGCAAATTTTAAAATCTGGAGACCAAACTTACAATATGGTCAGGCCACAGGGACCATTTTGCAATTTTCTCAAATAATAATATTGAGATTTGGTAGTAAGAACATACCAACTGGATCTGAAGAATCAACAATAATGGCATCATATTTCCCTTCGGGTGTATTTCTTATAAACTCAACAGCTGTTCAATATAAAAATAAAGATTTAACAAAAATTTAAAAATAGATAAGTTTTTGGAGTAAAAAAACTATGACACTTGAATATTACCATCGCCAACATGAAGATGAACACGACGATCTTCAAAACCAACAGCTAATTCAGGGAAGAACTTCTTACTGACCTATATAGAACAAAGATTAATAATATCAAACCAGAAATGGAAGTTAATAATAGGATATGGTTTTCACCACATACATCTATGACCATTTTATCTATTTCACATATGTCAATTAATTCTACGGAGCTGTGACGGGAAATTTCCCTCAGGACGCCACCATCACCTCCGCCAAGCACCAGAACCTATGGACAGACAATATACAGTTAGTTTTTAAGTATAATAAATGGTATAAAAGCAAAAAATAACAATAAGGGTAAAGATGCTTGCTTTTTTGGGTGATTTGATTGAACAAAGAGGAAGATGGGCTATCATCTCCTGATAGGCACATTCGTCTTTCTCAGTAAGTTGAAGAATGCCATCAAGAACAAGCACCTTTCCATATGCTGCAGACTGCGTACCAAATAAATGATCAATATGTATGCGTGCATGTACGTGTGTGAACGTGTGTGTGTGACACGGCATACCTGGAAAACCAGGACCTCTTGATAGTCTGATTTCTCCTTGAACAAAATCTTTTCTACAGCCAAAGAATGTGCTTCTCCTGCACACATAAAGACACTAAATTATCGCAACGCATTCTTTAACGTGTATGCCAAGTCATAATGTTCAAATCTTCATGCAGCCGATAAAGTAATAGTTAGTTTTTTTAAAGGAAGTAACAACATTTTAAACATTAGAACTGCAACAATTGATTTTATATACATATTGACAAAATCATATTGTTAAAAGTCAATTGTATACAACACCCTTTAATCTTAAAAGAATGAAGGCATGTGTTTCAAACCAAGATCTGGTTTTTAATAAAAGTAGATCTTCTAGATCAAACTAAAACGACAAACACATTTAGTACTAACAAGTGGAAAAAATAGCTGAAACACTTGATAAAGAAAGTCTCAAAAACGATATCACTGCAAGTTTTATGGGACGTAATGTGTAAAAGTTTTCAAGAAAATATAACAAAGAAATAACTTGCAATTTTTCAAGAAAAGCGCATACTTGTTTCAGAAGAATATAAATCCATTTTTGTAGTTGCTCGTTCAACAAGTACTAACAGTGATATGACTAGGTTCTACTTTTCTGTGATTTTTAATCAATGAAACCTTTTAGACAAATTAACTCTCTTCTAGGATCAGTAAGTTTAATTTAAACAACAGACGAACAATGTAAATGACTTGGGGCCATCAATGCAACCATTGCAACATTTATTTTAAATTATAAAGCTCGAGTTACAATAACCATACTGCATAACCACTCAATGTGATTCCGCCTACATACCTGGCCACATGGGGTTGTTAAAGTACACTCGTTTGGCCCCATCATCTGCAGTTAATAACACAACAATGAGAAGGGGTCAATAATCGGGATCAGAAGCAATGAATAAAGTAATCCAATTTTTTATGTTTTCCTCACATAAACCAATCATTTTAATATGAAATACAACTGAAACGTATGCAAAGAAGTGTAAAAAGAAAGAAAATGACCAGAAGACCGAGTTTCAGAAAACCATCCAGAAACAACTGTCGCGTGACAGTTGGCTTCAAGCTCAGGGTCAGGAGCGCATGCCTAGGCCTTGAGACAACAAGAAGGGATATCACGCTCATTCACCTTCCCATCCATAGTCTTCAGGCATCCCAAATCTCTTCCTGCGTCTCCCTCCATATATTCTCCTTTTATTCTCCAGCTCCAGTCTCTAAACCACAATAAAGCAAACCCATCACAAAAATAATACCTTTAACCAATAATATAACATGAATAAAAAACGAACGACACATCAGTGAAACAAGGCCCAAGATGGCATAAAACCAACTGTTTCAAACTTTTTACTTTCATGTTGGAAGAGAAAACTGGCGCTAAAGCTAAAAAGAATCCTAAGTAAGATTAGGGTTTTAGGTCCACTTTGAATACAGAATAGACAAATCATGTTATCTTCTTTAGAAACCTGCAGCACTTTGCCCTACAAGCATAAGAAGACAATTCCCCTATTATAAATTATTTTCCTATAATTAGTATTACTATGATAACTTAAGATGTCTATGTTTATAGTTGTTCCCTTTCTACGTTTCTTTGTCACATTATCTCATTAAAGGCCCTGCTTTTACACAAAATTAGACTAAATAATAAAAAAAGGTGTGGAGTTATGACGTCTGAATCGAATAAGTATGCCTATGGGGAGGGATATTTTGAGAACCATTGTGAGTTTTAAGAACTTAAGAACTCAATTCTAGGCCACACATTTAATTAATTGGATTGAAATATGTGGTTGAGATTAAATCTGAAAAAAAAGTCAAAGTATGAGAGAATAAAGATGTAAGTTGTTACACTAACTTTTACGTCCGTTACACATGTGTAAAAAGTCGACTCGGTGCGTAAAAAATTCTGTAATTTTTTTACGTATATGTAACCTACACATATTACGCATATCTAAAAAAAATTTCAAAAAAACAAATCATTACACTGAGTTCTTTTGATTTCTTAAAACTCACAGGGGTTCTCATTTAAAATCTCACCGTATGCCTATTACATAAATTTCCTAAATATGACAACATTAATTCCCCAAATTCAAATAATGCATCATTGCCATTAAACCTAGAGATCAAGCATATCGCTAACCAAAACCACCATTGGAGACAGAGAAACAAACAAACAATTTGTAGGTATTTAAACAGTGAGCGGGAAATTAAGCACAACAAAACAAACAATAATCAACGAAAAAACGTATCTGAAACCGGAAACCCTAACATTCAATCAAAAAAGGAAACGCGTAGAATGGAAGCTATGTTAAAGGCGTACCTGTGATAATAAGAGTTCTGATAATCCAAATGCGTATGTATGTATGTATGTATGTATGTTTGTATGTAAGGCTAAGGGGTGTGGGGGGCTCTAATGGGGGCTCTAGTGGGGGCTCCAGCCAATAATATTATGACGTGTGGCAGAGAGAGAAACTGGATAAGGGGGGTGTTGGAGCCCCCGTTGGAGCCCCTGGCCCTGGTGTGGAGGGGCTCCAGCTAATATATATTTTTTAATTAATTCCATACCCCTCAACGGCTCTTTTTCGAACTCCAAGACACCTTTTATCTCTCTTCTCCCGCGACCAGCCTCACGCCTGCCTGGATTTCCGCGCTCGCGCCCCGCTCGCGCCCCTGCTCGCGCCCCGGTGGTGTGGGGTTAGCGCCCCGGGGCGCGAGCGGAGGGGCTCTAGCGCCCCGGTTAGCGCCCCACACCCCTCAGCCTAAGTATTTATGCTTGGTTTAAAATTAGGCTGAGGGGTGTGGGGGGCGCGAGAGGGGGCGTGAGTGGGGGCGCGAGAGGGGGCGTGAGTGGGGGCGCCAGCCAATAATATTGTGACGTGTGGCAGAGAGAGAAACTTGATAAGATGGGTATTGGTTGTGGTGCTCGCGCCCCGGGACATGGTGTGGAGGGGCGCGAGAGGGGGCGCGAGCGGTTTTTTTTTTATTTTTTTATAAATGTATTAAAAAAACGTATTATTAAAAAAACTCATAAATTATTTAAAAAAACACACATTAATTAAAAAAACACATTAATATCTAAAAAAAAAATTAAAGTACTAAAAAAAAACATTATTCTTATTCTTCGGCTTGGTCTTCTTCGATCAACCTCTTCCGGATACGTTCCTTTTGTTTTTCCATCAGCATTTGGTCGACCCGATTTAGGTTACTGAAGTCTCTTGTAAGGAATTCCAAATCTCTCATTCTTTTTTTTTTCCTTTTTGTCATTAGAGACCACCTCCATGGTTTTGTTGAATTTATTGAGGGATTCAACAAGATCGTTGATGTTTACGGCTTCCCCCTCAGCCGGTTTTTTGCCCCTGGCGTCCCTTCCCAATGGCTGCCTCCTCGGCGGTGAAGACGTTTCCTCCCCCGCAACGTTTAGGTCGAATCCAACCCGGCAATCCGACCCGGCGGAAGTGCTGTACGCTCCAGACGAACTAGTTTTAGTCCGTTTCGGCCCTACTTCCGCATCACTGCCACTTGGTCTCATACGACCGGCGTTCCTGTTGAACAGATTAGTAAACAAGCCGACAAATTTTCTGATTTCGGTCCACCGACCCGAAATCATATCGGCGTTCCGCTCTGTACTCCCAACGAGCGAATAGAACGTCTCCCTAACCTTTGTCCAAAAGACCTTGCTCTTTTGGTAGTCCGCTGCAAAATGCATAAATAAATTTGTAAGTCATTTAACTTTTTTATTTAACTTTTTTATTAAAAATCATTTTTAAAAACGTTAAAACAATTACCGCAACGCCGATCCTCAGAAATGACTATCCAAGCCCGACACAGGGCTTCCTTCTCATCCGATGACCACGGAGTGGTTTTCCGTTTCGTCCTTCCAGTCGAAGCCGAACCCGACCCGTCCGTTGCAACTTGTTTTTTCCGGTGGACGCGTCTTCTTTGTCCCGCAGCTTCACCTTCTGCTTCTTGTGTCTCCGGAACTACAAAGTTAGGAGACGGTTGTATGTTGGATGGTTGAAAGCCGGATGGTTGTTGCGACCCCGAATAAAACATCGCTTGGTCCGGTGCCGACCATAAATCGTCGTAACTGTAATCTGAATCTAGGTTTGGGTACCAATTTCCAGCCATGTTTTTAAAAAAAGGTTTAGAAGATGGGGTGATTTTGGGTTTTGGGTATGGTATGTGATATTGGTGTTGGTTTGGGTTTGATATAGGTTTAATAGAGAGAAAAGATTGTATGTTATATTGTTGTGGGTTTGTGTTGGATATAGGTTAATATATAGAGAAAAATTGTATGAAAATTTTTTTTTTTTAATAAAAAACGAGCCCAAACGGCTCTATTCACGCAACCCAAGAAACCTTCACGCCATTCTCAGCCGCTAGCCCATCCGCGCCTGCCTCTTTTTCCGCGCTCGCGCCCCTCTCGCGCCTCGGTGGTGTGGTGCTCGCGCCCCGGGGCGCGAGCGGCTGTCCTCTTGCGCCCTTTCTCACGCTCCACACCCCTCAGCCTTAGGGATGGAAAGAGCATAAATGCGCACTGTTGGGGTTTGGGGACGACGGATGAATTGGAGAAGAGCGAGGAAAGGAAAGGAAAGGAAGATTGTGGAACACGATGCACGCATGAGTCAGAATCAATATTATTATTAATTAATAATGGAAACAGAATGATTACCAAATTACCCACGTGGAATCTTTTGGTTTCATAATAATAATAATAATAAAATTATTATTACTGTGTGGATCTTTTTAAATTATTATGTTGTTAGTTTTAAAACCCTTGTCACACACAGAATAATTCAAATTATAAAATTATAAGTAAAATAAATAATTATATAGTGTACATGAAAAAAATATATTGCATCTATGCTTGTATCTATACAATACGTATATAAATTGATTTTATTTATATCACAAAATGATTTTTTTAATGAACTTAATAAAAAAATGTCCGTGCAAAATCGTATCAGATAATGCTTCTTTTTATTGAAAAATTCATTCTCAGTGTCATATATGCATAATTGAAAGAATTTTGGTTATGAACCAATTTCGAAAGTAAGACTTCTCATACGATGATAGTTCTAACCACTCAGCCTAAATATAAAAGAGGTGTTACCTTTATTGATATATTTATCAATTTGCCACCCAACAGGGGCCATTATGCCCCGTTCTCCCACATTTCTGACAGATTAACGGCCTGCACCTACCCACATGATGAAAACTACATTTATCACATTTTTGCCATGGTCCCTTGTACCTGTCTCGTTTCACCTCAGAACTACTCATGGCATAATTTTGTATTGTCGGGCGTGCACGTTTACTTGCTGGCCTTCCTTGTGACCCCGATCCATAATTAGTTCACTTCATACTCGATGATTCCCCGGCCATTCTTAACACTCCGCTTCTTACCAAGTCAAAAGTTACGATGCCGGCTTGAGTCACGGCATTCTCAAATGATGTATGGCCAACAGAGTTCACCAAACTCCTCACTTCTGGGGCTAAACCCCAGATATAACGTTCAACTCGTTAGTCCTCGGGAGTTACTAACCATGGTGCTAGGCGAGCCAGTTCGTTGAAGCGGTTGGTATACTCCAGATGATCCGCTCCTTTCATTTCTAAACTCCAGAGTTCATGTTCTAATCTTTGAATTTCGTTCTTTGGGCAGAAATGTTCCAGCATCAGTGTTTTGAGTTCAGCCCATGTCATGCGATTAACCGTATCTTTACCTTTTATCTGCACCGTAGCTTTCCACCACATTAATACGTGATCAGTTAATGTAGAGGCAACATACTTGACAATGTTTTCGGGTGGACAATTGCTGATATTGAGGACAGATTCAGTTTGCTCGATCCACTTGATTAACCCGTTTGGCCCTTCAGTGCTCTTGAAATCAATCGGTTCACAGGCCATAAAGTTTTTGATCGAATATTCCCTTCGAGGGGGATTAGGGTTGTTATTGTTATTGTTTGGGTTCGGTGGGGGATTATTGTTGTTGACATTATTTGCATCAGGTGGGGGATTATTATTTGTAACTGTTTCAGTGTTGGTTGGGGGAGCATTATTGATTGGTTGTTGGTTTGTTTGCATATTTGCGTTTACACCGGCAGTCACCTGTGTTACAATAAGTGGAATTACTGCCTGCATTTGCCGAGCAATCATCTCGGCTATTTCTGCCTCAGTCATGGGGGTTGCTTTCTGGGGCCATTCTATAATGATAAACAAATATAAGCCAATTAATACTAATTCCAGTATACGGCATTGTGTAATAATAATCACAATAAATGTTGTACAGGTAAACTAGATAACATACTGACATTTCACAAATTGTTCCGTACATTGATATTAAAAGGTACATAGACTTAGCCTGATAAAGGCCAGTGCTTGCATGTATATATCAAGATCTGTCACTAAGTGACTGTTAGACTTAACCCTATAAGGGTCAGTGCTTGTAATAATGTACAAAATTGTGCCCCATATTAACATAACATACTACTATATATATACATGGAGTATCAAAGATTACGTACACATATTTTTAATATTCCGCATCTATCCATACAGACGATAGGCTAGCCACAAACATAAAAACAACAACACTGTAATCATCCAATAACAGTTCCACATCCGAACTGTCACCCTATCCAAACACCAGTGGTGGTAGGTATCTGACTGCTGCAAGTTCAGTACTATCTGATGTAACGTCGATAAGCACTGGGTCACATCCCTCTTCTCCTGGTTAATGTTAGCTATGGCTATCGAGTGGTTTATCACACGGTCAGTCAGGACAGCCATCCAAGAGTTGTTTCCTGCGTTTGGGAGGTCAGGGCGAGGGGTAGGTATACTCAATAAACAGGAAGATGAAGTATCCGCCCTAGGACGTGAAGGTCCTCCCCGGTCGTGGGTAGATCTGAATGGAATCGAGGTAGGGTCAATCGGGGTTACCCGAATACGAGCAGTCCGTCGGACCCGCGCAGTAGCTGAAGTCGTCGGCGACAAGTGAATGGGTGGAGTGGGTGATCTGGCTACTCTAGCAGGTGAACGATACTGACTATTAACTTCGTTTTGATCCCTGCGTGGTGACCTGGGTGGATAACTATCTCATCTGTAGCCAGATAGATCAGGTACATTTCTGGGTAGCTCTTTACAAATAACTTCTTCTTCCACCTCTTCCTCCTCCTCCTTTGGTTCCTTTTCTGGGTCCTCCTCTTCTGGATCCTCCTCCTCTAAATCCTCCTCTGATCCTTCCTCGGGATCCTCCTCAACAGAGATTACCGGTTCTTCTTCCGGTACGTAGTCGTTATTCCTTGACAGACTCTGCACAAAGGTTAGTTATAAGAATAATATCTATTGCTAGCGCTAACTATTGTCGAAAAGATTAATTAATTAAGCCAAATTTAATATTAACTATATTAGAATATAGTATTAGTTTTATTAAAATTTTAATTATTATTATTATTATTTAAATCAATATTGAATATAAATGAATATAATATTCATAGTAAAATTTACCGTCATCAACAGTATCGTACGTACACGTATTCATACACCTTGTTCCAATTAAGCACGTATGAGTGTTACATATATATATACTTTCACATTACCTTTTATACACATATGTTGCCACTTTTACCTAACCACACGTTCCGCGACTTCTCCCCGAATTCCCTCGTACAAGCAAGTCTGTTATTATGTTCCGGACCACAATAACTCACTTGCCTTACAAGTTCATCCCCACATCCATCAGTATATAATATTAATTTATTATTTAATTATTTTCCCAGAGTTAATCGAGCCTACGGTTATATTTTAGGTACCCAAAGGGATAACCTAATCCTTTATAACCAATGGCTCTGATACCAACTTCCGTCACACCCCGACTAGCACAATGCGGAAGCGTAAAACGGAAATGTAATAGACACCTCTGGTATCAACACATTGTTTATAAAGAAACATTACAAACTAATTTACAATATATTACATCTCTTGTTCTATCATTGTTTTACAGTCTAGGTGATACAAACAAAACTAGTTCGTTAACTATACGATCTTACTACTAGTATCCTTGCTTCTATTCACATAGCATCAACCACACACCTTAGGCAAGTAACAGATCACCAAATCATTCCGATTTAGGTACACCTAAAAAGCAGTTTAAAACGGGTCAACTACTAGAGTTGGTGAGTTTCACGAGTTTCAAGAAAATAGTAATGAGTGTTCACAAGTTAACACTTGTCATCATGAAATAAGTATGTAGTGTATGTAAATGATGTAATTATGCTAAGTTACAGTGAAGCCTTGACTGTATGTGCTGCGTGCATCCATTTCCCACACTCAATCAACCACTGTGGCCCATTTCCGCCCACAACATGCCCCAAGTAGCTATGTCTAACACTACATAGCGTGTTGTATAATTATGGTCATGTGCAAACGGGGTATAGTCTCAGCAATACATGCCGGCTCCGTTTGGGTTCGTCAAACCAATAGTACTATTCACAAGCCACCGGCTCGAAGTTAATCACTGTGTTAGTAGGGACTTTCGTGTGTTAGCACTTAGATAATTCACATCAATACATGTTTCAGGTATGTATATGTAATCAAACATGCTTTTCACCCCAAAAGTTCGTAAAACTGTTTAAAGAGTGGGGTAATGAAACTCCCGGTTTAGTAGATAATCAGTACTGTATCAGCTCGTGGTTTGTTCGGTCCGTTATCAGTAGTTCCTATAATCAATATTATAATAATATTAATATTTTAATATTATTATAATCTCAATACTAAACTGGGCTATATAACTAATCTGGGTGTAGCTGGAACGCCCAGAAAGTGGCAATAGGCTTAGGTTGTGATGTTGTTCAATGTCTAATACTTAAAACTGAACTTGGCTCATATTCCCGTTTTCCCAGCTGGGCCAAGTTGTTCGTTTACGCGTTCAGAAAACAGTTATGGGAAAATAAGCTTGGGTAAATGTATTGGTTAATAAAATGATTAAGTTATAAAGAAGGATCACATACTGGGGTCCCGGATTAGCCACGGGGCCCGTTTCCGTTTATTCAGTTTGATTTGAGAAGAACCGCGCACAATCCACCCGGATTGTCCAGGTTTCTCATAGAAAAGTTTGTTTTTACTTAATTAATTTGAAAATATGATTTTTGATCACTCTTGGTGTTTTGATATTCCCACAGGTTCGCTAGTCGCAAACTTGCCGATTTTTATAAAAATTGAATTTGTTTAATATTCAAATTAGCATAATTAATTAACCGTTGATCATTAAATTATGAAAATTTAGCCACTTATCAATTAAAATATGTATATTTTTATAAAAATATTTCTGGAATTATTTACTGATTTATTAATTTATAAAAATTCATTTTATCAGCTATATTTCACCTGAAAATCGTCCGTTTACCCCAAACAATTTTCAAAAATTTCACAAAATTTCCTGAATGCTCAAATCATGTCCCAAATCAACCTATATCAATTCTAGAATGTAAAAAGTTCATGCGATATTCTTTTCAGCCCAAATTCGGCTATAAAAATTTACACGAACACATGTAAACAAAATACCTTTAAACTTCTCCAAATGATCCCAAAATTCATATGTGATCATAATACATCGAATCTGATTTCTCAGAAAAATTTCATAATTTTTGAAGTATTTTAGCTATTTTTCCCAAATAAACGTCCCAATTCGGTAATAAATTCGCCAAATATTCTCGGATGGTCGAAAAATTAACAAATTTGAACAGGGACTCATTGACATGGTCCCTGATGTCCTTGAAAAATTTCAAGGCCTAATAATATGCACATCACAACCTTAACCTAATAGCCCGTAAGCGAGTGTTTCGGCATTACCTTAGCGGGTTTGGCTTGTTTTCCGACTTTTTAATCAAGTTTTCAGGTTCTTGTGCTTCTATGCAAGCTAGATAAAAGTCCTATATCACAAACCAAGCAGGTTTCATCAATAGAACAGCCCTTTAACTTAGGGTTTCGGCTAGTGCACAAAAACGAACTTTTGAACCGTAAAAACGTCGTTTCAACCCTTAATCCGTGTTTATGGCCAAAAAAACTATCAAACCAGGTTCCTTACCATGTGTATGATCAAAACATGTTTATGGACCATTTTTATGGTTTTTACATGGTTAGGAATGATTTTTTTTGACAATCAAACTATGTTTATATGATATCAAACAAAATTAAACATGTCTAAAATTGGTTAAAATAAACTTAGTACCTTAAGTTCTTGAACTTGGATGAAGAATTACGCTGGTATTTTCCAAATTTATGAAAGTGTGTGTTTTAGAAGATCTCATAATAATTTATAACAATAAAACAAGGCTTAAGGGGTAAGTCCCCTTTGGCGGCCGGACCAAAGGGGCACCCATTTTAGCCCATATTTAATATATTTCAACTCATTTTATGTTCCGTACACGAAATTTCAAGTTCAAATTTATTTTAGGTTCGGTTTTTGGAGAGAAAAATATATCGGGTGCGTCAAACAGTGCGAAAACGAGTGTTTTTCGGTTCTTTTTGTATAAATTTATAAAAACGTAGTATACGTTTGTAAAAATCGAAAGTATTTTCACGGATCACTTAAAACATTTCAAATAAGTGTTTGGTATGTCTTTTTCGGCCTAACGGATGATACAATGCTTGGTTTGTAACTATCTTTCGCGTTTAAATCTATAGCGGGTGGTTAAACGAGCATGTTTTCGTTTAACTTGTTTGCTATTGAACTAAGGCAATATTACTAATATTTTAGCTTATATTAAACGTATAACACTTATAGATGCCCCCCCCAGGATTTCTGCGTCATAACCCGACCCGTTCGGTTAATCGTTCGTTTGTTACGCAAAAGGCGTTTATTTGGTTAATCGGTAAATACGTACTGAGGTGTACCTTGTTTTGGCTCAAATATCACATTCTCCCCCCGTTAGAAAATTTCGTCCCCGAAATTTGATTATTCAACTTTGTCTTTATTTGGAAACAAGTGCGGGTATTTCTTTTTGAATTCGGATTTCCGCTCCCACGTGAATTCCGGTCCCCGTTCTGAATTCCATCGAACTTTGACTAGAGAGATTTTGTTGTGTCTTAATTGTTTTATTTTTCCATCTAATATTTCCACCGGTTCTTCAACAAAATTCAGTTTTTCGTTTATTAATAAATCTTTTAATGGCACGATTTCGGTTTCGTCAGTAAGGCACTTTTTCAGATTTGATACGTGAAAGACATCGTGAATAGAACTCAACTCCAAAGGTAATTTCAGTCGGTAGGCTACAGGACCGATCTTAGAAATTACTTCATACGGCCCAATGTATCGCGGAGCTAGTTTACCGGTTTTACCGAATCGAATGACGCCTTTCCACGGAGATACTTTCAAAAAAACTTTGTCGCCTATTTCAAAGGATAACGGCTTTCTACGAACATCAGCGTAGCTTTTCTGTCGATCTCGGGCGATTTTCAACTTGCTTGTGATTTTACGGATTTTGTCAGCAGTTTCTTGAATCAAGTCAGATCGTGTAATTTGGGTATCTCCAACCTCAGTCCAGCACAACGGTGATCTACATTTCCGCCGGTACAGCGCTTCATATGGTGCCGCTTGAATGCTACTGTGATAGTTATTGTTGTACGAAAATTCAACCAGCGGAAGATGTTGATCCCAGTTTCCACCAAAGTCTATTACACAAGCGCAAAGCAAATCTTCTAAGGTTTGAATGGTTCGCTCAGATTGACCATCAGTTTGGGGATGGTAGGTGGTACTTAGGTCAATTCGGGTTCCCAAAGCTTCTTGTACGGCTTGCCAAAAACGAGAGGTGAAATGGCTATCACGATCAGAAATAATTGAAACGGGTACGCCGTGTCGGGATACGACTTCAATTATGTAAACGTGAGCAAGTTTTTCGGTTGAGTAAGTGGTTCGGATTGAAAGGAATTGTGCGGATTTGGTTAGTCGGTCAACTATCACCCATATTGCATCATTTCCTCAGGAAGTTTTTGGGAGGTGTGTTACAAAATCCATGGTAATTTGTTCCCATTTCCATTGTTGTATTTCCGGTTGGTGCAACATTCCTGAAGGTTTTTGATATTCAGCCTTAACCCTCGCATAGGTTAAACATTTACTGACATACGTGGCTATATCCTTTTTCATACCGGGCCACCAATAATACTCCTTCAAGTCCTTATACATCTTATCTGTTCCTGGGTGAATGGAGTATTTGGACTTATGGGCTTCGTCCATGATCAAGTTACGCAAATTGCTGAGAGTGGGAATCCAAACTCGGTTTTTGTAGTATAGAATTTCATCAGTTCTTTCTTCAAAGTTTTGCTCGGTCTCATGCAAGTTTTCATCTTCCAAGTGATCTCCTTTTAGATCTTCGTTTTGAGCAATACGAATTTGTTCGGTGAGACTGGTTTGGATGATCATTCCAAGTGCTCGGACCCGTAGTGGTTTGATCCTGTCTTTTTTGCTCAAAGCATCTGCTACTATATTAGCCTTGCCCGGATGGTATCGAATCTCACAGTCATAATCGTTCAACAGCTCTACCCATCTTCTCTGCCTCATGTTCAGTTCTTTCTGATTGAAAATATGTTGTAGGCTCTTGTGGTTGGTGTATACTGTATATTTGGTGCCATACAAATAGTGCCTCCAGATCTTAAGTGCGAAAATAACCGCGCCCAGTTCCAAATCATGGGTAGTATAATTCTTCTCGTGCACCTTTAATTGTCGTGAAGCGTATGCTATGACTTTGTTTCTTTGCATTAGTACGCATCCCAACCCTTTCCGGGACGCGTCGTAATAAACTACCAGATCATCAGTTCCTTTTGGAAGACTCAGTATCGGGGCTTGGCATAGTTTCTGTTTCAGCAATTGAAAAGCCGCTTCTTGATCTTCTCCCCATACATAAGTACGATCTTTTTGAGTCAAAAGAGTTAGAGGTTGGGCTATGCTGGAAAAGTTAGCAATAAAGCGCCGATAATACCCAGCTAAACCCAAAAATTGACGAATTTCTTTCGGTGACTTTGGGGCTTGCCAATTCTTAACGGCTTCAATTTTTCTCGGGTCACATGAATACCGTGTCGGTTAACAACGTGCCCTAGAAATGGTACCTCTTGTAGCCAGAATTCACATTTTGACAGCTTGGCATATAACTTTTCCTGCCTCAACAACTCCAAGATAGTTCGTAAATGCTGCTCGTGTTCCTCCTTAGTTTTCGAATATATCAAAATGTCATCAATAAACACGATAACGAATTTGTCGAGATACGGTTTACAAACCCGATTCATAAGATCCATGAAAACTGCGGGAGCATTAGTTAGTCCGAACGGCATAACTAGGAATTCATAGTGGCCATAACGAGTTCGGAACGCCGTTTTAGACACGTCTTGCTCTTGGATTTTAACTTGATGGTAACCGGATCGAAGGTCAATTTTTGAGAAATAGTTTGCCCCTTGAAGTTGATCAAATAAGTCGTCTATTCGTGGAAGAGGGTATCGGTTTTTGATGGTAACTTTGTTTAATTCCCGGTAATCAATGCACATTCTAAAACTTCCATCTTTCTTCTTTACGAACAATACCGGTGCTCCCCCAAGGAGAATAACTAGGACGAATAAAACCCTTATCTAACAACTCCTGTAACTGGTTAGATAATTCTTGCATTTCAGAGGGTGCCAGTCGGTAAGGTGCCTTAGCAATAGGGGCTGATCCTGGGATTAAGTCAAATACGGAATTCAACCTGTCGGTTCGGTGGTAATCCAGGTAGATCATCGGGAAAGACATCGGTGTATTTACGTACAATGGGAATCTCTTCTATGCGTTTCTCATCAGGGTTCTTTATAGTCACGTTTTCCAAGAATGCCATACAACCTTGGCGTAAACATTTCAACACTTTAAGATGAGACACGAGAGGTAATATCGAACCAGACTTCTCTCCCTATACCATAATCATTTCACCTTCCGGAAGGGGAATTCTTACTGTCTTGTCATTACACACAATCTCTGCCTTATTCTTGGTTAACCAGTCTATGCCGACAATAACATCAAAACTTCCTAACTCTACCGGGGGTAGGTCAATAAGGAATGGGTGGTCATTAAGAATAATGGAACAGTTGTGGACTATTTGGTTGACAGTTATAGAGTTACCGTTAGCGAGTTCTATAGTATAGGGATTTGTTAATTCACTAACTGGCATGTTACCCAGGGATACAAAGCTAGAGGAAACAAAGCTTCTATCGGCACCAGTATCAAATAACACAGAAGCATATTGATCAAAAACAACAAATGTACCTGTTACTACGTTCGGGTCTTGTCGTGCTTCTCCAGACCCAATAACAAACGCACGTCCCCGAGACGCCCCAGAGGTTGATGCTTGGTTCCAACCGGTGACTGCTCCTTGATTCAGCTTGGGGCAGTCTTTTCTAAAATGCTCCGTGCTGCCACATTCATAACAAGCATGTCGGTTTGCTGGTGATGTAATTTGTTGGATAGGTTGTTGACGAATCGGTTGCGGTCTAAATGGTTGCAGACGACAAGGTTGAGTTGCTTGGGTTGGTCGGTTGACAATTCCCATACTGACTCTACAACTGGGGCCATTATGCCCCGTTCTCCCATATTTCTGACTGATTAACGGCCTGCTCTCACCCAAATGATGAAAACCACATTTATCACATTTTGGCCATGGTCCCTTGTACCTGTCCCGTTTCACCTCAGAACTACTCATGGCATAATTTTGTATTGTCGGGCGTGCACGTTTACTTGCTGGCCTTCCTTGTGACCCCGATCTATAATTAGTTCGCTTCATACTCGATGATTCCCCGGCCATTCTCAACACTCCGCTTCTTACCAAGTCAAAAGTTACGATGCCGGCCTGAGTCACGGCATTCTCAAATGATGTATGGCCAACAGAGTTCACCAAACTCCTCACTTCTGGGGCTAAACCCTAGATATAACGTTCAACTCGTTTGTCCTCGGGAGTTACTAACCATGGTGCTAGGCGAGCCAGTTCGTTGAAGCGGTTGGTATACTCCAGATGATCCGCTCCTTTCATTTCTAAACTCCAGAGTTCATGTTCTAATCTTTGAATTTCGTTCTTTGGGCAGAAATATTCCAGCATCAGTGTTTTGAGTTCAGCCCATGTCATGCGATTAACCGTATCTTGACCTTTTATCTGCACCGTAGTTTTCCACCACATTAATGCGTGATCAGTAAATGTAAAGGCAACATACTTGACAATGTTTTCTGGTGGACAATTGCTGATATTGAGGACAGATTCAGTTTTCTCGATCCACTTGATTAACCCGTTTGGCCCTTCAGTGCCCTTGAAATCAATCGGTTTACAGGCCATAAAGTTTTTGATCGAATATTCCCTTTCGAGGGGGATTAGGGTTGTTATTGTTATTGTTTGGGTTCGGTGGGGGATTATTGTTGTTGACATTATTTGCATCAGGTGGGGGATTATTATTTGTAACTGTTTCAGTGTTGGTTGGGGGAGCATTATTGATTGGTTGTTGGTTTGTTTGCATATTTGCGTTTACACCGGCAGTCACCTGTGTTACAATAAGTGGAATTACTGCCTGCATTTCAAATTTGATAAAAGTTAGAAGTATTGATAGGCATGGGTGTGGCATGTCGAAAGTGTTCACAATCTTTTCTTAAATTTTAATAGTTGAGGGAAAAATAGTCAATTTGCCAAATCTTGAACCTTTTGATTATGTCAAAAAATGCCCTTAAAAATAAACTTGAAACCCGAATCATGTTTAAAATTCTAACTTTAATACTTTTGACATTTTAAAGTCAACACTTTGAACCCATAACAAATTTGGCAATAAATCTATTTTACATTTGCAAACTTTTAAAAATACTCAAAATTTTCATTTTTGACCCGTAACAAATTTTGACCTAAATGTAGTTAACTTGTACCAAACAATCTATTTACCAACTTTTGAACCATAAAATCAAATTTAACTTTCACCACAAAAAACCCGAAACAATTTTCATTTGAGAAACATGATTTGTTTTTAATTTTTGAAATTCACCAAGTATTTTGAAATATATAGTAAAATAATATGTTAATATTTATATTTATAAAAATATATAAATATTATATAAATATAGTATAGAAGGAAAGTGAATAATTATTGATTTATTACATATATTAGGGAATATTAGTTTTGGAGGGAAAAAAATTGTGAGTATTAACCAAAATATGACAAGTATCCACATTTATTTTACTTTATTAGAACAGGTAGATATTGGGGTTTAGTCAAATGTGTTTTTAAAGCTTGGGGCCACGTCTTGTCCAAATTGAACAATTTAAAACGTTTCGGAAATGGAAGGTTTCAATTGATTTAAGAAAGTTGTTATATTTTTAATTGATTGCATTGATTTTTTTTTTCTAATAGATGGTGAAAGTTTCCATCAATGAAAATGTATGGTGAGATCTTTATGTTTATTGAGCATGATTTACTCCTTTCATGGATTAATCACATACCAATTTTGTTCTCGTTCGGCACGAATATCATTGGATGGTGATTATTGGGTATAATTCATATCGGCTCATTTAGTCTTCATAAATAACAACGCAACACGTGGCCAGGGGAAATATAGTGTGTTGTATAGGAGCCATTAGGCAAAAATTTATGTCGGCATAAATAATTTTCTTTTATCAAGGGGTGACGCTTGTAACTAGTGTGTAGCTGTGTACCATGTAACGATTACTTTACATAGAATCTCTCGTAACAATTTTAGCTTATGGGTACCACTTTGAGCATAAAGGGGTTGAGTGGAGTGTGGGAGCCACCTCAGCCAAAAATGTTGAGAATAGTGTGCCACCTAAGTCGGTTTTGGTGCGGCATGGGTAGGATCGATAAGGGCACATGGAGTATAGAATTCACCAACGATATAATTTTAAAGTGGAACATGTAACACCCCATTTCGTGTCAAATTTGCCAACTTTGATAGTTGAGGGACGAAATTGTCATTCTGCTAAACTTAAAGTCCAGGGTCTAATTTGTAATTTTTCAAAATTCAGATTAGACACAACGTCTCATTATTAGACAGTCCGTCACGACACTAACTGAGTATTAAGTTATCTTTTGAGACGGGGTGTCTCACCCGCCTACAATTTGAGAAGGGGCGATGAGATGGACCATCTTCTTTTGTGACGAACCATCTAACCTGCTGAGTTAGCAAAAATGTGTCAAAGTCGACCCTAACATGTAATAAACCGATGACGGTTTGTGACTCATCCCCAGCCCATAAGGCTATAAATACAGCCCCTAGCTCGACCAATTTCATCACAAATCAATACTAAAAACTTTAAACAAGTATAAGCGAGTGTTTTGAAGTTCTTAAGTAAGAACAAGTCAAGCAAGGGTGATACAAGGCTGTAGTGAAGCTATGATCACTTTCCGGTGGTGCTAGAGGTTACAACAAGTCATTCTTAGGTCGTTTTAAGGCTTGGAAGTAAGGCATGGTATCACTAGACTTGTTTAAATCCATTTATCATATTTATGCAAGTATCCAAGCTATTATCGATCAAACCTCGCGCATGGTAAGTTACAGAAGTAATACTAAGTGTTATAAGCATGCATAAGTCTTAGAACCAATAAACGGATGTTGGAAAGATGTCGAAAATGATTTTTAGTCTTAATATGCCAAATAGAAAGATGAGACAACTCGTTTCATCTTGATACGCGGTCCGTCATTCAAAGGTTCAGTCAACGGGTCAAACTAAGATGATATGGACCGTCTCATATTAAATTTTATTAATTATTTGAAATTAAGTTTTAAACCTAAAAACCTAACCGGTAGTTATAAACGAGATTTGAAACGATAAAACCAGGATAGTATGGTCTGCAGCTAGATCAAAGCAAAAGATCCCTATTTTATCCAAACCATTTATGATTGGTTAAAACAAGAAGATTACCCGAACCAGTTCATTGACAAAGCAGAAAGGTGAATATGTTAAACTTATCAAACAATCATACATCTATGGAACAAATCAATATTTGTTTCAAAAGAGTCAAAATATGTTTACAAACGAAAAACCTTTAAACAAGAGACTGACTAGCCAAAAGGTGAATATGTTTAATTGTTTAACAAGTCGATTTTACTCTGCAGAGACAGGAAAGTTATTTGTCTTAGAGCTGAAAAGCAAGTATACTTTTTATCTTAAGTAGTCTGAATAAATTTATTTTACTCTGAAAAGATAGATACGCTATTTGTCTTATAGCCGAAAAGACAAATATATTGTTTATCTTAAAGAGTCTATAAACAGTTATAAAACATTATAACACCAGAAGATAGAATAAAAGAATTCAGACTAAATGCATATGAGTTAGGATCTAAACATATTTGACAAATACCAGGCATGCTATGCGTCAATCTTAAACCATATCTCTAATGGGCAAAGTTCCCGGAAATACTGTTGACTTGTGTGTGCATTATAGTGACACACCCTAGGGAAAAGAGCTGACTCCCTACCGAGTTGTACATAAAACGGTCTTGATATTATAATAACGTTTCAGAAAATGTTTTAGAGTCAGTGACAAGATAGACATGATAGAAAATTGAATATATAGTCATTTGATGCTATCTGATGGCTCGGATACTTTAAACTACGAACTAATGTAAATTATGCTTTAAAGATGCGTTTTGTATTATCAAACGAGTATTTAAAATCCCGACATTTTATAAAAGAATAGTTTAAAAAGACTTTCGTTAAAAGAACGTAACTCTGATATATTTATAAAACTGATATCAACTATTGGTCACACAGCTAAACCCTTTAGGATGGGTGTCACACCCCAACCTAAGGCGGAATTGCCGAGGTGCGAACCGTGGTTCACAGCTCACAAAGTACTATCATACAATATAAAATATTACAATATCTAATTAATTTATGTATTTCACATTTCAAATAAAATGCACAAATTTTCAAACATGACAATAATAATCCACAATAAAATAATATTTATATATTCTTTATTTTTCTATGGTCTTTCTATGCGTTCTTTACGTAGCTTCAAATCAACTGATAACCCGCATACGCGTAGAAAATAAACAGAGATTTGTCAACAACACATGTTGAGTGAGATGATCACTAGTTTTCATGATACAATAATATATATATATATATATAATAAGTGATAAATGCACAAACAAAATAATGTGAGTAATAATAAATCAAATCGTGAGCAAATAATGTGTCAGTTGACCGTTGCCTTGCGAATTGCGCATTGGTTACTATGACTAGCATACAAATGTGATTGTTGGTTGACCATCACCATACGAATGAGCTTTGGCTACTAAGACCAGCATGTAAATGTGATTAGCATTTAATTGAAATACACACAATATTTACGTTTGCGAGTTTGTGTGTATATATGATATATGGATTTGATACGCATGTCCCTAAAACGTTTAAAAACAGTAAAATATAAGGGGAATGATATCTCACCTTATTGCTTAGGCAAGTGTGCGAGAAATAAGATTAAAAACATGATTAAATGAATGAACCGTCCTTTAACGTGCTGACTGAGATAAACCGAATGTAACATCTCGGATTTTTCAAAACTGTATTCGTTGCGTATAACAAGACCCGGAAATATTTTGGATCACTATTATTAATCAAAAACCAAATAATTATAAATATTTAAGTTTCTAATAATTCACTTGAAGCCCTTGTACTTTAAATAGTGTTTAAATCTTATTTATATTATCAAAATTTCATAAAAATGCTCAAAGACCAAAATACAGGGACTAAATGTGACAACGTGTGAAACTTATCCCCCATACCCTTCGGAGCGCCACGCGACGGCTAGCCTACCTGCTGGCCGCGCAGCGCGGTGGCCCCACTGCACCCAATCTTGGTTTGTCTTCGTTCGTTAACTCGTTTAAGTTATAAAATCGTTTATTTTAGGCATATTAGAGAGAATAAGGACCAAGTAATCATAATATAACCAAAATACAACTCTTAATTCGTTTTCCCTTTTCCAATATCAGATCTTTATGAATCTTTTGGTGATTCTTTCCACAAAACGTATTTACATGCTTAAATGGGCCAAAAAGCCCATAATTAGTTTGTTTTATGTTTTTCTATATAAACAACCATTAAACATCTGCTGTAAACCTTAATCTAATGCTAGTACACCTCCTCCAGCCGTCACCTACCTCTGCTCATTCTCAAACCCTTCGGTTTTTGCATATTCGTTAAAGTCACAAGCCTTGACGGTTGACTTTGCTTGCTTTAGGACCTTTGACTCATCGTTTCTCCTGGTTCTTTCACTTTCCGGGTAAGTTGTAAACTGTAAAATCGTTCATAAATATTCCCTAGTCAATAACCTTCAATCAATTTCGGTGATTGAAGGGTGTTGACTGGTCAATTGCTTCAAAAACCGATAAAGGGTAAAACAGTCAACAACTTTGACTTCTCGTTTTCTCATACTTCTGGTCGGATTCAATGTTTGGTCCAGAAGACTTTTCTTCTCGTAATTAAATTTTAAGGGTTCTGACCAAAACCCCATTCACGAATCGAAGTTCGGATTCTGGTCAGACTCGACTCGTTTAAACATTAAAATCAACATAACTAGAGTTCTACTCATCCGTTTGTATTGATTCCATCGGCACTAAGTTTTTTTTTATTTATAGTTTCATATCACAAAGTTTTAGAATCTGATCATTAATCTCGTTGGACGCGTATTGGACGACTCGTTTAAATCATTAGTTCGTTTGTCGAATTTATTAATCACTTGCCTTCCGTCTAAGGTGAGTTTTATCATTCCCCTATTTTACTTGATTTTCATAAACTTTTTGGGGACATATGCGTATATAATACTATATATACATATCTATATATACATACATATCAAAAATAGCAAACGTGTAATTGTGTGTGATAAATCAGATCTACTTGTTATATGCTTATGTGTTATTGTATTGATTCGCTTGACATATCCCCATGTATTGGGTTCTCATTCTCATTGACCACCTCCCTATTTGCTTGGCAACGGTTTTATTCTCATTATTTGCTCATGGTTGATTTACCGGCGCCCGATTCGCTTAGCAATGGTTTAATCGACAACTTATTTGCTTATGGTTTGATTTCATTACCGCATTTATTACGTTTTGCTTACTTATCATATTAACATTTTTTTGGTGTCAAAACTTGGTGGTAAACTCACTCAACATATTTGTTGACAAAAATTCCATTTTCTACGCATATGTAGGTTGCCTGCAGATTGAAGTTGGAAACGTAGACAAGACCTTAGGATATAATCAAGATAATCGTTATCTGAACTCATATTTGTGTATTTGAATTGTTTTGTATATTTTGATAATGTGTGTAATATTTGTAAATAATTAATTAGATATTGTCATTTATATTTATGATAGTATCTTCGAGCTTTGAGCAATCGGATCACGCCCCGGCATTTCTGCCTTAGGTTGGGGTGTGACAACGAACAGATCTAAAACTTAGAGATAATAAACTACAATTAAAAACGAGAATATAGCCTCTGGAATCAATCCAAACGGATGTATAGAACTCCGGTTATGAGAAAATTAACGTTTATGCGAGCTGGTACTGACCAGAATCCGAACAACGAGTCGGAAGTGGTGTTTTGGTCAGTAGCCTTAAAATCTTGAAAAAAAATAAAAGTCTTCTGGACCAAAAGTCGGTTCCGACCAGAAGCATTAGAATTGATTAGTCAAAGTTATTGACTAATTTACCCTAGAACTGGTTTGAGTTAAATTGACCTATCAATTCCCCTCAATCTCAGAAATTGATTTGAGGGTTATTGACAAGAGAGTAATTAAGAACAACTTTATAGAAGACAACTTACCCGAGATGTACTTATCGATGGCATGCTCGAGAGGTGTGGCCATATGCGGAATAAGGAGGCTCAATTTGTGGAATCGGTCGTTGTAGGCGGTATTATCACCACTGTCTTATTTTAAGTTCCAGAACTCCTCTTCCAACTTACAGAGTTCATATTTCGGGCAGAATTGTTCCAACATGAGCTTCTTGAGGTCCTCCCATGGCAAGGCCATGGCAACCTCAGCCCCAAGGGCTTTCTTTTTGTTATTCCACTAAGTAAGGGCACTCAATTTGAAAACGCTTGAGGTATAAGTGGTCTGCTAGCCAATTGAAAGGATCTTCTGATCAATTCAGAGATCATTTTGATTCCATTAGTAATGAGGATTCGGAATATCACACATTGCTCAATCAAAGAGAGATTTTTGTCTTCCGGGCATGCACAGTGGAGGAACACGCTTTCCATGTGCTCGAACCATTGAAGAAGGGTTGTAGCACCCTCAGTCCCAAAGTAATCGGTCGGGTTAACGTTAGTGAATTGCTTGAAAGAGCAAACATTAGGGTTCACAGGAACGTTAGTAGCATTCACGGTTTGGAGTTGGGAGATGAGTATTGGGAGGGCTTCCACGATTCCCTTCGTAATGCGAGACGACATACTGCGGCCAGATTTGCAGGTGCGATGGTTACGGTTGATGAGGCGGGAGGAAGACATGCTACAAGGAAGAAATTTTGAAAAATTTATTAGCTTTTGGGTGAATTGCAAAATTTCGCGTTTTTGTGAAAATTCATGAGGGTACAAAAATGAAATTTTTATTAGCCTTAACTTGGAGTATTGATAAAATTGATAATTAAATGACATAGTAAAATTTACACGGTGGGTTGAGATGACATAAAAATAATCATTCATAACAAAACAAAAAATTTAAACAAAAAAAAAAATTTCATCGTTGAAATATCCATGTATCACCATGGCTTAATTTTCCAACAAAACTTTTTAAATTGATTGAAATCAAGATGAGAGCGTTGAGATGAATGGTTGGAGTATCCATGTATCACCATGGATTTTCCCACCAATTCTTTCAATTAAAATATCATAAGGAAGAACTGAGTTTAGCCACGTATCATCGTGAATTCAGTTATGATCTAAGGATATGATCTTCACATGACCACGATTGATACAATGAGGATAGTACATTCGTTAACGTTTGGTGTGATACGCTTTGGCTTAACAAGTTTCACACTCAAACCTCACCCTCCAGCAAGGTAACCAGGTCTCGCGGCTGATCGAGATTTGTGCGTGTTGCACTTCCTTAGGCTCGCAAGCCTTGGTGTCAAGGGATCGGTGTATAGGTGTCTCCGCCTTAAAGTTACTACGTATCCGTTACACGAATCATCCTTAAGGAGAGGGGATTAAAAATGGTGAGAATTCTTAAGAAATTTCCCAATTTTAAAATAATAACTAGGGTTTTGAAAATAATTTTGAGAGTGAGGCGTAGCCTCGAAATTTGTGTGTGCTTTGTGTACAAGAGTAATATCAAATCATTAAATAATATTTAAGCTATCGTAATCAATCATATAAATTAGGTGCAAACACGTAAAGGTATATCACGTATAGGAACCCTAAGCATGCTACTAGGTCGTTATATCTAACCACCTATCTTATAGCTTTCGGCTCAGATATCAATCTGTCACACCCCGACCAAAGACGGAACATGCCGGGGCGTAACATATTGATTGGAAAATAGCTCAAAAGACACTAATTAAAGTGACAATAATTATTTAATTTCCTTAACATTAAACAAGTACATAAATTCAATAAGTAGAACTAATATACATCATAACTTGTAATTTGAATTGAATATCCCAAGGCAAAAACTAATCGCTTCGATCTTGAACAACATCAATTACTTATACCTGTAGCATGTATGAAAATAGAGTTTGTCAACACGAATGTTGGTGAGAATACATAAGTTTTAGTTGTATATATGCATAGGTAAATCACAATTCATATGTAAACTAGATTTTATCCCTCGTATTACGGGGTTGTTTTACATTATTCATATTTAATATTTATATATGTATATTTGGATTTTAATTTTATTTATTGTAAGAAAGTTAATAATTAATATACTTGAGGTTTGATGATTAAATCGTTTCACAAATAAATGATATGTTATAATCCGGTTTAAAAGCTATATGGGTTTGGTGATACCCAATACCCGTTTATTTTCTTTATTATAAAATTATTTCTTAATTATAAATAATATCTTTTTTTAAAATAAAATAGGATATTAATTTTTAGTATATTCCTATTTTATAGGATTTTCCTATCAAATATTTGATGAGATTATTTTTTAATATAATGAGATGTTATAACCTGTTTAAGAGCTATCTGGGTTTGGTGAGACCTTTACCCGTGAATTCGGGTCAAATGCGTAAGAAGCCTTCATTTATAAATAAAGTAATCTGATGGCTTCAGAGAATGGTTGTTTTACATTTTTTGTTTTTTAATATTTATTTTTTGGATTTTAATTTTCTTTATTGTAAGAAAGTTAATAATATACTTAGGGTTTGATGATGAAAGGGTTTTACAAATAAATGATATGTTATAACCCGTTTAAAAGCTATCTGGATTTGTTGACCCATGACCCGCTTATGTTTTTTACTATAAAATTGTTTATTAATTATAAATAATATCTTTTTTCTTTTAAAATTGGATATTAAATTTTAGTATATTCCTATTTTGTAGGATTTTCATATCAATTAATTGGTAAGATTAATTTTTAATTTAATGAGATGTTATAACCCGTTTAAGAGCTATCTGGTTTTGGTAAGACCCATACCCATGAATTTGGGTTAAATCAATGAGAGGTCTCCATTTAAAAATCAAGAAATCTGGTGGCTTCCATAAAAGGGGGGAGCGACCACATCGCAGACACATAGGAGTTTTGGGTTTTCGTTTATATATATTATAGATGGTAAGCATTACAAAACTTATAAAAATGTAAGCAACTAAATAGATGTGGTCCTGTTCCTATTGATACAAAATCAATGTACTTATGTAAATGTATGATCATACTATATGAGAATAGATGAGGATGAGACACCAAAATATATGAGGAAATAAAACATGAGTAAAGTTAATAAGGTATACATACTACCCCCAAAATATAAAAGATGGATAAAGGGGGTATGTAAACTCACCTTGACGAGTGGATTAACTAAGATGAGACGACGATAAATTTAAGATAAAAGCGGTTGAGTTCCTCGGGATACGTCGACAAAAGACCCAATTTGTTTACGATAATATTAATTAAATAACGAAATATTAATAAGACTTATAACGAACTCGGGATTCGATTGGGATAAACTAAAATTGTAATTAATATAGTTAGTTTAATTATTTGTAAATAATATAAATTAAAGAGTATAAACAATTAAAAAATGCAACATGATATAAAGATTACTATTCGGTTTGAAAGAAACTCGGAGATTTTGTTGAGTTTAAACAATTATTATTATTATTATTATTATTGTTAGTATTTATATCTAATAATGTAAAAGAACTTTGTTACTCAAACACTAGTTGGCCTCTAGTTCGTTTTATTTTAATATAAGATACACACACACACATATATATAGGGGTGGAATCAAGTAAAAACTTCTCTTATAAAAATTCCTAAAAAACTATTTTTAACTTTTTTTTTTAAATTTTTTGAAGTTTCTTTTCTATTATTCTTAAGTGTTGTTATTGGCTAAAAAAAAAACTTGTCGATAATCTCGTCGGTGTAGTGCACATATGTAATAGTGTGCATTTCATATATGCAAAAGTGTTGTATTGCATAGAATACAACTTGCACATATTTGATACACACTATTGTATACATGCAATATAAGACTAATACGCACATCGAATGCACATTAGTACGCATGTGTAATACAACATTAACGCACATGTGCACTATTGTATACATGCAATATAAGAATAATGGCAAAAACAGAATTTTGAAAATATTTTTTTATTTTTAATTAAAAATAATTCTTTAAAAGTTTTTAAGTTTTCTCTTGATCCCACCCCTATATATATGTACTTATTGGAATTCAATTTATATAAAAGTATGTATAATATAAAATATATCTATGTGTGTGTCTATATATATATATATTTATTTGTATATAGGCATCGAGAAAGGTTTAAAAGTCCGGAAAGTAATAGCTTGGGGTTCGGTTTTAATGAAACAAGGTCTATTGGACACTATATTGCTATAAAAAGGGTTAAAAAATAAAAAAAGAAAATAAAATTTTGCAAAACCGGGCCTGGAAGGACTCGAACCCGCGCCTCTAGGCAAGTTCCGAGTTTTAAGAATTTTGAACTTGCCATCCAGGTAGGTGCCTAACTTGCTTAAGATACCAAATCCAGTTATATAATTACCCAGTTTTAGTTGATCATCCCTACCAAAACAAAACTCTAGATTTTCCAATAAATTGATAAATTCATTGTTTGTTTAAATTAATTTAGGGTTAATGTTACCGGGTTAACAACGAATCATGAACACAATTAAATTACTAGAATTGATCACGGACAAGGGTTTAACGAATGATTATACTTCAAGGCTCAAGCTCAAACTCGTTAAGAGTCTAGACGGATATGCATGTCACAATTGTGTTAGGGCTTAGTGTCGTTGATTTGTAGCTATGGTGTGTGCGAGTTTAATTGAAACAAAGTTGCATATTTATAGTGTTAGGAAGAATTTTAGCCGCGTATTTGATTTTAGCGAATTAGCTGTCAATTTCGCATTGTTTCCACATTTAGACCGTCGGTGGGACGCGTTTTTTTTTGTTAACAATGGATTTGGAAATGTCACTTTTGATTATTATGCGATTATTACGACTCAAGAAAAGATTGGCGGTGGTGTTGGCCGGCGACAGGTTTGGGAGGGAAGGGATGGTTTTATTATTATTATTATTATTATTATTATTATTATTTGCAACCTAGCCCTTGGAGTTAACTTGGTCATTCAAGCTAGCTAAAATCATGGTTAAGGGATCAAAGTTGTACCTGTTTAATAGTTATAATACTTTATAAAATAAATGAACTAGAACTGAGTGACACGTAATAAAGTGAACAATAATTAACCACATTTTATATTAATTCGTCGACCTTATTTAATAACGAACGTTCGAACAATTAATGAAACAAAAGAATATATATATATATATATATATATATATATATATATATATATATATATATATATATATATATATATATATATATATATATATATATATATATATATATATATATAAACAGGTCGAGTTTCGGGTTTGAAAAATACGAGTGTTACAACTTTTTGGAAATTTCGTCCCGAAATTAATGAAAAACCATAGCATAAAGGGAGGAATAAGTGCCAAAAGAGAAATCTTTTTTTATTATTTAAAATAAAAAAAAATAATAACACAGATTTTCAAGTGACTCGGATAACGCTACAAAGGGAAAATATGATAAGCGCACTTATATAAATGATGTATCAGCGACGTATCAACCATGCCCTTATCACATCGATATTTGTACCGTTTCCCAAAATCACCCTAGGTTCTGGGTTTTGATACACAACCATATTCACTATGAGTCCCATGCGAGGATTTTGATAATTATGCGTGCACTCATAATTATTTAGATCATCGCATAATGCGCATAGTTTGTCCCATTGTGTGGGTTCGAAAACAAGGTAAAAGGAAACTTTTTAAATCAAAATTTAAATGGAATTAATTGCTAAAGAGAATTGAAACTAAATAAATTTGTGAAACTTGATGATTATAAATTGCTAGTAACAACTTTGCAAAATATACGGAATGGTTGAAGTTAATCATCGCAAATAATAACAGGAAAATAAAATAAATAAATGGAGAAAACTTTGAAATTAAATGAATAATTTACACATTCAATGCATAAGAGTACTTGAGATGACAACAAAATTCGCGAATAAGTATTCACATAGATAGGTTCACCCAACAAACGACTCACGTGATTAAAGAAATATGATATAGTTGAGGCTTGAAGTTAAGATTATGAAATCGGATGAGAATGAGGTGAGTTTTGGGGAATTTGGGTAGTCATGTATAAAAATATCAAAATAACTATGTCCAACACATATTCATAGTCCCAATTTCTAGAACAAAACGATTGTAGAAAATCGGTCATAGGTAGTTCATGATACAAATACGGTTCTTTTAGAAAAACATGCACATCACTATGTACATAGTCACGGTAAATAACCAGTCATAGACCACTTGAATTGTGATAATAAATTGCGTAACAATAAATAGTGCAATAAACAACATAATAGAAATAGATTGAATTCAAACATAAATAACCATGATTTCTATTTATAACAAAATTTGAAATTTAGTGAAGTTATTACAATGGATTTAAATTAAAGGAAATAGAGAGAAAAAAATGAACGTCTCTCTTGTAGCATGTATTCCCGAAAGGTGAGGCTTAGGCTTGGAAACCGTTGATGTAACACACTTGTCCTTGAGTGCCTTGAGCAATTGGTGAACTTGAGGTTGGTTGGGTGGGTTTGGGTTCGCTGGATATTGGGAATAGGTTGAGCTTGAATTTCTTGAATAGGTTGGGCTTGGATTGGTTGAGGTTGATTCACTTGAATACATCAGTTAAGCCATCAACATCAACAGATAATCATCCTTATATATATACATACACACATATATATAAACATCTTTATAAGTACATCCCTATATATATATATATATCCAAGTAATAACATCAGGGTCGAGCAAACATACAACCCAAACACGTAAGATCTCATCCAACGTATGCAAACACAAAGTAGGCATACGTAACATCCGTAGTCGATAACGACTACTAACATCGCCAAATATTGGCCACACAATAATACATACGATAATATCATCTCAAGGCCTACCCTATACAAGTAAGCCCATCCAAAATAATTTTTAAACAATTCATCAAGCAAAATCGCTTAGGTGTGCATGCTAGCCCAAAAACTTAAAAAGAGTAAAAAGGGGCATCATGAACTCACCTGACACAAGACACATATTCACCATGAGCTAGATAATCCCTAAGAAATCCCAAAACTCAAACACCTGTCGGTTTACATACAAACATTACAAACGACATCGAAAGGACTCGTTTATCCTACGAGATGTTCTAACATGGTTCGAGTTACCTAAAGCCTCAACCTCATTAAACTCAATCATAACAGCCCCCGGGGCCTTACATTCCCCAACACGACCCTTAGATACTCCCGGGAATAAGGAATTCCCAATTTACCCCCGGAAGCACTAGGTGACACTAACACGCGCATCGAAGAGTGGTTTAGGCCATGAACATCCAACTCAGCCCCGTGTGGACCCAATATGATAAAATCACAGCCAACAAGTCCACATGACGCTACACGAGTCAAATGGGTCGGTAACTCGCAAGTACAACGCACCAACTATTCAATAAACGCAATTGAGCGTTGTACCGTCTCGTTTGAGCAACCGACAACCAATTCAGCCCCATAACTTATAAAAATGATTTTTCAACAGCCTGTACATCAAACCAAGTCCCCCCGAGCTGAATTGGTCATTAATCACTTCGACCCTCGCGTTAAACGCATCAAACTACAATTCTAGTCAACCAAACACCAACAATCAAACTACAACTAGTTGACCAATCTAACGAACACCAATGAACATGGTTTTTAAGTATGATATACTAGACATACCTAAAAGTATTTTGGTGCAAAAACCTCAATCAAAAGAGTCCCAAAACCTCTCAATTGGACAGCCACCCGGTTAACCTAAAACAAGCCGTTTATCGATTACTACGCGCGATATTATGATAATTAAGGTGTAAAAGACTTGTAGGGTCATAGTACTAACCTTCAATTGAAGTTTTATGATCACACCTTGGCTGCAAAAAAGAAAAATCGGGGGAATGGGGCTGCTCTTAGTGCCGATCGCAGGAGGAGAGGGGCTATGGTTTAGGTTTTATTTTTTTTTATGATATAAATAAACATGTTACACTCTAGCCCTTCTAATTTAAGAGATATGGCAACTTGGGAGGAAAGATTAGATAACTTAACGTACCGGGAAGATGATAGGGTCAACGAAATATGCCAGATAACTCCCAAGAAGTATACATACTTTACAAGCTTAATTCTTTGAACCGCAAAATTAATGGGTGTTACAAGTCCACCCCCTTACAATGGGATTCGGGTCCCCGAATCTCGACGCGACAGGAACAACTGCGGTAAGAGTTTCATCATCTCGTCTTTGGACTCCCACGTAGCCTCGGAACCCTTACGGTGCCTCCACTGCACCTTCACCTGCCTAACCACCTTATTACTCAAGCGCCTTTCCTGACGATCAAGTATAGCAACCGGTTCTTCAACGTAGTTCAATTTACTATCCAGCTTAATGTCATCAAGAGGCACATGGGCCTCCTTATCAGCTAAACATTTCCTCAAATGGGACACGTGGAAAGTAGGATAAATCTTCGCGAGCTCCTCGGGTAATTCCAATCTATACGCTACCTCCCCAACACGGGACAATATACGGAATGGACCAATGAACCTCGGACTAAGCTTCCCCCTCTTACGAAAATGAATCATACCCTTCCAAGGAGAAACTTTCAACATAACCCGATCGCTAGCCTCAAACAGAATAGGCCTCCGCCTTTTGTCCGCATAGGACTTTTGATGATCCTGAGCGACCTTCATAAAAGCCTTAATCTTATCAAGCTTCTCAGTCGTAGTCTCAACCACCTCCAAACTACCCAACTGTTTCTGACTAATGGAACCCCAACATACTGGAGTCCTACACCTCCTACCATACAACATCTCAAACGATGGCATCCCAATCGTGGCGTGATAACTGTTATTATACGAGAACTCGACTAACGGTAAGTGACGGTCCCAACTACCACCAAAATCGATAACACAAGCCCGCAACATATCCTTAAGGGTCTGTATGGTCCTCTCGGACTGACCATCCGTCTGCGGGTGATAGGCGGTACAGATGAGGAGTTTGGTACCCATCTCCTCATGAAACTTCTTCCAAAACCTGGAGGAAAAACGTGTATCCCTATCCGAAACAATAGATACCGGCACCCCGTGCCCAGAAACGATCTCATGAATAAACACATCGGCCAGCTTCTCAGAATTAAATGTTTCTCAAATCGGCAAGAAATGAGCACTCTTGGTCAATCTATCAACGATTACCCTAATGGTGTCATAGCTACCCCTAGGAGTAGGAGGCATTTTAGTCACAAAATCCATCGTAAGGTGCTCCACTTCCACTCATGTATTTCCAGAGGTTGAAGTCTCCCGAACGGCTTCTGGTGCTCGGCCTTAACTTGCAGACACGTCAAACACTTACTCATATACTGAGCACCTCAAACTTCATCGCAGGCCACCAATAATTCTTCTTTAGGTCTTGGTACATCTTGGTCGCACCCGGATGAACGGAATAGCGCGACTTGTGTGCCTCATCCAATATTTTACCCCTGAATCCCCCATACCCGGGCACCCATAAACGCCCATCCTTATACTTCACCCATCACCGACGTCTTCTAACAACTTTTCTTGACCCCAAATACGCTCTGACATAATCCATTCCACCTGTAAAGCTTCATTCTGGATGTTGGCTTTCTGTCTCAAAATATCTGGTTTAAGAATAAGCTGATAGGATTTCACACGAATAGGTTTCGGTCTTTTTTTCCGGCTCAATGCGTCGGCTACCACGTTAGCCTTACCGGGATGGTACATAATCTCCAGATCATAATCCTTAATCAACTCCAACCATCGACACTGTCGCATATTCAGTTCCTTTTGTTCGAAGAATTACTTTAAGCTCTTATGATCGGTATAGATAACGCAAGGAACACCGTATAAATAATGCCTCCACAACTTAAGCGCAAACACAACCGCCGCTAGCTCCAAATCGTGAGTAGGATAATTCGCCTCATGAGGCTTCAATTGCCATGAGGCATAAGCGATGACTAGGCCTCGTTGCATCAGAACACACCCAAGCCCCTGGTAAGAGGCATCAAAATAAACCACCGAATCATCAGTGCCATCGGGTAAAGCTAGAATCGCGGCATGCGTCAACCTGTTCTTCAACTCGAGAAAAGCCTCCTCTTGCTCAGTACCCCAAACAAACTTAACGCTCTTCTTAGTCAACTTGGTCAATGATGAAGCAATTTTCGAAAAGTCGGGAATGAAGCGGCGATAATACCCCGCCAAGCCCAGAAAACTACAAATTTCGGATGGAGACTTAGGAGATTCCCACTTGTTTACGGCTTCCACCTTTGCATGGTCAACCAAAATACCACTCGGGTTAATAACATGACCCAAGAACTGAACCTCGCGTAACCAAAAGGAACACTTGGAAAATTTCGCATACAACTTGTTCTTTCGCAGAGCTTCCAAAACTTCCGTGAGATGACCGGCGTGATCGGATTCTCTTTTGGAATACACAAGAATGTCGTCGATGAACACAATGACCGAACGATCGAGCATCGGCCTACACACCCGGTTCATAAGATCCATGAACGCAGCCGGTGCGTTGGTCAAACCGAAGGACATCACGAGGAATTCATAGTGCCCATAACGAGTGCGGAAGGCAGTCTTAGGAATATCTTCCTCCCGAATTTTCAACTGATGATACCTAGACCTAAGGTCGATCTTCGAGAACCAACTAGCTCCTTGGAGATGATCAAATAAGTCGTCGATCCTTGGAAGTGGGTACTGGTTTTTAATAGTGAGTTTATTCAATTCACGGTAGTCAATGCACATCCGCTTGCTACCGTCCTACTTTTTAACGAATAGGACCGGGGCACCCCAAGGCGAGATGCTCGGTCGAATGAAGCCCTTGTAGAGAAAGTCTTCCAATTGAGCCATAAGTTCTTTCATTTCATTCGGTGCTAGACAGTAAGGGGCTCGAGCAACGGGTTTGGCACCCGGTACAAGGTCTATATGGAACTCTACCTCGCGATCCGGCGGCACATCTGACAAATCATCTGGAAATACATCTGGGAAATCCCGAACAATAGGAGCATCACCGACAGTAGCAACCTCGGTATTCACGTTTATAACATACGCCAGATACGCCCCGCACCCCTGCTGCATCAACCTTCCCGCCTTAAGCATGGATATGATATGTGGCGTCGCACCATTCCGATCACCGAAGACCGTAATTTGGGTCCCATACGGGCCCTTAGACGTACAAGTTTCTGACCACAAACGATCTGAGCATCAACACTTGTGAGCCAATCCATCCCAAGCCCCACATCGAAACAGCCAAGCGGCATCAAGTACAACCGCACCGGAAATCTATACCCAGACAACTCGATGGAACAACCCTGAATAGCCCTAGACACGGAAACGGACTTTCCTACGGCAACCTCAACCTTAAACACATCGACTTCGCGCTCGGGTGATTTATTCAGCGAGGAACAGAAAGTGGTAGACACAAAACTTCTACTGGCACCCAAATCAAATAAGACCGATGCCTATAATTCATCAAGTAATAAGGTACCTGGGATAAAATTAAACTACTACTTAGCTACATGATCAAACATACGATCCCGAAAGAATGAGAAATTGTAACGTCAAAATATAAGAATAGATAAGGTGAAAGTACCTGAAACAACATCCGCATCATCTTTCGCCTCTCTCTTGGAGATGTTGAAGGCCCTCGCTCTGGCCTTCGGCTTCTCTTCCACCTTCCCCCTCAAGGAAGTCCCATGACCTGACCCCCCGCCTTGGTAGTAGGACAGTTCGATGCCAAATGGCCGGCACCCTTACAGCGGAAACAAGTCAACGTCGGACACTCGAAATGGGGGTGTCCAACCTTATCACGTCGGAAACAAGAACCAGACCCACTCTTACATTCCCCTTTGTGCGGTCTCCCGCATTTCTTGCAATTTTCAAACGCCGCATCCCTCTTAACATCCGAAGTCTCAGTCTTTACCCTCTTCTAAGACGAATTAAAATTGTTTCCCTCGGGCCGCTTACCGTATGAATTTGTGTTCCACATATTCCTAGCCTCGGTCGGCGGTAACTTCTCCCTCTGATCATACAATATACCTGCTAGGGAAACCACCGAGTGAAAAGATTTCATGTCGGTGGTCACCACACCCCTACGAATATCCGCCGGAAGCCCCTTCACATACTTTTTAATCCTCTTGGCTTAGGGAGTAACCAAATCGGGACATAAACGGGCCATCTGGTTAAACTTTGTGGTATACTCCCGATGCGTCAAACTACCTGCCTCCAAGGTCAAGAATTCCTGTTCCATCTTATCCAATTCATGCGGAGGACAAAACTAATCAAGAACCAATTTCTTCAGCTCATCCCATGTCATCCTCCTAATCGAACGATCACCCATGGCCTGTGCCAGATTATCCCACCAACATAGTGCCTCGGAATGAAACGAGGTAGTAGCATAGGTCACCATGTCATCCCCCTTTCACTTACTAACTCTCGGAACGGCCTCCATCTCCCTCACCCACTGATGTGCTACCAACGCGTCCTTAGTACCATCGAAAGAAGGAGGATCACATTTCTGAAAGTCACCGTACGGACAACCCCGGATAGACACACTAATAGTCCGCACATCATCTTCATCCCCACTCGGCACATACACCTCCTCTTCCTCTTTGACCTGCACCTCCTTACTCTTCCTTCCCTTATCTGAACTCTTACCAACCAATGACTCCTCCATGGCCCTAACGGCCTCAGCAACGATCTCAGGAATGGCGCTATGAAGCACCTGGTAAACCTCATCCGCGATTGCCGCGCGCATAGCAGGATCTAAGGCGGGGTTATCCCCCTCCTCATGAATCGGGGCTTCCTGCTGGGAAGTATAAATCTCACGCTCAGCTTCGGCACGTGGCTTACGACCACGGACACAAACACTAGGACCACCTCTCTTAGCTGCTCGAGTATTAACCATTACTTATTCCTACAAGGATAGAATTTTAACACGGTCAAGTACAAGTGGCATTTAGAACATGTAAGGTAAGGGTAAACTGCTAATGACGTTGATCAAGTGTAATTAGTTGTTTACTTTACCCGCCCATCCTAAGCACCCCCTGCCCCTAACCTCATTAGAATTCTATCTAACACTTAAACAATTAATCACATACTAGAAACTTTAAAATTTAAAGGAATGACTAAACAATTTAAAGTTACCTCTTGTCGTGCAGCAACTCGCGGTGGGAATACTAGTTTTTCTCTTACAGTTCGAGTCCAAGCCTTCGGGGATGCTCGGATCCCTCGAACCATGGCTTTGATACCAATTTGTAAGACCCCGAATCCTTGGAATCCTACAGTTGGTATTCATACAAAATGCTTACAAAAATACTTAAACTTGAAAACGGTTAATTTCGTTAGAATAACCAATTCATAGTATAATTTAGTGGAAAACCATAATTAATAAAATAAGTTCCCAAAACCCGGGAATTATGCCCAAAACCAATTTAAATATATTTGATAAAACTTTTAAATGAAATGTTTATTATTGAAATCATCCATCCACGTATGCCCTTCACCGTCTAAATAGCTTCGTGCACGTCCAAGCGATAAGGCATCCTCCTCCTAACCTGAAACTCACACTAACATGCACACAAAGTCAGCTTGAGCTAAGTGAGTTCAAGCTTTAATAAATAACATCAATAATAATAATCATAATAGTCATTCCAAGGGTTTTAAAATTTAAAAGGGATACATCAGTTAAGCCATCATCATCAATAGATAATCATCCTTATATATATCTATATACACATACATACATATATATATATAAACATCTTTATAAGTACATCCCTATATATATATATATATAACATCCAAGTAATAACATCAGGGTCGAGCAAACATACAACCCAAACACGTAACATCTCATCCAACGTATGCAAACACAAAGTAGGCAAACGTAACATCCGTAGTCGATAACGACTACTAACATCCCGAAATATTGGCCATACAATAATACATACATACATACATATGATAATATCATTTCAAGGCCTACCCTATACAAGTAAGCCCATCCAAAATAATTTTTAAACAATTCATCAAGCAAAATCGCTTAGGTGTGCATGCTAGCATAAAAATTTAAAAAGAGTAAAAAGGGGCATCATGAACTCAACTGACACAAGAAACGTATTCACCATGAGCTAGATAATCCCTAAGAAATCCCAAAACTCAAACACCTTTCGGTTTACATACAAACATTACAAACGACATCGAAAGGACTAGTTTATCCTACGAGATGTTCTGACATGGTTCGAGTTACCTAAAGCCTCAACCTCAATAAACTTAATCATAACAGCCCCCGGGGCCTTACATTCCCCAACACGACCCTTAGATACTCCTGGGAATAAGGAATTTCCAATTTACCCCCGGAAGCACTAGGTGACACTAACACGTGCGTCTAAGAGTCGTTTAGGCCATGAACATCCAACTCTGCCCCGTGTGGACCCAATTTAATAAAATTACAGCCAACAAGTCCACACGACGCTACACGAGTCAAATGGGTTGGTAACTCTCAAGTACAACACACCAACTATTCAATAAACGCAATTGCGCGTTGTACCGCCTCGTTTGAGAAACCGACAACCAATTCAGCCCCATAACTTATAAAAATGATTTTTCAACAGCCCGTACATCAAACCAAGTCCCCCCGAGTTGAATTGGTCGTTAATCACTTCGACCCTCGCGTTGAACGCATCAAACTACAATTCTAGTCAACCGAACACTAACAAACAAACTACAACTAGTTGACCAATTTAACGAACACCAATGAACATGATTTTTAAGTATGATATACTAGAAATACCTAGGAGGATTTTGTTGCAAAAACCTCAATCAAAACAGTCCCGAAACCTCTCAATTGGATAGCCACCCGGTTAACCTAAAGCAAGCCATTTATCGATCACTACGCGCGATATAATGATCAATTAAGGGGTAAAAGACTTGTAGGGACATAGTACTAACCTTCAATTGAAGTTTTATGATCACACCTTGGCTGCAAAAAAGAAAACTCGGGGGAATGGGGCTGCTCTTAGTGCCGATCGTTGGAGGAGAGGGGCTAGGGTTTTGGTTTTATTTTTTTTATGATATAAATAAAAATGTTACACTCTAGTCCTTCTAATTTAAGAGATATGGCAACTTGGGAGGACATATTAGATAACTTAACGTACCGGGAAGATGATAGGGTTAACCAAATATGCCGGATAACTCCCGAGAAGTATACTTACTTTACAAGCATAATTCTTTGAACCGCAAAATTAACGGGTGTTACATTGGGTTGGGTAAGATTGAATTTGGTTCATGTGTGCGAGTCTTGGGCATGCATTGCGGAAATGGCTAGGATTTCCACCATTGTAACAAGCTCTAATAGTTGTGGGTGCTTGGGTAAACGGTTAAGCGTAAGGTAAAGCTTGGGGTTAGGTAAGAGGTGAGGTAAATGGTTGAATCATGGGTTGGTTGAGTTCACGACATGTGGTAAAGAGGTGACCAAAATGACCGCAATGAGTGCATTGACTATACTTGAGGTTAGGCGAATGGTGGAATTACAAGTATCACATAAAGGGTGGGGTCCTGTGTAGGGCTTCTTGGTGGGTTGGGCTTGTTGGGCTTGCGATTGGGCCAAGACATAGTTTTGGGAATCTGACTTTCTTTTGTTGTTGCGGTTATAGGGTATGTTGTTGTTGTTGTGTTCGGAGGTGGATTCTTTGGTGGGCTCGGGTGCTGGCCTGATTGTTGGGCTTCTTGAAATTCTTCCGCGTCAAGGTCCTGGCCTTAACGTGGTTCTCGATGAGGGTACCGGCTAGGGTAATGGTATCATGAAGATCCTTCGGGTCACGATTAAGGATGTAATCTTGGATTTGCATCGGCAAACCCGAGATGTACTTATCGATGGCATGCTCGAGAGGTGTGACCATATGCGGAATGAGGAGGCTCAATTCGTGAATCGGTCGTTGTAGGAGGTATTATCACCACTGTTTTATTTTAAGTTCCAGAACTCCTTTTCCAACTTACAGAGTTCATATTTCGGGCAGAATTGTTCCAACATGAGCTTCTTGAGGTCCTCCCATGGCAAGGCCATGGCAACATCAGCCCCAAGGGCTTTCTTTTTGCTATTCCACTAAGTAAGGGCACTCAATTTGAAAACGCTTGAGGCATAAATGGTCTTTTTGTCTTCCGGGCATGCATAGTGGAGGAACACGCTTTCCATGTGCTCGAACCATTGAAGAAGGGTTGTAGCACCCTCAGTCCCAAAGTAATCAGTCGGGTTAGCGTTAGTGAATTGCTTGAAAGAGCAAACATTAGGGTTCACGGGAACAATAGTAGCATTCGGGGTTTGGAGTTGGGAGATGAGTATTGGGAGGGCTTCCACGATTCCCTTCGTAATGTGAGACGACATATTTCGGCCAGATTTGCGGGTGCGACGGTTACGGTTTATGAGGCGGGAGGAAGACATGCTACAAGGAAGAAATTTTGAAAAAATTATTAGCTTTTGGGTGAATTGCAAAATTTCGGTTTTTTGTGAAAATTCATGAGGGTACAAAAATGAAATTTTTATTAGCCTTAACTTGGAGTATTGATAAAATTGATAATTAAATGAAATAGTAAAATTTACACGGTGGGTTGAGATGTACATAAAAATAATCATTCATAACAAAATCAAAAATTTAAACAAAAAAAAAAATTTCATCGTTGAAATATCCATGTATCACCATGGCTTAATTTTCCAACAAAACTTTTTAAATTGAATGAAATCAAGATGAGAGCATTGAGATGAATGGTTGGAGTATCCATGTATCACCATAGATTTTCCCACCAATTCTTTCAATTAAAATATCATAAGGAAGAACCGAGTTTAGCCACGTATCATCGTGAATTCAGTTATGATCTAAGGATGTGATCTTCACATGACCACGACTGATACAATGAGGATAGTACATTCGTTAACATTTGGTGTGATACGCTTTGGCTTAACAAGTTTCACACTCAAACCTCACCCTCTAGCAAGGCAACCAGGTCTCGCGTCTGATCGAGATTTGTGCGTGTTGCATTTCCTTAGGCTCGCAAGCCTTGGTGTCAAGGGATCGGTGTACAGGTGTGCCCCCCTTAAAGTTACTACGTATCCGTTACACGAATCATCCTCAAGGAGAGGGGAGTAAAAATGGTGAGAATTCTTAAGGAATTTTCCAATTTTAAAATAATAACTAGGGTTTTGAAAATAATTTTGAGAGTGAGGCGTAGCCTCAAAATTTGTGTGTGCTTTGTGTACAAGAGTAATATCAAATCATTAAATAATTTTTAAGCTACCGTAATCATTCATATAATTTAGGTGCAAACACGTAAAGGTATATCACGTATAGGAACCCTAAGCATGCTACTAGGTCGTTATATCTAACCACCTATCTTATAGCTTTCGGCTCAGATATCAATCTGTCACACCCCGACCAAAGGCTGAACATGCCGGGGCGTAACATATTGATTGGACAATAGCTCAAAAGACACTAATTAAAGTGACAATAATTATTTAATTTCCTTAACATTAAACAAGTACACAAATTCAATAAGTAGAACTAATATACATCATAACTTGTAATTTGAATTGAATATCCCAAGGCAAAAACTAATCGCTTCGATCTTGAACAACATCAATTAATTTTACCTATAGCATGTATGAAAATAGAGTTTGTCAACACGAATGTTGGTGAGAATACATAAGTTTTAGTTGTATATATGTATAGGTAATTCACAATTCATATGCAAATGGAAAGCATTACAAAACTTATGAAAATGTAAGCAACTAAATAGATGTGGACCCGTTTCTATTGATACAAAATCAATGTACTTGGGTAAATGTAATAATCACGCATAAACATAAATTAAATTGTGTTTTGAATACACGTGGAAATAAAACATGAGTAAAGTTAATAATGTATACATGCTACCCCCAAAATATAAAAGATGGAAAAATGGGGTATGTAAAATCACCTTAACGAGTGGATTAACTAAGATGAGATGACGATAAATTTAAGATAAAAGCGGTTGAGTTCCTTGGGATACGTCGACAAAAGGCCCTATTTGTTTACGATAATATTAATTAAATGACAAAATATTAACAAGAGTTATAACGAAATCGGGATTTGATTGGATTATAACTAAAATTGTAATTACTATAGTGAGTTTAATTATTTGTAAATAATATAAATTAAAGAGCATAAACAATTAAAAAATGCAACATGATATAAAGATTACTAATCGGTTTGAAAGGAACTCGATGATTTTTTTGAGTTTAAACAATTATTATTATTATTATTATTATTATTATTATTATTATTATTATTATTATCTAATAACATAAAAGAACTTTGTTACTCAAATGCTAGTTGGCCACTAGTTCGTTTTACTTTAATATAAGAGTACACACACATATATATGTGTGTGTGTGCGCGCGCTTATTGGAATTCAATTTATATAAAAGTATGTATAATATAAAATATATCTATGTGTGTGTCTATATATATTTGTATATAGGCACCGAGAAATGTTTGAAAGTCCGGAAAGTAATAGCTTGGGATTCGGTTTTAATGAAATAAGGTTTATTGGACACTATATTGCTATAAAAAGGGGTAAAAAATAAAATTTTGCAAAACCGGGCCTGGAGTAACTCGAACCCGTGTCCGAGTTTTAAGAATTTTACACCTGCCATCCAGGCGGGTGCCTAACTTGCTTAAGATACCAAATCCAGTTATATAAATACCCAGTTTTAGTTGATCATCCCTACCAAAACAAAACCCTAGAATTTCCAACCAATTGATAAATTCATTGTTTGTTTAAATTAGTTTAGGGTTAATGTTACCAGGTTAACAATGAATCATAAGCACAATTAAATTACCAGGACTGATCACGGATAGGGGGGTAATGGATGATTATACTTCACGGCTCAAGCTCGAACTCGTTAAGAGTCTAGACGGTTATGCAGGTCACATTGTGTTAGGGCTTAGTGTCGTTGATGTGTAGGATGGTGTGTGCGAATTTAATTGAAACAAGGTTACATATTTATAATGTTATGAAAATTGTTAGCCGCGGATTTGATTTTAGCGAATTAGCTGCCAATTTCGCATTGTTTACCACATTTAGACCGTCGATGGGACGCGGTTTTTTTTGTTAACAATGGATATGGAAATGTCAATTTTGATTATTACGGCTCAAGAAAAGATCGGCGGTTGTGTTGGCTGGCGGCGGGTTTGGAAGGGAAGGGATGGTTTTATTATTCTTACTATTTGCAAACTTGCCCTTGGAGTGAACTTGATCATTCAAGCTATCTAAAAACGTGGTTAAGGGGTCAAAGTCGTACCTGCTTAATAGTTATAATACTTTATAAAATAAATGAACTAGAACCGAGTGACACGTAATAAAGTGAACAATAATTAACCACATAAAAATATTAATTTTTCGACCTTTATTAATAACGAACGTTCGAAAAATTAATGAAACAAAAGAATACACACACACACACACACACATATATATAAACGTGCTTGAGTTTTGGGTTTGAAAAATACGAATGTTACGGTGGTCGTGGGCGGTTGTTTCTGATAGGGGTGGCAAGATGTTGTGTGACGGAGTAGCTAAGGTGGTGAAGAAGAAGAAGAAGAAGAAGAAGAAGAAGAAGAAGAAGTAGAAGGCCTATTAGCCTTTTAATTTTATAATATAATCATATTAAGTAAATTACATCTTTTTCTTATTAATATTAGTTGGCTAAAATTACCTTTATACCCTTATGTACTTGGCACATTCTAGAATTTAACAGAGTTTTTGGATGGTCGTTATTGAAAACGACCAAAAACGAGGCATTTTGTCATATAAAGGACAACGAGTAAAAGTAATTTTTTTAAAGGACTTAGTCCATGAATTGATAATGTTTGAAGGACAAAATTTGTAATTTTGTCTAGTTTAAATTTGGAAGAAAAGTGTCTAAATAAAGCAATCCAACTCAAAGAAGTGTTAACACATTTCATTATCAAACTACTTATAAACTAAAAAAACCTATTTTTTTTCTATAATTAAGAAGAAATTAAAAGTAAAATCATACTTTTGTGTTAAACATAAGAAAAACAATTTTACAAGCATATAAATCAGTCACACCTTCTGTAACGCCCGTTAATTTCTGATAAAAAGATTTATCCTTGTAGTGATTGCGTACACCATCGGGCTTGACCCGGCTTTTTCCCGAGAGCTCCTGGCTACCATCGTAAACGTTCTCACTTAACTTTCCACCCAAGTTGCTACATACTTCAATTTGGAGGGACTTGGATGTAACTATTTTATATCATAAAACAAAAGAAAACTCAAACCCTAAACCTATTTGCAGCCGTCGGACCTGGACCCCCCCTGCTCGTTTTTCTTCTGCCCAGCCAAGTTTCAGCCGTGAAAACTTCAATTCAAGGTCGGTTTTATGATTCCCCATGTCTTTTACACCTTAATTGATCATATTAATGCGCTTATTGGTCGTTAAGATTGAGTTTTGATGATAACAGCCTGCTGACAGATTCGTATACGTTTATTGTAGGGTCTGTAACATGATGTTAATCCACTGTTGTTGATCGATTCTTGAGTCCATGATGTTCTACTTTGAGTCTAGTTTCCAGAAAGGTATAATACGTAATTTTTGGATGAGATTTGAATAGTTTTTATGAATTTATAAAATTGAGTGTCAAAGCTGATGCGGGATGACGGATTCTGGTCTGTCTTCCCGACATCATAACCTTTTTTAGACAAGTCCAAATTGGTTGGTTCCACTTCTGGAAGTTAGTGTTTTGAGTTAGAAACCAAACCCAATTGGAATCGTTTAATTTGGTTTGGTAATGAATTTTATAAAAATAAAACCATTTTGTTGCGCGCTGAAATAGCTGCACATACCTTTCTGTATTGGAAGAATTTTTATGATTTTTGGGTCTAATAGAAAAATATAATAAAAATATTTTTATAAACCTAAGACATTTATTAAAGTCTGGTAAAAATTTAATAATTTAATTCAAAGGTTATCCTATGTAATTAAATGCATCTTCGCATGCTAAAATCTGCACGTTTTACTCGTTATTAATCAACAAGTTCGTTTTAGGCTTAATCGGTGGTTTTGGTTAGTTGAAAGGTTTTAGGGGCCTCGGGCCAAGTGTTGGGCCTCGGGCTAAATGGTTGGGCCTTGGGCCATGTTTTGGGCCTTAGGCCAAGTGGTTGGGCCTCGGGCCAAGTGTTGGGCCATGCGTCAAGTGGTTGGGCCTCGGGCCAAGTGGTTGGGCCTCGGGCCAAGTTGTTGGGCCTTGGGCCAAAGTGTTGGGCCTTGGGCCAAGTTGTTGGGCCTTGGGCCAAAGTGTTGGGCTTGGGCGGCCCATTAGGCAAGTGTGTTCTTGCGGTCTAGATTAGTAACGCGTTGTGTATAATTTACAGGCCCTTACTTGTGAGTGTGCACTTAGGGATTTCCTACTCGTTACAGGTGTTCGATCGATTCCAGGTGAGTTCATGATGCCCTTTTTACTCTTTTACGTTTTGGGCTAGCATACACACCGAAATACAATTTTAAACGATTTTACTCGTTACAGTGAATTGAATAGTTTTACATGGTCTCACTCGTGATGGTGCATTTTGAAAGCTATATTTGAATTATTTTATATGCCTTAGGATATTTTAGACTCGTTCATGGTCTTGTGTCCTTAAGGTTACATACATTATTGATGGTCTAGACTCGAGGATGTTAGTAGACTTGGCAGTAATTGAATATGAGTAGACCTATTTGTGTTTGCATGCACTGATGTTACGTGTTGGGTTGTACGTGTGCTCGACCCTGATGTTATTACTTGGATGAGATGTTACGTGTTTGCGTTGTACGTGTGCTCGACCCTGATGTTATTACTTGGATGTGATGTTACGTGTTTGGGTTATATGTGTGCTCGACCCTGATATTATTACTTGGATGAGATGTTACGTGTTTGGGTTGTACGTGTGCTCGACCCTGATGTTATTACTTGGATGAGATGTTACGTGTTTGGGTTGTACGTGTGCTCAACCCTGATGTTATTATTTGGACGGTATTTATAGGGATATAAATATATGGATGTATATAGATGTCTAAGTACGAATACTTAGTGTTGATGATGGCCTAACTGTTCGTATCCCGTATTATATTTTAAACTCTTGAAATGTTTTATAATCCAGTTTGTATATTTAAACTCTTGGAATGTTTTAAAATCTCGTTTTTATATTTAAACTCTTGGAATGTTTTATAATCTAGTTTTTATATTTAAACTCTTGGAATGTTTTATAATCCAGTTTTTATATTTAAACTCTTGGAATGTTTTATAATCTCGTTTTTATATTTAAACTCTTGGAATGTTTTATAATACAGTTTTTATATTTAAACTCTTGGAATGTTTTATAATCCAGTTTTTATATCTAAACTCTTGGAATGTTTTATAATCTCGTTTTTATATTTAAACTTTTGGAATGTTTTATAATCCAGTTTTTATATTTAGACTTTTGGAATGTTTTATAATCTCGTTTTTGTATTTAAACTTTTGGAATGTTTTATAATCCCGTTTTGATATTTAAACTCTTGAAATGTTTTTAAACGAATTTATATAGGCTTGCTAGCATAAGGTAGGCCTTGGGATGTTATATATATATATATATATGTATATACATTATTGCTTGGCCTATATTTGGCGATGTTGTAGTCGTTTCGACTACTGATGATGTGTATGCCTACTTTGTATTTGCATGCAATGATGTTACGTGTTTGGGTTGTACGTTTGCTCGACCCTGATGTTGAGCCGTGATCGGGTCAAATATATTACTTGGGGAAGACCCGGGGTGAGGAGGCCCGTATCACGTGCTTGGATGTATGAGCCGGGATCGGGTCAAATATATTACTTGGAGAAGACCCGGGGTGAGGAGGCCCGTATCTCGTGCTTGGATGTATAAGCTGTGACCGAGTCAAATATATTACTCGGGTTTGACTCGTGGTGGGGAGGCTCGTGTCACATGCTTAGGTCTTACCGCATCCGGGTCAAATATATTACTCGAGTCTTGACTCGGGGTGGGGAGGCCCGTGTACGTGTGTTCGACGATGATTGTATTACTTGGTGAATTATATATTATTTATTTTATTTATACATTCTCTATTGTGTATAACTATAGCTTTGAAATAAAGTATGAATTATTGTTTATGAAAACTTGAACTCACTCAGCTCAAGCTGACTTTGTGTGTATGTTAGATTGACTTTCAGGTTGAGGATTAGAGATTTCCGTTTGGACGTGCTAGAGACTACTCGGACGGTTGAAGGCACATCTAGTCGAAGAATTAATAACGCAAACTGTTTCTTTTGAATTATTACCATAGGTAGTTAAATTTTGATTTTGGTCACCTTCCCGGGTTTTGGGAATTTTGATGTTATCTATTCCGCTGTTTACTACTCTGAAACGATTTTAATGAGATGGAGATTTCAAATAAAAAGAATATTTTATTTACAATTGATTTTGGACACCTGTACTCGTGTTTTGGGATTTTTAATACTTAAACTTTTCCGCTGTTATTTACTCTGAACTTGTTTTAAATACAAAGAATCGTTTGGTTTTAAATTTTTGTGAATTTGTGGATGTGATTTCCAACTGTAGGATTCCCGGGATTCGGGGTCTTACACCTTCGAATTCGACCAACACAAAACCTTAAATCCATATTCAATTTTGCAAGCATAAAATTAGGTCAAACTCAATCGACTAACAGAAACAAATAGAAATCAAACCTTTGATTCACATGGCTTTCTTATCTTTAACCGATGAGGCGATGATTGCTTGGTCCTTGCCTGATCCACAAATCCCCAAATGATGAACGAATTCCCGATAGCGTAGTTTCCCCCCCTTCTTTTTAGGCCTACATATCAATTAGAAAATTAAACCATTTTGGGCCCCTTTAAAATTTGGGCCTCGTGCCACTGCACAGGTTGCACGACCCAAAAACGGCACTGCTCATTTATTTGTGAATATTTTCATGATCAAACCTTAATTATATTATTTTTCCTTACAATAAATAAATTTAAAATCCAAAAAAGTGTATAAATATTAAAAACGAATAATATAAAACAACTCCGTAATACGGGGATAAAATCTAGTGTGTGTGTGTGTATAATTATATATATAATTGCCTACATAAAAATCCTATGTGTTGCGATATGGTTGCTCTCCACCCCCTCTAGGGTCACCAGATTGCTTCATTCATGAATGGTGGCTTCTTATGCGTTTGACACGAATTCGCAAGTATGGGTCTTACCAAACATGGATAATCCTTAAACAGGTTATAACATCTCATTTATTTATAAAACCTTTCATCATCAAACAATAATTTTCACGGGCCATGAGTCTCACCAAACCAGAATATTTCTTAACTGGGTTATAACATCTCAATTATTTGTGAAACCCTTTAATAATCAAACAAAAAGTTTTACGGGTCACAGGTCTCACCAAACCCGGATGACCTTGAAAAGGGTTATAAGATCTTATTTATTTGTGAAACCCTTTTAACATCAAACCTTAATATAATTTTTCTCATATACATATTTACTGTCGCCGGTCTATCATCTCCATCACCGGTTTACTTATTATTACCACCCAGCATCGTCAACCTCCCCTCTTATGCATCAACCACCATCGTAACCTACATTAACCCCCCCTTTTCATAAGAAAAAATTTGTGCTCATGTTTGTTCGCTTAAAATTCGTTTATGTTGGTTCATTAAAAATCTAAGAAACCCACACATCTCAATTGAAAGAGCCCTAACGTTAAATAAATATAATTAGCGCAACAAACTACTATATACCTATAACATTAAAACAAGGCTACGTTAAAAATAAAACAAATCATTACAAAATATAAAAATAGCAAAACGATTAAAAACAAATATATAAATTAAACCCCCGTAACACGGGGCTAAAACATAGTACGCATGCATATATATATATACACATACACATATATATATATATATAGTTATGATAAGAAGTGGAGTGTGTCTAAAAAGTGTAACAAGTAATCTGGTGCGTTAGATTTGACGATCTTTTGGTCTAGATGGAAAGTGTGTTTTGTAGGCGGTGTGTTTTTTCTATTTCTTGTTTTATAACACTCTAGGGGCATATTCATCCAGTGTGTTATAATTTTTAAACACAAGACCAAGAACATCGAGAACAATAACACACTACGTTGAACAAAAACACAATAAATATCATACTAATGCATCAACTTTAAACACTCCACGACACATTATTCCTCTTCGGTATTTCATCAAACAGTTGGCATGCAACCTCCACATTCCCTAGCTTCTCATACCCAACACACTATGATGAACAAAAACACAGTATACATCATACGAATACATCGAATTTAAACACTAACAACACCACTACCACAATGCACGTATGATTAGGCTGAACATCTCATTAAACACATTCAGCCCTTCTTTTAACAAACCGACCTGTAAATACCCGTTAATCATAACACTCCACGACACGTTATTCCTCTTTGGCATTTCATCAAATAGTTGGCGTGCAACCTTCACTTTCCCAAACTACACATACCCATTTATCATCGTATCCACCAACAATATCCTTATTCAAACTCCGACCAAACAATCTCTGACACCCAAAAAAACCGTTGAACAAGATGTTGGTGATGACGGTGGTAGATAAAGACGGTGGTACCTGAGGTTGAAGACGACAATGGTGACGGTAGTGGATTTAAAGCCAATTGACGGTGAGTCGAACCTGGCGGTGGGCAATGGTGGTTGAACGAGCGATGGTGGTGGTGGATTGCTGAACTCGGCGGTGGGCAGTGGTAGTGACTTCCAGTGATTGAATGAGATGCTGGTGGCGGTGGATGGCTGAACGTGATGGTGGTGGCGGTGGTGGGCAGCGGTGGTGACTTTCGGTGGTTGAATGGGCAATGGTGGCGGTGGATGGCTGAACGCGGTGGTGACGGCGGTGGGCAGGGGTGGACTTCCGATGGCTGTTGTGGATTGTGTGGTCAAAGATGAAAGAGTTGATTGTAGGTTTTTAATTTTGATTTGAACCCAGTGATTGTGATTATATTAAAGAGAGAGAAATAAAACATTTTCCCATCCTACCCTCGTGTGTTAGTTTTAATCCAATGATTCTAATAGCTTCCTACACTTCTTAGGAAATGTTTACTATAGGGGATGGATCTTGCGAGAAGTGCGAGAAATAAATCTGAGCCATTGATTATGTTTGATCTATGGTTCATAATCATAATGGCATTTTTGTAATAAATATGAAATTCATTTATAAGGTTTTTTATTAGAAAATAGGTGCTTAGGTCTTATTCTACCATAACAATATTTACAATCAATTAATTCCTAAACATTTGCTAATAAATCATTTAATGATTAATACTAACATAATATTCCTATCCGAATTTTATACCAAGGTTTGACTTCATTTTTTTTCTTTTGTTTCAAATATTGAAATACATCACGACATAACTTCAATTTGTTGTTTTTTCTTTTTTTTCTTTTGTTTTAAATCATCAATAATGTGATTCATGAAATTATTTTACAAACTATTTTACTCAAATATTATTATGTAAGTTCATATATGTACTGTGTAGGTGATATCACGTATGTGAAAATTTTACAAGTGTAGGTTATTAGCATGATCTGTTATTTATTATATGTAGTTTAATGTAAAAAATAGTTTAGTGTAAAAAAATAAAAAAAATTATTTTGTAGTGTGTAGGTTTATATATGTGTTGTGTAGGTGGTATTTCGAATTGTGTGTGTATAAATTATATCTTGTGTAGGTTCATATATGTACTTTGTAGGTGCTATTTTGAATTATGTATGTGTATATTTTATCGTATGTAGGTCCATTTATGTACCATGTACCTGGTTTTTCAAATTGTGTATATGTAAATTTTATCGTATGTAGTTATGTAAGTTCATGTATGTACTGTGTAGGTCGTATTTCTAATTGTGTATGTGTAAATTTTATCGTGTTTAGGTTCATATATATACACTGTGGATGTGACATTTTGAATTGTTTATGTAAATTTTATCGGGTGTATGATCATTTATGTATTGTGTATGTGATTTTACGAATTCGTTATAAAGTTGAAAATCTTCCTAAATTTGGTTAAGTTCGAAAAATTGAAATGAACAAATTAATCATAAATTAAAAATACAAAATTTTTTTTTTAAAGAAAAATATAGTTTGTAAGTTATTTATATTTGTTGATAAAATGGTATTATGATGATCTATTATTTTATGGTAAATGTAACTAGTTATATTATAAAAATATTTAAATTAAAAGCAATATGTAACTAATCCCACACATAAGTTACTTACCATATATGAAAAAAGTTTTGTACTAAGATGACCTTTCTATTAAAATAAATCATAAATAAAATAAAAATTATGATTGGTTGTAATTATTTCACACACTTCTCACACTAAAAAACATTTCTGAAATGAACTTAATCCTATATATATATATATATGTAGGAGAGATTTCAAATGAGAACCACTTTGAGTTTTAAGAACTTGAAAGAAATTCAACGTAACAATTTTTTTTTTGAATTCTTTTTACACATACGTAATATATGTAGGATACATATACGTAAAAACATTACATAATTCTTTACGTACCGAGTTGACTTATTACATATGTGTAACAGACGTTTAAATTTTTGTAATCACTTACATCTTTATTCTCTCTCCTATTTTAATTTTCTAATCACATTTAATCTCAACCACATAATCTAATCTGTTTAATTAACTGTGTGGTCAATAATGAAGTTCTTAAGTACTTAAAACTAACAAGATTCTCAAAATATCCCTCCTCTATATATGTATGTGTGCATATGAAACCGATTAAAACTCTTGTTTTGACTAAATCAAAATTCAAATTAAACTTTATTTATTTTTAGAAAAATTAGAATTAAATAATCTCAACTTTTGTGTATTGACCGATAATTAATCCTACATTTAAAAATCACTATAAATGGTCCAACCTTTCAATTATTTTTGTCTCAATAGTTTTCCATTAAAAAACACTTAACGCCGTTATATTTTCCCCGAGTTTCGAACCGATGTTTTGGGGCTTTTGATCGGTAGAAGGATACGGGTCAAATGATGTAAAACTTATCTCAAAACGGTGATCCAAACGACGAAGTAGTGTTTCAATTCGGGTGTTTGAATTTCCATTTAAGAAAAATCAATCCATTTGATACATCGTTTCGAGATGAGGTTTACATCAGTTGACTCGTATCATTCTTCTGATCAAAGCCAAATAACATCGGTTTGAAACTCAAAAAAAAAAACGTAACGATGTTAAGTGTTTTTTAACGAAGGACCATTGAGACAAAAATAGTTGAAAGGTTGGACCGTTGGTAATGATTTTTAAAAATGAAATTATTATCGGCCAATACACAAAAGGCGGGATTATTTATTTCTATAGAGGAAGGGTAAGCTACCCGCGGGTCCCTAATCCAATATGCGGACCCTTACTCAACCCGTGGATCGTCAATAAACATTCGCGAGAGGAACACATGGGCAAACACTTGCAGTCAGCACGAGACCAGCCAAGTGGTCCATAGTTCCAGAAACATGCTTCGCGGGAACCCATAGTAGTTTGCGGATTACCAATGAGCATCAGCGGGAGGAACCTGCAAGCAACACAAGGGACTCACCACACGTATGATTCCCACGTGATATAGAAGGGCAGTTGTAACTAACTATTTTTAGAAGATTCCTCCATAACCACCTGATAGCGACATCGGCTAATGGAAAGATGACACATGGACACGTAATGGACGTCCCACGACGTGCACTGATAACAAACGGATCTAGGCTGTCACACCCAATAATGGCTCGACACGTGTCCATTCAGTTGAGAGAGGAATATTACGATAGTGACAACTCAACCAATCACCTTCCCCCACCCCTCGGCTATAAATATCGACTTCATCTACTTTAGGTATTCATTCACTCACACTCTCAAGCCTTACGCAATATACTTGTACTTTCATTGATTATTCCGATCAGGACAGTACTTATTCTCACGTTGGAGGGTGGTTACGGGAAGACCTCCCATCATGTCCTTCCTGTAACGAGACTTATGGTGATCTGTTTTGCAGGCCGTTAGCTTGGATCTGACCTCATCACTATTCAGTAGAATCACATCTGGGGTAAACGTAAGTTCGGACTATCCAGTTCGGAATTGTGTCTCTACATTGGCGCCATTCGGTTTTTGCTAGAAATACGGTCATTGAAACGATTTATTGTAAGTTTTTTCGTAATCTGTAAATGAGTCAGAACCAACAGCCGTCTGCAGCTGCTATGGCTAGAATCCGACGTTCTGAAGTCCTTGATGAGTCCATTCTTGAAGGGCAAGCGCCGGTAGCACCTCGTCCGAACAAATTAGATAGGGCCGGAGAGTTCCCGAGGCATGGAGAAATGGCACCTCGCCGGAATAACCGAACTCCGGTCTTGGAAGACAGGACCGGAGAATTTCCAAGGTATGAAGACGTGGAGCCCTGCCGTACCACCCGTACCCCGGTTCTGGATGATAGAACCGGAGATTTTCCCAGACTCGATGTTGACGAAACAAGAGTTCGACACCAGTCTCGATCTGGAAAAGCTATTTTACTCCGAACGAGTGGTATCAATAGGAACAACTAAGGTTGAAGGAAGAATATGAACGACGGGTGAGACTGAATTAGCTACAGGTCAGAACCTTGACGTACGACTCACCACCTCCGTCACCGCCGTCGGCGGTGAGACGTGCTCAAGATCTGGAAGATGACGTGTGTCCGTCGGTTGGTCGTTCACTTACGAAAGGCCATGGAAGGAGTTTTTAGACTGAGCGGGCCCCGTGTCACAGAACTTTGCATGATAATAGTAACGCTTTTCGAAGACAGAGAGAGGCCACTTATCAGGAAGACGGTTATGCCAGTGAGGATAGCCGGGAATACGACAATGAAGACACCAGTCGTCCGCGACCATTGGTAAAGCAAACTGAATACTACAGCGATGCAGAAGAGGATTTTACCAAGCCATACTGGCCAGCCGCGTTCGCAGAAAAATCAAAGTTCATTCCGCGGAAAGCCACTGCTCCTTTCCCAATGAATATCAAAATTCCAAGTAATTTGGGAAAGTACAATGGAATGACAGACTCGAGTGATCATTTGCTGTATTTCACAGCAGTTGGCGGGGGTAAGCGGATGGACGCTCCCTTATTGGTGTCACATGTTCGCATTGACACTAAAAGGGGCAGCAAGAGAATGGTTCGAAAAGCTTCCGGACGGACAAATTAAACCTTGGGACGATTTAGTTGCCAAATTCTCACATCACTTTAGCCAACAGCGCAAACATATGTGCGATCCCTCAGAAATCATGAGCGTTGTTCGCTGAGACAAGGAGTCGTTAGAAAATTTTATCCCCAGGTTCAATAACGAGAGCTTAAATATTGGTGGAATTAGCGAAGATATGCCGAGGGGGGCATTCAGGGTAAATGCAAAGAGTCCAGAGATGGTCCGTTGTTTGACTGGAAGAAATGGTATGCCTCAGACTTGGGACGGGATTATGTCCGCGGCCAAGGTCTTCGCAGCCACAGAAAAACCGTTGGGGCGAGTGATGTGCGTTGGATAACCCTCACAACTAAGCTATAAATATAAAACGAAAATCCTAAAACCATACACAACCGGCAAGTTTACCGGTCGCAAGTAGTATAGACCTAGGAAGTCCGAGTATCGAACACGAAGACACGTAAGGACGCTAAAGATCACTAACCCTAGACAAGACCTACCTAAGAATAATATTTTAATTGATTTTTAATTTTGTTTTTCTTTTTTAAAATGACTTAACTGGACTAACTGGACTGACTAACAAAAGTTACCAAAGATAGAAAACTTAACAACAAACTAACTGTGTTGACTTTGGATGGAGAAAAACGTCTACCTAAGTCTGAATCAAACTGTAAGCCTAACAAGCAAATGGATTGAATGATATCTAGAAACCGGTCCCTAAAGATGACACAACTAATGATTGCTCAGGCTCACTGGATTACCTCTCGGTCTCACTCAACAAACCCTAACTACTCTTAATCGGCTAAAACGACCAAACCGGGAAGCAATTGTTCACGTGTTCTAATGTTGACTCACCTCTCGGTCTCACCAACACTCGACCCTAATGGTAATGAATACTACACAACCAAGGATAGAGGAACAATTCAACTTAAACCAAATAGATCAACTAGTCGCTCAAAACACCTAAACTGGACAAGACTCGCTCTCGCGCAATTCTTATTCTAGCATGCAAAGGCCATGAGACAACCCTAACTTCTTATCACTTCTCGGTCTCTAAGAAGATGTCTAACCGCTGTACTTTAAACACAAATTCACGCACCAAAACCCTACGGTTGTACCTACCGCAAACAAACCCTAAACACAAAGTCTGGAATCAAACAAGCACCGATCAATCAATACAAAACTAATCAACCAACGTAAGAGGTTTAAGCAATGAATTACCAAAATTTCCAGCCCTTAAACACAACTTATTTCATGTCTAAATCAAACTTTACAATAACAATATACGTCTATCAATCAAACAATCCAATAAACTCATCAAATTTTAACAATTATCATCATTCCTAGGTAGAACCGACAAGTTTAGCCTCTAATCATATTTGGACAGCAGCTACTACTCATTAAAAAAATCATATAACTCATCTCAAACATCAATTCAATCATTCAATGATCAACAATAATCAATAACAAGTCAATATCTCAAGCAATTGCAAAACTACTAATCAATTGAACAAGAAATTCAAAGTGTTGAACAATGTTATGAAAGAAAGGATATATGATGAATATGGGGCTGCTCCTTGGCTGTGAAAATTGATGGAGAATTGTCCTCGAACACTTGTTCTTCAATCCTTCCTCCTCCTTAGCCTCCACAAGTCTCCAAACCCTAAGCACAAAAACTTTTTTCTCTTCTTGGCTGCTGCTGGACTTCCGATCGGGATAGGGGCTGCCCACCTTAGGGTTTTTTTCTTTTTATTATATTATAATATAAAGGTAGATTGGGCTTGTCCATGATGTAAATGGGTCGAGCTTTGAGCTTTGTCTTGAAATCGTATGCGTAAAAGGTCCGTAAAATGCTCAAGAAGCTCGGTTTTTCTCCCTTTTAACCCTTTGCCTACAAGATAATCATAACTATGTAAAACCTATATAAAACAACTTAAAATACATAAATATAATATAATAACATAGATAAAAGGCGTGAAAAATAAGTGTGTTTTACAACACATCAAATATCCCCACACTAAAGACTTTTTCATCCCTGAAAAAGAATTCTACACAAGATCATAACTGAGTTCAACCGACAACTCTTGGTTTTATTTATTTATTAGTATTATTATTATTATATTTTTTTTCTTTTTAAAGTATTAGAACAAGTGACCCGTTACCTAAATATTTCTTCCAACTTTCACCTAATAAGCTAGATCAGGTCGATTGCCGGTATTGCTATCCACATAAACCCATGCCCCTAATACTTACCAAGGCAAATAAGGCTTGACAATTTCATTAGTTTGTATAACCAAGCGGGACCCACACTTAAAAGCCCTGCCGCCACTTCACCACGTTCTATTATGGTTTTACCGGGCCGAATCACCCCAATTTGACTTAAACCTATTGCCACATGATCAAAACATTTTCGACTTATATACAACCTATAAACTCTAGCTTGATCCTTGATCGACCGACGGTAGTTTCCTTCATGGTGGTTTTGATATAAATATTTTTTTTTCTTTTCTGCCTTTTGGCTTTTTGCATTGCCTTTTTGGTTTTTTGCATTTTTTTTTGAAAAAAATTCACCATGTTGGAAGATATTATAGACTGCATCAAGGCTCAGGTCTGCGCCACCGTGCAACAAAGGGCCGAGCAAAACTGTCTTCTGCTATTTGCAGGAATAGGTACGTATACATAAGATTATAAATATAAGTACGTATATAAAAATTAGGTTTTTATATAAAGGTGATCATATGACTCGAGGCTTGTGTATGACTCGGCTTTTCATTCCAGTCCTGTTATGGGCTTAGTTAAACAAACAAAATCCTAAGATGTTTCCCACTAAAGTCAGGCCATTTAAAAGGTTTAATTAGGTCAGCAACCAAACCGCCCTTTCATTCTTGGAGGCTGAGCCTACCAGCACATCGATTACTGAGCCTAAACTGTTCAGTTGCCATACATTACGTGCGGGTCTAATGGGCACTGTTCTTATTTATTATATATATATATATATATATATATTTGAAAACACCAAGAAGTTATAAAATAACCACTACTCGGTAATAATATCATTTCCTGTTTAACGTAGAGAAAACAAATTTCAAGGGACTATATATATATATATATATATTTTTTTTCAAAATTTTCATTTTTTTTTTATTTTTTTTTAAAAAATTTTTCTACAACTAAGTAAAATAAATCCCATCCCCACACTTAGAACGAAATCGTCATCGACGAGAACAAGGAAAAGAAATAAAATAAAATAAAAATAAAACAAAAATAAAAATATAATATACAAGAATAAAACAAAGAACGGGTTACTCCCCTGGTTTGTGTGCAGAATCTTCAATAGCTGAGTAGTAACCAAGCGACCGTCTAGCATTTCATTCGCGGCCGCAACCTCGGGAGAACCTGTTCCAAAACGCCATCGTAGCTACCATGCGAATAATATAACTTGTAAAACTCAAACTCGCTCGCATGTAGCGGCGTACAAAACAGAAAACAAAAACATAAAGAAATAAACGTATTTTTGTGTTTTCGGTTTTTATAAATTTTTTTTATATATAAAGGAACACCCCTTAAATCGACCGAATCGAATGGAGATTGAGTACGAGCGGTTTCATTTTGGAACATCCTGAAACAGACAAAAAGCATATAAAACAGATAGCATACACAAATAACAGAAATATAAACTCTACAACTTGGGCAGTCTCCCGAGTGATGCATCCAGCGTGTCTACGTCTCGGTGAGCGAGTCAAGGTAGAATACCTCGATAGTCTGATCAGCCATCGGCTCGCCAATGTAGTGCTTCAGTCTATGACCGTTCACCTTAAATTTCCCGCTTTTATCCTCTATCTCAACAGTGCCATACGGGAAAACCTCAGTGACCGTGAACGGTCCCGACCATCGGGATCTCAACTTTCTCGGGAATAACCTCAACCAGGAATTATACAGTAAGACCAAATTCCCACACTTGAACTGCTTGTTCCCCTTAAACTTTCTATCGCGCAGTTCCTTCGTCCGCTCCTTATACCTAAACGACTGCGCGTAAGCGTGATCTCTCTGCTCCTCTAACTCATGAAACTGGTGGAAACGAGTGCCTTCCGCGGTGGACATATCAAGATTGACCCTTTGTAGGGCTCATGAAGCACGATGCTCCAACTCGACAGGCAGGTGGCAGGCCTTCCTATAAATCATACGAAACGGTGTGGAACCGGTCGGAGTTTTGTAGGCTGTACGGAAGGCCCACAACGCGTCATCCAACTTGTCGGACCAATCCCGATGATTCGAACCAACCGTTTTCTCAAGAATACGTTTGATCCCCCGATTATTCACTTCTACCTGCCCACTAGTCTGTGGGTGGTAGGTGGTTGCAAGCCGATGGGTGACCCTATAGCGTCGCAACGCCTTCTCCATCTGCGCATTGCAGAAGTGAGTACCTCTATCACTAATCAACGTCTTCGGGACACCAAAACGAGCAAAGAGGCTCTTGAGAAAATGGACTACAACTTGGGCATCATTCGTGGGTAAGGCCTTGGCCTCAACCTATTTCGAAACATAATCCACAGCCACAAGTATGTACTTGTTCCCACGCGAAGATGGAAACGGTCCCATGAAATCGATGCCCACACATTGAAAACCTCAGAAACTTGAATTGCATTATGGGGCATTTCATTTCGCGAAGAAATGTTGCCGACACGCTGGCAACGATCACAACTCCTAAAGAATGCGTGCACATCCTTAAAAATCGAAGGCCAATAAAAACCACAATCAAAGACCTTCTTCGCTGTCAAACTCGCATCGTGGTGACCTCCTGTCGGTCCAACATGGCAATGGCTCAGAATCTGCCATCCCTCCTTAACGTCCACGCACCTCCTGTTCAACTGGTCAGTACCTATACAAAAAAGATACGGGTCGTCCCAAAGGTAAAACTTAACATCAGCAAAGAATTTCTTCTTTTGCTGGTAAGACATCTTCGGGTAGTACCCGTCCGCAAGATAGTTCGCGAAGTCGGCGAACCATGGAAAACCCTCATCCTGAGCTGAAACAAACATGAGACTCTCTGCCCGAAAATGGTCATTAATCCTGACCCCTGGCTCTCCTAACTCAGCTCCCTCAAGACGTGAAAGATGATCGGCCGCCACATTCTTAGCCCCCTTTTTATCACGGATTTCAATATCAAACTCTTGAAGCAACAGGATCCATCGGATAAGACGCGGCTTAGCATCCTGTTTGCTAAAGAGATAACGAATGGTAGAATGATCCGTGTATACAATCGTCTTGGACAGAACTAGATAGGACCTGAATTTATCGAACGCGAACGCCATAGCTAAAAGCTCTTTCTCGGTGGTGGTGTAACTCTCATGTGCACCATTCAAGGTCCGGCTAGCATAGGAAATCGGATGGAAGTGCTTATCCTTCCGCTGTCCAAGAACCGTTCTGACTGTGAAGTCGCTCGCATCACACATCAACTCAAAAAGAAGAGACCAGTCGGGAGCAATCATGATCGGGGCGTTAATGAGTTTGTCTTTTAAAAGAACAAACGCCTCGATACACTGCTCAGAAAACACAAACGGGGCATCCTTCTCCAGAAGTTTGGTCATGGGTCTTGCGATCTTAGAAAAATCTTTAATGAGCCGATGGTAGAACCCGGCGTGACCCAGAAACTCCGGATGGATCTCACAGAAATGGGTGGGGGAAGAATATAAATGGTCTCGACCTTCGCACGGTCGACCTCTATCCCCGCACTCAAAATACGATGCCCCAAAACAATGCCCTCGCGTACCATGAAGTGACACTTCTCCCAGTTAAGGACTAGGTTGGTGTCAACGCATCGGGCTAACATCCTCTCAAGGTTGGAGAGACAATGATCAAAAGAACTCCCAAACACAGAAAAATCGTCCATGAACACCTCCATGGAGTCCTCGATCATGTCATGAAATATAGCCACCATGCACCCCTGAAATGTGGCTGGAGCGTTACACAATCCGAACGGCAAAAGTTCCGTATGGGCAGGTAAACGTGGTTTTCTCCTGGTCATTAGGAACAAACGGAATCTGAAAGTACCCGTAGAAACCATCCAAGAAGCAATAATACTACTGACCTGCCAAACGCTCCAGTATCTGATCAATGAAAGGTAAAGGAATGTGGTCTTTCCTCGTGGCATCATTCAGTCTGCGGTAATCAATGCAGACTCTACAACCGGTCACAGTCCTAGTGGGAATGAGCTCGTTCCTCTCATTAGTGACGACAGTCATGCCACCCTTTTTAGGAACCACTTGGACAGGACGAACCCATGAACTATCAGAAATGGGGAAAATGATCCCCACATCAAGGAGTTTGATAATCTCCTTCTTCACCACCTCCTGCATCTTCGGATTAAGTCGCCGCTGCGGCTGAACGACAGTTCTGAAATTATCCTCCATGAGGATTTTATGAGTGCAGAACGAAGGGTTGATACCCTTAATGTCGATAATCTTCCATGCAATGGCCTCCTTGTTCTCTCTCAGCACCCTCAACAACTTCTCTCTCTCGACCTCCGTCAAAGCAGATGCAATAATAACCGGCAAATTCCTCTCCTCGTCCAAAAACACATACTCCAAATGGGCGGGCAAATCCTTAAGTTCTAAGGAAGGAGGGGGGATCTCGACGGAAGGTCGGTCCATCGGATCCTCTCGTACGATCCCAGCTGACACTTCAGACTCAGGGGTATGTGACTCAGTGTCGTCTTCCGTTGACTGATCGGTCATGGCAACCATCTCAATATCTGGAATGTCCCTATCGAGAATCTGAGTGTCGGAGGCAGATCCTCCACAGATCTCGCTGAAAAACTCACCAACATGCTCCATGATGGTATCGATAAAGTACAAGGAGTCATCAGCAGACTTGGGATGTTTAAGGGACTGTCGAACGTAAAAGGTGACGTTCTCATCCCCAACTCTCAAGATCAACTTACCCCGCAGACGTCGATCAACGCCTGTGCAGTGGCAAGGAATGGCCGGCCTAAAATAAGCGGTACACTATCATCATCGTTCAAGTCCAGAATGACAAAGTCCACCGGGAAGATGAACTTGTCGACACGAACAAGCATGTTCTCGACCACCCCTCGAGGGTATTTCACAGAACGATTAGCAAGCTGGATACTCATCCTGGTAGGCCTCGGCTCGCCTAAATCCAGCTTGCTGTACACAAAATACGGCATGAGATTAATACTGGCACCAAGATCAGCCAGCGCGTGAATCACCGTATCATCACTCAAGATGTAGGGAATTGTGAAACTCCCTAGATTGGACATCTTCTCTGGTAACTTCCTCTGTAAGACCGCAGAACAATTAGCACTCAATGGGATGGAAGCGACCTCAGCTAACTTCTCCTTATTCGAGAGAATATCCTTAAGGAACTTCGCATGTTTCGGCATCTGAGTCAGTGCCTCAAGGAATGAAATATTATGGTGAAGCTGCCTCAAAAAATCAAGGAATTTGGATTTCTGCTCCTCATCTCTAACTCTGCGGAGTCTCCCGGGGAATGGCACTCTAGGTTTGTAGACTCTCGGTGGCTCGCTCGATAACTGCTGTCTCTCGCCTGTGCTGAACTTCTTGGGCTGCTCCTTTGATGTACCTGGGCCGGTGGAGACTCCATTTGAATCTCCTCAACCACCTGCTCCTATACAACTACTGCAAGCTTCTCGACAACTCCTCCTCTGGACCTCTGCTGAATCACTAGCTCATCTCGTGCCCTGCACCGCTCCTCGTCGTTACAGCTTTCGCGAATCCCTTTTGGTTTTGCTCGGTGTTACTCAGTAGAGTACCATGCGGCCTCTCGTTCAACCAACTAGCTATCTCTCGCATCTGCCGCTCGAGACTCTGAATCGATGCTCCCTGATTCCTCATGAATTGCTCGTGCTCCCGAAACTTCTCCTGAGTCTCCTTATGTCGGGAATCCTATAACAATGACCCTCACCACTAAGTTTTAATATTAAAACGAAAATCCTAAAACCACACACAACGGGCAAGTGTACCGATCGCAAGTAGTATAGACCTAGGAAGTTCGAGTATCGAACACGTGGACACGTAAGATGCTAACGATTACTAACCCTAGACAAGACCTACCTTAGAATAATAATTAATTGATTTTTTGGTTTTTAATTACTTAACTGAACTAACTAGACTGACTGACAGAACTTACCACAAATAGAAAACTTAACGACAAACTAACTGAGTTGACTTCGGATGGAGAAAAACGTCTACCTAGGTCTGAATCAAATTGTAGGCCTAACAAGCTAATGGATTGAATGACTTCAAGACACCGGTTCCTAAAAATGACACGACTAAGGATCGCTGGGGCTCATTAGATCACCTCTCGGTCTCACTCAACAAGCCTAAACTACTCAAAATCGCCTAAAACGACCAAACCGGGAAACAATTTGTAACGATTCCGACGAAACCAGGGATACCCTAACCGGTAGACAGTAGTTACGTTATATTTAATGTCGGGTACATGAATTACCATAATAATTATACGAGAATACATGGTTCACTGTATTGATTGTACGTGAATATATAATTCATCGTATTGAATATGCGACTAATCGATCGATAGTTATTGAAACCCGAACGAATCGAGGGTTCAATTATAGACGATATATATGATATTTAGTGATGTTTACGAAGTATTAAAGCTTCGGGATAAGTGAATTAAAGCACAGAAAAAGAATTTTCGATTTAATGTACGTCGGTACGTTAAACGAAACCTTTAATACCAAACCGAGCAAGAGACGATCGATCAAGCCGAAAAAGATGCGCAATTATTAATAATATGATGTTTTAAGTTAATAAATGTCATGGTTTAAGTTTTTAAAGTTTTTAAATCGGTTTTATATAAATTTCATTTTTAAGCCGAAAACGACCGTTTTAGCCTCGTTTTAAGCCGAATTAAACATTTAACCGAAAAACGAAATGAACCAGATTATCCAAAACATTATCCGGATTGCGAATATCCAAACATGTGGCTAAGAATGGAGAGGTGGGCCCTACCCCACCCCCCTTATCAATTCCGATCGGATTGGGGATGTTATCCCCTAGCCCTTATTTCTTTTTTTCTTACACAAACACTCCAACAATCTTCAACTCTCTCCAAATCATGAACTAAAAACCCGAGATTGTAGCAAGAAAAACAAGGTAAAGGTTGAGTTATTTACGTTTCCATCTTCGTTTCTTGAGTTTATTTGCAAGAAAATGAGGTTTCAAAGATGAAAACCGATTCTTGCATGATCAAGTGATGTATACGGGTTATACAAGGGATCTTGGTCCAAGAAAGGAGTTAAACGAACCAAAAACGAATTTTTACGGTTTAAACTTTAGTTTTGAAACAATAACCGAAACTATAGTGTAAGAGGCTTGATCGTGAGTGTAACTTGCTTGGTATTGTGGTATGTTGGTTGTAGGTTCTGTATTTAGTGGTAGATAATGCGGAAAGACGAGTGTGTAGCTTGTAGTGGCGGAAAACAAAAGGTATATTCGGTTTATGTTCGGTTATGGATTTTTGGACAGATTGTGAACGGTTTAGAGTTAGGTCATGAAATTTGACAGAGGTGTTAAATACATGAAAATATGAGTTCTGTGAATTTTTGGTAATTTTTGGACAAATGATGAATATTTGGTGAATTTAATGCTCGGTTTTGGCTAAAAATGTTGAAAAATAGTTAAATATCATGAAAAATTCTGGAAAATTCTAGATAAGCTTTTTATAACATTTATAAGTCACACAAAAAATTTAGGTCAGTTGGAGAAGTCTAAGTAGGCCTTTCGGTTAAACAAGTTCTAGGGTTTTCTTGCTCGGTTTTAGTGAAAATAGCATGTAAAAAAAGATTTTGGTTCTGGAAAAATTACAGGGGACTATGTGGATGGCAGGGGTCATCCAGGAAAAAATTGGGATTTTTCTAAGTTCGTTTGGTATTTACGACATATTTAGTGTTTAAATGGTGTTTAAAAATAGATAAATAAATTATAAATATAAAAATTAATTCTGGAAATATTTTTATAAATTTCCCCACTGTCAAAATGTTATTTGTGCAAAATCTCAAGATCCGAGGATGAACGGATATTTATTTGGAATAAAAGTGAACTTTTATAATATAAAACGCGTAAACCCGCAAAGTTCGGGTAGACGAACTGACTGGTGTATAAAAACCCTAAAAATGAACTATTTTCATATAACTGAGTTAAACAAGTAAAAATAAATCATCCGAAAATAATTCGGATGATTTGAGTAATTTTTACCGATTTAACAGTTTCCGGTACGCTAAAGACGGAAACGGGTCCCGTGGCCAATCGGGGCGTCTAAACCGAGCTCTAATTTCACAAATTTAATTAAATTATCAGTCAACCACTATTTTCGGGTCGTGTGTGACCAAACTCATTTTTGAAACGTAAAAACGGATAACCGTGCTAGACACGCAAAACGGGAAAAACGACTAATAGTAATTTTGACTAGGAAACTCTAAACGATATCACAATCTGAGTCCGGAAAAGTGTTTCTGGGTTAACATTGCCCCCGGAATGGGTACAGTACTGGGTTAACAGTGTCCCCAGATGTACTTGTTAACACGGTTAAAGATTATATAAACTGTAATTGTATAATAACGATCGTAGGGATCATATTACAGATTGGACGTATTAACTGATAATGATTGTTGTTACCTGCTTGCATGTGCTAAGGTGAGTTTCACGAGCCCCTTTTTCTGAATTGTTTTTAAATATTTTCCCGGGGCGGAAGCATGTTACTACTGAAATGTTTAAGTACATACTGAACGCATGGATTTGCGTGGATTTATATATATTTTATTGTACGGGAATCATACGGAAATGTACTAAGATGGTAATTGTCTGAGTTGCTAACATTCTAAGGCCTCGTAACACGAGTGATTAACTGAAAGCTAGTAGACTGTGGATAGTACTATTGGTCTAACAAACCCAACTGGTCCGGCATGGATTTGCTGATGTTTCCCAGCCAGTTGCACATGTCTATTTTGTTGTTATATATATTTTTGCTATGTAATGTTAGGCATAGCGGTTTGGGGCAGGTCCGTGGGCGGAGTATGCCACGGGGGTTGTTTGTGGATAGTCAGAGGTTTCATTTGTGAGCTCAGCATAATTACATCGATAATATTATATTATGATATGGATTTATCATGGTTTACTCAAATTGTGAAACTCACCAACTATTCGTAGTTGACCCGTTTTCTCACATGCTTTTCAGGTACAATTAAGATGAAGTGATTGCTTACGTGCTAAGTGCTTGATGTGTGTAAGATTTGCGTGCGGGATGTTAGGATACATTATAATAAATAGAATTATGTATCGTATTGTATGATGTGTGTATCACCTAGACGGTAATGAAATACGAGATAATGTAATTTGAAGTATATTAATGTATTCAGTTTTCTTTATAAACAATGTGGTTGATATCAGAGGTGTCTGTTGCATCCCGTTTACGTTTCCGCTGCGGTTACGGGGTGTTACACAATTGCTAACGTGTTCTAATGCTAGATCACCTCTCGGTCTCACCAACACTCGAACCTAATTGCAATTAATACTACACAACCAAGGATGGAGGAAAAATTCAACTTAAACTAAAATAGATCAACTAGTCACTCAAAACACCTAAACCTGTCAAAAAACAAACCCGCTCTCGCACAATCCTTATTCTAGCATGTAAAGGCAATGAGATGACCCTAACTTCTTATCACCACAAAACTTGAACTTGTATGCGTAAAAGGCTCGTAGAATGCTCGAAAAGTCCCGGTTTTTACATTTCTTTTACCCAAAACCTACAAGATTAATAAATGTATGTAAAACCTATCTAAAACGAGTTAAAACATATAAAATATAATATAAAACGTATATAAAACGTGCGGAAAATACGTGTGTTTTACAACACATCATCTGCTGTGTCATCATCTCCTCTAAAGTGGGCTTCTTCTCTCTCCCCACTGCTCGCTCCTTTACCTGCATCCTGAAACAGACTCTGACACTGCTGAAAACCGGACTGATTCCGCTCCTCCAGTTCGAATTTTGATTGCCTCTCCATCCCGAGTTATAAGAATTGAAAAATTTTGATTTTGTTTTGGATTTCCTATATAGTCTACAGCCTTCTCCTGCAAACTAACTGGGCACTGAACGGTATCATGCCCTCCTCTGCATATCTCGCACAACTTGCTCTACTTCTGCAACTCCTTCACAATCTTCGCCAACGTCTCAGCCTGTGTTGTAAGAGCGGTGTTCGTGTCCATCAAATGCATGCCTCGTGATATGGAATCGACGGTCTTACCTCTTCTGGCGGGTGGTCTCCGGTATCCATTCATAGCTAGCCCATTAAACATAGCGATGCACTCATCCTGGTCCTTCGTCTTCAACAGATTTCCTTCCACTGCCGTATCAAGCATGTTCCGCGTCGCATACGTTACTCCATTGTAAATCTTCTCGACAACTGTCCAATCTTGCAAGCCGGTGGTTCGGGCACAACACTAATAGATTTTTAAAACGCTACCATGCCTCGTAAAACTGTAAGACCTCGAACCCCGGGAGCCCCACAGTTGGTATTCATATAAAATATTATTTAAAGTAATTAAACTTGAAAACAGTTTCTTCCATTAAAACAAACATCTCAGAGTGTAAATTCAGCGGAAAACATAAATAGTGAAGTAAGTTCCCTAAAACCTGGGAATTTTGCCCAAAACCAACTTTAAAACATAATTCATAAAACTATTTAAAAAAAAATTGTTTAAAGTACATTCTTCCATCCACGTATGCCCTTCACCGTCCAAGTAGCTTCGTGCACGTCCAAGCGATAAGGCATCCTCTTCCTAACCTAAACTCACACTAACATGCACACAAAGTCAGCTTGAGCTGGTGAGTTCAAGCTTTAAGTAAATAATATCAGTAATAACGAATATGATAGACATACCAAAAGTTTTTAAAGTAAAAAGAGTGCATCCATAAAGTCATCATTACCGAAGACTAAACATTCTCATACATACATATACAAAAGATATATATATATATATATATATAAACATCTTTTCAAGTACATCCCTATATATATATATATATAACATCCACGTATAACATCAGGGTCGAGAAAACGTACAACCCAAACACGTAACAATAACGCATGCAAACACACAGTAAGCATACACAACATCCGTAGTCAAAACAACTACAACTCCGCCAAATATAGGCCAAACAATAATGTATATATATGTGTATATATATATATATATGTATATATATATATGTTGGTGCTTTGTGCCAGTAGTTCATTTGTCTCTAGTTTATCGTGTCTGTAATCATTATGATGTTTGTTTTGTCTTGATAAACTAGTTAGTTTGGTTTGGTTTTGGCGAACTTCTGTTATGGCGAAGTTAGGGACAAATTCGCCTAGGGTGTTAGGCAAAGTTGTCGTGATATATTAACCTAACTTGCGCCGTTAGTTGCTAAGGTTTTGTGGGGTGTTCGTCTAGTAAGCCGCAGCAGGTTTTGGTGATTCTAGTATTCACATCTAATAACAAAGTAACCTTTGTTCTACGTGTTACGTGTTTCTTTACGTGTCTCTCGTTTAAAAACTCGTATCGTATACGTAGGGGATTCCGCACCCTCGTGTTACGAGATAATCCCGTGTTGATCCGGCTGGGAACCTACAATTGGTATCAGAGCATTTGCTCGTGATTGTGTGGTTCGGGATTATCACACTTGTGTTAAACGAACTCCGCTAGACTTTTCGCGGAATCGTTTCACGTAAAAACCATTCGTTTAGTCCATTCCTACATTATATTGCCCTCGTCGCACTCCATACTACCTTTTAATCATTTGAAACAAGAAAAACACTGCTCAAAATCAGATCTCGCATCCTGCGAAGTTGCCGTCACCTGTAGTTAGGGTTTCAGCAAAGTTGTAACTGGCGAAGTTATAACTGGCGAAGTTATTTAGTGAAGTTAACAGAAAGCGAAGTTATAACTGGCGAAGTTATTTGGTGAAGTTAATAGAAAGCAAAGTTGTAATTTGGCGAAGTTACTTGGTGAAGTTGTACTTTGGCGAAGTTACTTGGTGAAGTTGTAATTTCGCAAAGTTACTTGGTGGATTGTACTTTGGTGAAGTTAACACAAGGCGAAGTTATACTTTCTTAGCATTCACGGAATATCGTTTCGAGTAATTCCAGCTCCTGTTTCGGTTTAAAATGACGTCAATAAGCATCACTGAACTGGTGAAAATGGAAGTTGAAGCTGGGTTAGCGACTAAAGCTCCAAAGTTACTTAATGGCACTGATTTTGTTGCGTGGAAAGACAGATTTGAGCAGTATGTGAAATATCAAGATGCAAAGATGTGGGTATGTATTCAGGATGGTTATATCTCTCCAACAACTGAGTTTGAAGGACGTGAGCAACTAAAAAAATATAATAAGATGGAGGACGATGAGAAGAAAATGTACGAGGCAGAAAGTAAGGCAATAGCTGCAATCACCATGGCACTACCTCAGGAAATTCTTCATACTTTCAGAAAGTACAAGACTACTAGGGAATTGTGGGAAGCATTGGAGAACCGCTATGAAGGTAATGTCGAAATTCGAAACTCAAAGACAAAGTTAATAAAGACTCAGTTCTCAGTATTCAAGTACTTTAAGAATGAATCACTTGATGACATCTTCACAAGATACTATCACTTGATGACCGAATTGGACAACTATTCCATAAATTATTCTGAGAGTGAGATCGTGGAAAAACTTCTTGATGCTCTTCCACCAAGATGGGAGATGTACACAGTTCTGATGAAAGAAGATAAAGAATTTGATAGCTTTGATTTAGAGAAGGTGGTTAACAAGTTATGTAGTTATGAGCTTAATATGTTACGAAAAGAGACGCCTACTGATCAGGTTCAGTATCCGGGAATGTATGGTGCAAAAGGCTCTGCAAACTCAAGCTCTAAAACAGATTCGACCGCCTATTACTCAGGCGGGGAACCAAATTCTACGGAAGATGGTCATGTGGTGATGAATATGGATGGAGATATATGCTTTGTAGCAAGTGGAAGTGGTTCCTTAAAATCTCAATCCTCAGTCAGTAATTCTTCTACTAGTCCTTCAAATGTAAATTACTCAAAGATGCCTATGAGTGTAAAATCTACTGAACAACAATTTGCTCTTTATGCCTCTTTCATTGCGTCTTATGAGAATTACATCAAAGGAAAGATAGTTGTCCCTGCAACCTTGGATGAGGACTATGATCAGATAGATGCTGATGACATGGAAGAAATGGATCTGCAGTGGCAAATGGCGATGATAGTAAGAAGGGTAAAACGGTTTATGAAGAAGACTGGACGAAAGTTCGTAGGAGAGAGACCGATATTTGACAAGTCAAAGGCTCGTTGCTACAATTGTCAATAGAACGGACACTTTGCGAGAGAGTGCCCAAATGAGAGAGTTGAACGGGGTCAGAACACGCCTACTCAGCAGAATAGGAATGGAAGTGAAATAAAAGCCATGGTTTCTCAACAGAATGGTGGATATAATTGGAACATCAAAGTTGAGGAGGTGATTGAGCAAGCAAATCTGGTAAATATCGTGAGTGAAAGATGTGACAAGGCAGAAGTGAATGATCAGCTCTCAAAGGTATGTTCTGAACCTCATTGTGAACAATGTGAAAAACTGTCTGATCAATTAAATGCTTTAACTAATCAGTATGTAAGTTTGGAAAAAGAACTAAAAATTGTAAAAGAAGAACATCATTACTCTAAACAAAGGGAAAACAGTTACTCGGTCAAAATTAATGCTGGTAAAAAAGACATAAGATGCCTTAAGGCAACATTAGCTGAGAAAATCCAAGTAATCGATCTAAGTTATGAAGTTGTGGAAGAAAAAACCAAACTTATTGCTGAAAAGGCAAACAGATAGCTGATTATCAAGTGAAAGTGGTGGAACTAAACAGAAAACTTTAACAGTTTAGGAACTCCTCAATGATGCCTAATGATGTCCAAAGTGTTCAACGTTCTCCCAACGATAAAGGAAGAATTGGATACAATGAAGTTCCACCACCTTTTAACAATAACTACACTTATAATCCTTGTAATCAGCCACCTGCCTTTGTTAAACCTGATTAGACAGTAACGGGAAATGTTAGCTCCATCGACTCACCCGTTAGAGTTCAATCAAGCAACCCAACGTTAATTTGAGCAATCATGAGAACCTAGATAAAGATAATAATGAATCGGTTCAGACAAAATCGTCAGTTGTGGATCAAGATCCCACAAATAAGGAGTCTGTGAACATTAGCAGAGTGGATGATGAAGTTGTGTTGCTCAGACGGGGGGAGAGTGATACTTTTAGTGAAAAGAAATCTTCTTTCAACCCATTCGTTCCCCCTTATGTGAAACAAACTGTCAGTGAAGTAACTTCATCCTCTGCTGCAACTTCTGAAAAGAATGTTCGGATAGGCACATATTATCCAAAGAAAATTAATTGTCCGAACAAATGCTGTTTTCGATGTAACAAGGTAGATCACTTTGTCAGCAACTGTCCACTGAAGAGGAAGAAATCTAAAAATTTGAGGCCAACTAAAGCTGAAAATGGAACGAACACTAAAAATGGTACGGGTAAAAATTCTAATGCATCCAACTTTAATCGTTGGACAAATTTAAGATTTCAAAGAAACCAACCTCATTTTTTCCCAGTTAATCATAGAGAGGGTAACTTCGAATCCATTAACGGTAGAAAATCAAGGATGTTTGGATGGCCTCATAATCAGTTTTCTAGAAATCTTCCATTCAGATCAAATGAAAACCTCCCTCAAGGGAACTTTGGGCAACCAAGGAGTTGGATGCCGTTCGACAGGTTTGACCAACCCAAGACCAGAAGGGCTTGGGTCCCCCACTTTTAATTCGTTCCTTTAACTGTTCAGGAACAGTCGAACAGGGCTGTGAACAACATGTGGGTTGTCGACAGTGGCTGTTCCCGGCACATGACTGGTAACAAGAATTTGTTATGTGATTTGAAAGCTGTACAAGGAGGAAGAGTTAGTTTTGCAGGAGAAAGTGGAGGAAGAATTTCTGGAGTCGGGAAACTGTTACTAATGGGAAAATCAAGTTGGAGAAGGTTAATTTTGTGGAAGAGTTAAAGCACAATCTTTTGAGCGTCTCTCAGATATGTGACAAAGACTACACTGTGCACTTTACAAAGGATGAAGCACTCGTGCTTCATCTTGGTTTCAAGATTCCTGAAACCTGGTTTGTGATGAAAGCTCCAAGAGAGAAGAATACATACGTGATGAACATGAGGTCCACCAAGATGGAGACGGAAGACTCATGTCTCTTGTCAAAAGCAACAGAATCTGAGTCGGAATTGTGGCACCGTAGGATGGGTCATATCCATCTACGTAAGATGAACTACATAGTCAAGAATGAGCTGGTACTTGGGGTTCCATTAAAGAATTTCAACTTTGATGACCAGTGTCTGTCGTGCAAGAAAGGAAAGCAGCACAAGAAATCACATCACTCCAAATTGGTTAACTCAATTACCACACCTTTGGATTTGCTTCACATGGATCTGTTTGGTCCTATCAATGTTAAAAGCCTGGGTGGAACATCTTATTGCTTGGTGGTGACTGATGACTACTCACGTTACTCATGGGTTTATTTTCTGAAAGCTAAAGACGAAACCATGCAGTTGGTAATTAACTTGATTACCAAAGTGGAAAATATTGTTGGGGGAAAAGTCAAGTTCATCAGAAGCGATAATGGCACAGAGTTCAAGAACTATCAAATGGAAATGTTTTGTCTGCAGAAAGGGATAGAGCATCAGTTTAGTGCACCATATACTCCGCAACAGAATGGAGTAGCTGAAAGGAAGAATAGAACTTCAATCGAGGGGGCCAGGACTATGCTGGCAGATGCTAAACTTCCCATGGTGTTCTGGGCTGAGGCGGTTGCCACGGCCTGCTATATCCTTAATCGTGTTTTAATTGTTAAAAGATTACATAAAACTTGTTTTGAATTAATGCCTGGTCGAAAGCCAAATCTGAAAGGTCTTGAACCTTTTGGGTCCCCATGTTCGATCTTAAAGACTAACTCAAATTTTGGTGAGAAACTGACGAAGGTATTCTTGTTGGCTACGTGGTTGGGTCACCCAACAGAAGAGTCTTTAATCTATCGAACAATAAGGTTGAGGTGGTCTGTAACACTGACATTACAAGTTACAAATCACCAAAGCCTTGCATGGGACCAGCAGAGGCTTTCGATTATGATAAATTATTCAAATCCTTTAATTTACCTTCTTTTGATTTTGCAGATACAGAAGAATGGATGGCAACTCAGATGCTACTTGATGAAAATGATCCAATTTTGCATCGTCCCCAGCTTAATGAAAAACAATCTCATGTATCAAGCAATGTTGAACCTCATGCTACACTCAACACCATTCAAATGAAATCTCTCCAAATCTTGGAGAAGACTTAGCGGTTGATCCTGCCTAAACCACCGGAATCAACAAGAATCATCCCCTGGAGAATGTGATCGGTAGTCCTTCCAATGGAGTGCGAACAAGAAGGAGCTTGGAAGAAAACACATGTGTGTATGCAAGTATTAAAGATACTGGTATTATGAATGAATGCTTGTATGCTTGCTTCATTAGTCAGATTGAACCAAAGAACTATCAGATGGCGTTAAATGATAGATCGTGGGTAGAAGCCATGCAGGAAGAATTGGCTCATTTTAACAAAATGCAAGTATGGCGTTTGGTTGAAAAGCCACGAGATGTGAATGCAATCGGTACGAAGTGGGTATTCAAATGCAAGAGAGATGAGAAAGGGGTAATCGTCTGGAACAAGGCAAGATTAGTAGTCAAAGGATTTAATCAACAAGAAGGGATCGACTACAATGAGGTGTTTGCCCCTGTGGTAAGACTAGAAGCAATCTGACTCTTCTTGGCCTTTGCTGCACACAAAGATATGAAAGTGTTTCAGCTGGATGTTAAAAGTGCTTTCCTAAACGGTAAGGTCGATGAAGTGGTGTATATCGAGCAACCTCCGGGATTTTCTGATCCAGACTTTCCAGATCATGTGTACAAGCTTAGTAAAGCATTATATGGATTACATCAGGCTCCACGAGCTTGTTACGCAACTTTATCTGATTATTTGCTGGAAAATGGGTTTGTGAGAGGAAAGATCGATAGTACGTTGTTTGTCAAGTGGAATGGGAAAGAATTTCTTCTCGTTCAGGTCTATGTGGACGATATCATCTTCGGAGCCTCAAAGATTTCTTTGTGTCAGGAGTTTGAAGCGGTCATGAAGAAAAGGTTTGAGATGAGTGCTATGGGTGAACTAACTTTCTTTTTGGGCTTACAGGTAGATCAGAAGAAGGATGGCATGTTCATTCATCAAACTAAATATGTTCACGATGTGCTTAAATGTTTTAAGATGGAAGAAAGCACCCCGTTTGACACTCCGATTTGTGTCAACCACAAACTAGGTGCTGACTCCGACAGTGATGAAAATGTGGATCCCACTCAGTATCGAGCAATTATTGGTTCTTTGATGTATTTAACTACTTCCAGACCTGACATTATGTTTGCAGTTTGTCTTTGTGCTCGTTTTTAGGCAAACCCAAAGGAGTCACATATGAAGGGAGTGAAGAGAATTTTGCGGTATCTTAAAGGGAAGCCTAAATTGGGTCTCTGGCATCCAAAAGGAGGGCAGCTGGATCTGGTAGCATACACAGACTCAGACAATGGAGGATGCAACCAGAACAGGAAGTCAACAACTGGTGGCTGTCAATTTCTAGGAGGAAGATTGGTGTCGTGGCAATGCAAGAAGCAGACTTCAGTGGCCATATCCACCTGTGAAGCAGAATACATGGCAGCATCAAACTGCTGCTCCCAGGTTTTATGGATACAACAACAAATGCGAGATTATGGTCTGAATTTCACTCAAACTCCTATTTGCATTGATAACACTGCTGCTATCTCAGTAACTAACAATCCCGTAAAACATAGTAAAACAAAACATATTGACATTCGTCATAATTTACACGGGATTGTGCTGAGAAGAAACTAATCTTGCTTGAAAAGGTTGATTCACTGGATAATTTTTCTGATCTTTTTACAAAAGCTTTTGACCGGTCCCGTTTTCAAAACCTTATTGAGCTCAATGGGATGATCAATCCCGAGTAACCATGCTTTTCCTTTAGTTCCTTAAAAAAAAAAACTTCACTATCGCTAAGAATTATGTCTGTCACTCAAGTTTGAAGGACATGTTCTTGAATATGTTTGGTCCTTGTATCTACATGTAGATTCAAAGGATAGCCATTAACCTAATAAATGAAAGCCACCGGGGTGGTTGTGTTGAGTTTTTATTCCGTCGCTGAAAATTATGTCAGTTACACTAAGTTGGAGGGACACATATGTGTATAGGTTTGGTCCTGCTAATCCACTGGATTTTTGGGATAGCCATTTACCCAAAGACTTAGAAGTGATCGGGGCGTCTGAATATAAAACTTTTTCTTAAAGGGAAATGATATACTTTTTCAGTCTATAGCTTCTCATGAAGCTTCAAAATTGATGTTAAATTGAAAATTGATCCAACCTTTGGAAAATGATAGATGAACTGATTTTGTGCGCCTAACGGGTGAAGTTATTAGGCTTAAAAGACTTTAGAACAGTCATTGTTTGGTACGGTAGCTTTCCTTGGTTATAGTTCTCAAAAAAAAAAGGGATTATTATGTCTTATTGCCTTTGAAATTCACAAAGTCTAAAACAACATGGATGAGGCAACAACTTAGTCTTGTGCAAGATGTACATTGCTTAAATTAGACACTATAGGTCGAAGTCAACTCAAGGTGATCTGGGGAAAGCCAAATACGCCTTGAGAATAGATAGGAGGCATCACAGTTCCTTAAGTGATGACTATCTAAATTTTGAGCCTAATTGAACCTAATCCGTATCACTGAAGCAATGAGAATCATGTTAAGTTTTATACCTGCCTTCAACCTGTTTCTCTATGTCATAATAATGCTAAACATGGATCCTTGTGACAGCCTCTTAATCAGTATGATTCCATGTTCGGATCTTTTCTTAAACATGCTGGTTCTCTACAGACTGAAATTTGATCCCGTCAATGTTATTGTACTTATGTTTATTTCATATTATTTTATACGTTTGTCTTATGTGAATAACATAGAGTCTAGGTTTACTTGTTCTTGATCTTTTTCTTCTTTCAAATTGTTTTAAAATTAACTTCGCGTCTGGCGATGTTATCAAACTGGGGCGAAGTTATCATAACTTCGCCAATGGGTTTATCACAAAGTATATAAGTCAAGCACTGGTCCATTTTTGGTCAAACAGAATACTAAAAACCCTCTGAACCCTCAGCGAACTTATCTCTAGATCAACCCTCGTATAATCTGCTTCTTGACTACCACTAAGGTGCCGTGACGTCTATTGATTGATAATTAACTTGTTTTGTGGTTAATCAGTTCTATAATGTAGGTTTTTTTAATCGGGTCTATTGGGTTACCCCTTTACGTAAATCATACCCTATGTTTTTGAATGTATTGGTGGTGTCTGGATCTCTGAGACCTCAATCGGACATCCTTATACCTATTGTCAATCTCTGGTTGTCCGTAATTGCTACTGAAATGGATCTTGACTGCGGCACTGTGCGTGCAACGAAGTTCACACTTGGCGAAGTTATTACAACTTCGCTACTTGAGATCAACTTCTCCGATACCAACTTCGCTACCTCTTTGCTTGGCGAAGTTACACACTGACTACACATTTATCTAACTTAACTCTTTTGCCTTATAGGTATGGCTGCTGTAGCAGGTGCGGGTGGTACAGGTGGTGATGAAGGAGATGAGGATAGGAGAAAATTCTTTCCGGGTCACAACATGTACGTGACATTGGACCCAGATGCTCGTGGAGTAGATGATTACTCGTAGATTATCACGTTTCTCATCCGATCAAGGATTTTTTATGCTATCACTACAACTCTTCCGATATCTTTACCAAATATAGAAGAGTTTTGGAACACAGTGGAATATGATTGTCGAGTGGAACCTCCAGTGATGCGTGCTACCGTCAATCGTCAGGTAGTAAAATTTTCTGCAAATCAGATACTGGAGGCTCTACAGTTTGGAGATGAAACTACTCAGGACCCCACTGAGTTTTCAGCCTCTTTTAGGAATGGGGCATTTCTTCGTATGGGATACTCCGGTCCGTTGGAAGACTCACAATGCAGAAAGGGGTTTCTATTGGATCAATGGCGTTTCTTGATGCATGTGTTGATTGTTTGCATGTCCGGCCGCAAAGCAGGAACCGATGGTATGGGTGCGAAAATGCAATTTACCATGACCGCACTGACATATAATAAACCATTTAGCTTCAGTCAAATGGTGTTCTACGAAATTGATCATCAGCGGTGGGCAGCTGATAGGGAGCATTTCTTAATGTATCTAAGATTTTTACGGATGATTCTTAATCATGTTGCTCCTAATCTGCCACAACGTCGTCCTATCTCTTTTGTGGAATGTGTTAATAAGAGAAGTTTTGCTCAATGTCGATCATCGAGCGCACGGAGTAATCCTGATCGTCGTCCAAGACACACCGCTTTATTTGGGTATCTTGTGAATCCTGACTATGTTGCTCCACCAGAGGATGAATTTGCTGATCCTGCACCGGAACGAGCGGATATCCCACAACCACCTCCCGTGGTTCATGTTGCTCCAGTTCCTGTTGACCTTGTTCAAGAAGCTCCCTTACTGGATGACCCAGTTATAGATCCTGTTATATTTGCTGCAGAGGGGATAGATCTTAATGTTGCTTTGGGAGTGCAAGGTATTTTTGGTACTTCCACTGAAGTTTGGGTTTCTTCAATCATAGTGTCTGGGGTACCATCATCTTTGACCGTTGGTTCAGTTGGTCAATCTCGACCCTCAAGAGAGGATTCAGAGGAAACTTTATTTGATTCTTCCAATGATGAGGCTGCTGAAGCTTAGAGAGTTCTGGTTACACAATAGAGGATTCAAGGAAAACGGAGGAAAGATTCGGATGATAGTGAGTTGGATTATGAACATGAGTTGTATGCCTTGGTCCTTAGATCAAAGAGGGCTAGAGCTGGTGAAAGCTCGAGTTTTGTTCAATTTGCCCCTCCTTAGTTATCTGGTATGTCTATAGTACCTCCCTCTGCATCTGATCCATTAGCAGTAACATCCAGTGTTCAAACGGTGGCTTCGTCAGCACCATCTTGCGTACCATCTACAGTTGTGATGTCTATGCCAGCGATTGTGTCTCTACCACAACGTACTATTGCACCGTCTGAGGTTGTGTCTATGTTGAATCTACGGTGATGGCGACTGCTAGGTCCTCTATTTCAATTGCCCCATCATCAGAAATTCCAGTGACTTTGGGTATCCCTCCGCCATATGCTCAAGACATTTCTCACATGTCATTTGCCTTTGATGCTTCATTGTCAGATTCAGAACGGATAGCGGCTCTAGAACATGTAGTGGCTGAGCAGTCAAGAATTAATCTCATTCAGACACAAGCTATTCAACGGCTAGTGGCTGAGAACCAAATTCAGTCTTCTCTTCTTATTGAACATGGTTAACTTTTTGATACGCTTAAACAGTTCTTAGCATCTCAGGGGGAGACCAGTTGCAAAGGGGATGAGTTGAGAACCAAGAGGAGAGAGGACATAGATGATGATCCCAATGCTTCAAAAGATGCAGGTGGTGAGCTGCCAAGAACTAAACAAACTCTTGGAGCTTCTACATCTCAGGGGGAGTTTACTGGTCCATCTGGCGGTGTAAGTGGTGAGACGGTTGTGGTGGATGATGAGGCTACTGATCCATCTGGCAGTGCAAGTGGTGAGAAGGTTGTGATGGATGATGAGGCTACTGATCCATCTGGCAGTGCAAGTGGTGGGACTATTGTGGTGGATGATGAGGATGATATGGATGAAGATGTGTTGCCTCTTAGTGAGATTGAAAAGCTTGGTGAACAGATTGAGATTGACAGTGGCTTAGAGGAAGGTGAGATACCTGATGATAGTGTTGAACATGATATTCCAAGTGTGGGTCAAGATGATAATGCGTCGGGTGATTCTGAGTGGGAGGAACAGCCACGGTGGTGAAAAGATATTATCTTTTGGTTGTATGATGATCAGCTAAAAGTGTTTGTGGTGAAAAGATATGATGGGATTCAGTATTTTGCTAAGAATTTGAGATCGTTCAATACGTTACCTGAGTGTGAGGTGAAGGATTTGGCTCGTTTAAGGTTGATTAATAGGAGTGGGGACAACTTCGCTAGTTGGGTTGGTAAAATAGTGTGGAGTGAAGTTGTTAAGGAGAAAAAGTTTGAGTTGTTGAAGCCTCAAAAGGGGAAGTTGATGGAAGATACGGATCGAGGAATGCAGGCTGATGGCAAGCCCTGGATGGTGATGAAGTACAAACCGATTCGATGTATGAAAGAGGTTCCAATGAAGACTATGCCTCAAGATGTGTTGAAAGATCTTAAATGGTGGTATGTCGATTGCCAGACTGTTGAAGCCGTGACGGAAGATCAAGATGAACAGGAGATCTTAAGGGTGTATGATCCTATGCACTTGGTTAATTTGTCTCAAGCTGATTTGCAAGTACTAAACGAAAAGAAGATTTTTTATATTCCTGTTTGGAAAGATGAAGCGAAGAAATATCAAAGGGTGGTCTCAGTGTGTGTGAGACAAGGTGTACATGCTTGAAGATGGAAGGTACGGCTTTTTGGATTACAAGACGAGACGAAGATGTAAGAGAAATGAAGCTACTGCCAAGGGGGAGTCTGTTGGTGCTTTGTGCCAGTAGTTCATTTGTCTCTAGTTTATCCTGTCTGTAATCATTACGATGTTTGTTTTGTCTTGATAAACTAGTTAGTTTGGTTTGGTTTTGGCGAACTTCTGTTATTGCGAAGTTAGGGACAACTTCGCCAAGGGTGTTATGCGAAGTTGTCATGATATATTAACCTAACTTGCGCCGTTAGCTGCTAAGGTTTTTTGGGGTGTTCGTCTAGTAAGCCGCAGCAGGTTTTGGTGATTCTAGTATTCACATCTAATAACAAAGTAACCTTTGTTCTACGTGTTACGTGTTTCTTGACGTGTCTCTCGTTTAAATACTCGTATCGTATACGTAAGGGATTCCGCACCCTCGTGTTACGAGATAATCCCGTGTTGATCCGGCTGGGAACCTACAATATATATATATATATATATATATATATATATATATATTTAACATCCCAAGGCCTACCATATACTAGCAAGCCTATATAAAATCGTTTAAAACATTTCATCAAGTAAGAAAAACACTTAGGTGTGCATGCTAGCCCAAAACTTGAAAAGAGTGAAAAGGGGCATCATGAACTCACCTGAATTCAACCAAACACTAGCATCGAGCTAGGAAATCTCTAAGTGCACACTCACTAGTAAGGGCCTGTAAATGGTACACAACGCGTTACTAAACTAGACCATAAGAACACACATGCCTAATGGGCCGTTCAAGCCCAACAATTTTTCCCGAGGCCCAACCCATACTCTTTACTTTACCTCAGCCCCTAAAACCTTTCAATTAACCAAATCCACCCTACGATCATGGTCGGGGCTAACCTTGATGCACAACTCACCCGTCGGTATGCAAATCGAGTCGAATACGCGCGTAATAACTCTTAAAACCAACTGCCAAAAAAATCTGCCCCAAATGGACCAAATTCCCCTCTTAACCTTTTCATACCTCTTAATTATGTCACCCGAGTTGATAGGGTCGATGTTTCCTTTTTACAACACTCACTTTAATGTTTAGACGACAATTCGCACACAACCGACTCGATTGACTAATCACCAACCTAATCAGCCCCGAGTACCAAGAAAATAATTTTCCCACAACCCTTAAACCCCTCTAGGGCTATGCAAACTGATTCGGTTGGTCATTCAATCGATAAACGCATCAAACTCAACAATTGACGATTCTACACCCGATAAACCCTAGTTTTCAAACTAAAATCGATTGACCGAGCTAAACACCTCCAATGGCCACGAAATTTTAATATGATGTAAATGCCATACCTGGAAATCTTTCTACACCAGAAACTCTAATTTTTATCCACGGGAAGCGGGTCAATTGTACCTTGGATGAAATCTGTCCAACGAAAAGAATCGGCAAAATTGAGCATCAAAACGATTAAGGGTGAACGAAAAAAGTGTTGGGAATTGTAGGTCATACCTTGAACTACTTCTAAATGCCTTGGAATAACTCAAAAAGTCGAAGCAAAGAAGGAGGGAGGGCTGTCTTCTGGCCGATCGTAGCTGTGCAGGTAGGGTTAGGGTTAGTTTTGTTTTATAATTATAATAAAAGAAGTTACATCCAAGTCCATCCAAATTGAAGTATAAGGCATTATGGAAGAAAAGTTAAATGGTTCAACGTACAGAGATGACGTAAAAGCTCCCGAGAAACGTCGGTTAAATCCCGAGGATAATATATTCTTTACAAGCTTTAACCCTTGGAACCAAAATTAACGGGCGTTACAAAAACTCTCGGTGTCCTCCATCTGAAAAGAATGAATCTGGTTACGCAAACGAGCGGCCTTAGCCGGAGGATCGCATTTCTCAAGAAATTGGGTCTGCATCGCAGCCCAAGTAGCTATAGAGCCCTGTGGGAGGGACTCGAGCCACAGACTCACATGATCAACGAGTGAGAACGGAAAAACGCGGAGTTTCACGGCGTCTTCGGATACGCCGGCAAGATGGAAAGTGTCGCAGATACGCGTGATACGAGTTAGATGAGAATGCGGGTTCTCGTGAAGTAACCCGTGAAACTAAGCAGAATGAGAAATGGTATTCAAAAATGTTCAATGGAATCTGCTAGCTCGTGTTGATTGCAATGGCGGGTCGTGCGATGCTGGATCTCGCGCTAGCATTGGCCGGACGGGCCCGGTCTGCAACTGTCCTCCTCGGTGGTGGATTGTCGCCCATGATCCTATCCCTATCGTCAAAGTCGGAAAACATAGGAGAAGAGGATAAACTACCAACGGATGATGAAGTAGATGATGGTGAAACGGTGCGACGCCTCTCACGAAACTCTCTCTCAGGCTCGGGAAATGGTTCAGTGTTGGGTGGTCCACGAGATCGAGTATGTCACATACAACTATACAAATCGATAAAAGAAGCCAAACTATCCTAACAAATAAACAAAACAAAAATAATTACAAGTAGCACACAAGGTGTGTCCTAACTCGAGTCGCTCTCAAAACGCCTAAAACCGTGTCCCTGTCAACAGCGCCACAAACTTGATGTGCGTCGGATAACCCTCACAACTAAGCTTTAAATATAAAACGAAAATCCTAAAACCACACACAACCGACAGGTGTACCGGTCGCAAGTAGTATAGACCTAGGAAGTCCGAGTATCGAACACAAAGACACGTAAGGACGCTAAAGATCACTAACCCTAGACAAGACATACCTAAGAATAATAATTTAATTGATTTTTAATTTTGTTTTTCTTTTTTAAAATGACTTAACTGGACTAACTGGACTGACTGACAAAAGTTACCAAAAATAGAAAACTTAACGACAAACTAACTGTGTTGACTTTGGATGGAGAAAACGTCTACCTAGGTCTGAATCAAACTATAGGCCTAACAATGGATTGAATGATATCTAGAGACCGGTCCCTAAATATGATATGACTAAGTATCGCTCAGGCTTACTGGATTACCTCTCGGTCTCACTCAACAAACCTTAACTACTCTTAATCGGCTAAAACGACCAAACCGGGAAACAATTGTTCACGTGTTCTAATATTGACTCACCTCTAGGTCTCACCAACACTCGACCCTAATGGTAATGAATACTACACAACCAAGGATAGAGGAACAATTCAACTTAAACCAAATAGATCAACTAATCGCTCAAAACACCTAAACCGGACAAGAAACGAACTCGCTCTCGTGCAATTATTGTTCTAGCATGCAAAGGCCATGAGACAACCCTAACTTCTTATCACCTCTCGATCTCTAAGAAGGTGTCTAACCACTGTACTATAACAAAAAATTCACGCACCAAAACCCTTCGGTTGTACCTACCGCAAACAAACCCTAAACACAAAGTCTAGAATCAAACAAGCACCGATCAATCAATAGAAAACTAATCAACCAATGCAAAAGGTTTAAGCAATGAATTACCAAAATTTCCAGCCCTTAAACACAACCTATTTCATGTCTAAATCAAACTTTACAATAACATGACGGGTAGATCATGGAACCACCCTTAAATGTAGTAATTTCAGTTAAATCATGTGCATTTATGTTTAATTTTAAGGACTTGGATTACTGCACTATATCATGTGATTTTCGGTTTAAAGAGGAAATTGACGAAACAACAAGATCATAGGCGAAGACGGTGAAGGAAACGGAGCTAGAACGAGGAAATTATGAAGAAAACAAGAAACTTGAACTAGCTCCACCGTGGCCCATGGTGTAGACCGTGGACCACGGTTCACCTGAAGAAATTCTGGCAGATTACACCATACAGTGGAAGGACCGTGGCCCACGGTTGGGACCGTGGCCCATGGTCCGCTCGTAACAACTGGTTGATTTGGCTTTAATTGGCCGTTTTGGCTGACCTTTTCATGATCTTTTGGATCAAGAAACATTAGAGGACGATTTCTGGGAGTGAAGATCAATATTGGGTAATTGGTAATCATTGTTGTGTGCATTTTAATTCATTTGATGTTGCATACATTTGATATTATGATGATTTCTCAAACCATGAGTGGCTAATCCCTCTTGGTGATCATCTTGGATGTAGGGTTTAATTGATACACTATGTTATGCTTTGATTTCTAGAATAATTACTTTGCAATGTTTGTGAGTTGTTATGGTGTTTGATTAATTGTTTGTAAATTGTTGCTTGTGTTTGATCATGATTTAAACCATACGTTCTTGGTGTCATTGGCAATTGAGATATCATGGGAAGAATTAGGGTTAAACATTAGTCAATTGATTATCGGGTAACAACCTTGCATTTTTTTAATCTAAGTACTTAGTTCCCTTTTATCACAAACAAGTAAACAAACATGAACTATGTCTAGGTGGTTCTTTCTAGTAAGCAAGAACATTAGTGTTGATTTAAACCTGAAATCTAAGATGATCGCTTTCGTTTAATTTGTTTACAAATCTCAATAGTTGTTTTGCAAGTGTTTTATTTTATTTTAGTTAATTTAAAAATCAAACAATCAAATCTGAATTTACTTTTATACAATTTTAGTTTAATTCTATTTTCTGTTAAAGCTACTTGTTAACACATTTCCCACAAACTCCTCGTGTTCGATACCCATTTACCGCTATCTATTTAGTTGTAATTGGTTTATTTTTGAGTGAGTCTTCGACCTCATGTCAAATTTTGGCACCGTTGCCAGGGAGTAGTGCGCAACGTGTGTTATTTTTGTAGTTTTTGTTTAAATTGTTATTGTCAGTTTTACGCGGGTTGTGCTAGTGTGCAGGTACTCACAGGTATATGCATACAAGACGCTCTCGGTCTTCATCACCGTTAGTGTTTGATCCTGAAATCGAGAGAACTTTTCGTCAGAATCGGATTCTACAAAGGGAAAACAAGATTATTGGGTCACCAAGCACAAAAAGTCGAACAACTGACAACACAATCATGACTTCGGAACAAACTTTACTGCCAATGCCACCACCCATTAATCCACCAAATCCACCATCCACCATTACCACCACAAATATCACAAGTGAACCTACTTCAACCGTATTTAGCTTTCAACCACCAGTTGACCTCCCACCCTTGACAAATTTCATGCCCATTGAAGAAACTCACCACAACAATCATCCTTCCAATCTCAACAAAATCCACCTTATCAACAACCATACACATTTACCCAAGATCCACCCATAATCCATACTTCACCGGGTCAAAGACCGGGCCAGCATTTGTTTGGTGGGCCACGGTATGGTGATGGCAATGAAGGGTATGAAGAGTTTGAAGAAGGTTATTCAAGTGGGGTTGATGGGAATCAGTTGAGGATTCAAGGGCAGTTTGGGTATGGATTCGACTTTCAACCGCAACAACAAGTGCAGCAATGGGGTGGACCATATGTCAATCAAATACAACAACCACAACCATTGCAACAAGTTCCACAACAACCACAACCATTGCAACAAGTTCCACAACAACCGAATTATCAACAACCTCAATTCCAACAACCAAATCCCCAACCGCAAGTTCAACAAAATATGCAACAAAGGCCCGTTTACCGACAAATGGGTCAACCGAGAGTACCATTGGGGGTACCAAGAAGGCATGCAAGGGAGATGGTTAGGGGAATTGAAGCTCATTTTAGACCGGTCATCACTAACAACCCATCTCCAGTGGTTATTCCTCGAAACCAAAATGGAAGAATGTTTGAGGTGAGAACTAATGCACTCCAAAGTTTACCAAAGTACAAGGGTCTTGCAACGGAAGAACCATATTTTCACTTGCAGGCATATGATTCTATTTGCAACACAATCGGAGGTCAAGGTTTCACATCGGATGAGGTGAAATTGGTTTTATTTCAATTTTCGTTGGAGGATAAGGTGAAGAGATGGTTTTACACATTGCCATCCGCATCGATTTATTCTTGGGCCGAGATGCAACAAAGGTTCTTGGAAGAGTTTTATACGGCCCAAAAGACTAATGATGAGAGACGAAGCTTGATGTATTTCCAACAACAATCGGGTGAAATGTTTCATGAATCATTCGAGAGGTTCAACATGATGATCAAGAATTGTCCTCATCATGGTATAGCTCTTTGGGAGTTGTTGAATGCTTTTCATGAAGGGTTGAATGCGGAAGATGTACGGGATTTGATGTCAATCACAAATGGTAGTTTCGGTACTAATTATGAACAAGATGATTGGGCATTCTTGGAACAAATGTCGGTCACATCAAAGAGAAAGGCTCAAACTTCAAGAAGAGCAAGACCAGTAATTGGAAGACCGCAAGTTCATGCTGTGGAAGATGTGGGGGTACAAACTACTAATCAAAGAATTGATGTTTGTACCAATTGTAATGAGTTGGGTCATGGGGCTGATGTGTGTACGGTAGGGCAAGTACAAGTTGAAGAAGTAAATGCACTTCAAGGTCAAGGGGGTGGTAATCGGAATTTAAACATGAACTCAAACACTTACCACCCCGGGTTGAGAAATCATGCAAATTTCCATTATAGAAATCAAGCAACTCAACTCAATCTGAATTTCCAAGGGACTTCTCAAACCACCTTTATCCCTCGTAAACAATACTTCAACCAAGGAAATCAAAGTCAATTTCAAGGAACGGGTGGTAATCAAGGTGGGTCTTTAGGCCAAGGTTCATCAAGTGGGAATGAAGTGATGGACATGCTAAAGATGATGCAGCAAGAGATACAAAAGACGAATCAATTGGATGAAGCTCGTGTACAAAAAGATGAAATTCGTGACAAGGCCATCCAATCATTGACAACTCAAACGGGCCAACTTGCAACCGAGGTATCTAACCTGAAGAAAAACAAAGGTCAACTCCCGAGTGACACCAAGGTGAACCCTACTCACATTACTTCTCACAATGTGCCGATTAATCAGGTAAGTGTTTTAAGAAGTGGTAAGGAATTTAAAATCAATACCACACTGGAATTAGTTGAAGGTGTGGGAGAGGATGTGACGGGGTAGAAAGTGAAGATGAACAAGCTTCACCCATTCAACCCCCTAAACCATCCACATTTTCAAACAAAGATTCGGGTCAAAATGAACTTTTAAAAGATAAAAGCAAGGAAGTGGGAGAGGTTCCAATTCCATTTCCTTCAGCCTTGATCGATCCGGGTAAGAAAATCGTGATTTTAAAACGGGGTCCTCAAAAGGAGGAGATGTGGGAGGTATTCAAACAGGTTAAAGTGAATTTACCTTTACTTGAAGCAATAAAACAAGTACCCGCTTATGCAAAATTTTTAAAAGAATTATGCACTCAAAAGAGGCAACAAAAAGTGCCTAAACGGGTAGACTTAACTGAGCGGGTAAGTGCGGTTTTAGAAGGAGACCTCCCTCCTAAGCTTCAAGATCCGGGAACACCCTTAATTTACATTCAAGTGGGTGATTTTCAAATGTCTAAGGAGTTATTGGATCTTGGGGTCGGAGTGAGTATTCTTCCGGGGGGTTTATATGACCAATACGAATTTGGTCCTTTGAAACGTGTGGAGACCATGGTTGTATTGGCCGATTTATCTCATAAACTTCCCCGTGGAATTGTAAGCGGGATTTAATTGTGAAGGTAGAGGATTTTTATTATCCTGTGGACTTTTTGGTGTTCGATTATTCATCGGGTGACTCAAGTCAACAACAAAATTTTATATTGGGTCGACCATTTTTGAACACAGCCCATGCAATCATTGATTGTAGATATGGTACCGTTGACATGGCTTTTGGCAACCGGAAAACACGTTTAAATGGTTTTACTAATGTTGCTAATTCTTTGAGTGGTGAAGAATGTTTTTTGGCAGATGTGGTGGATCATTGCAATCCTCATGAATATGATGAGGATTGTGTAGAGGCTTGTCTTTGTGATGATTCTGAACAGGTACACGTTTGTGCTTTGCGGATGGAGGAACAAAAACAGAATGCGCTAGCTCTACGAGAGGGAAGACCACCATGGACACAAGAATGGGAGAGTTTGCTAAAGGAAATCAATTCGGATGCAAAACCATCTTTGGAGTGTCCACCAAAGGTGGAGTTGAAGGAGCTTCCGAGTCACTTGAAGTATGTGTTTTTAAAGGAGAATGAAACCCTCCTGGCTATCATTGCTTCAAATTTGGAGCAAGAGCAAGAGCGGGTATTAGTGAAGGTGTTGGAAGCGCATAAAGAAGCTATTGGATGGATTCTTGCAGATTTAAAAGGTATTAGTCCTTCTATTATTATGCATAAAATAATTACAGATGAGGAGGCTAAACCAACAAGGGAGACTCAAAGGAGATTGAACCCGAATTTGCGGGAAGTGGTGAAAAAAGAGGTAATCAAGTGGTTGGATGCGGGAATTATTTATCCCATTTCAGACAGCTCATGGGTGAGCCCAACACAGGTAGTGCCCAAGAAAGCCGGCATCCAGGTAATAAAAGATGATAAAGGTGACCAAATCGCTACCCGACCGGTAACCGGGTGGCGAGTGTGCATTGATTATAGAAAATTGAATACCGCCACCTTAAAAGACCATTTTCCATTACCATTCATTGATCAAATAATTGAAAAAATTTTGGGTAAAAAATATTATTGTTTTTTGGATGGGTATTCGGGTTATAATCAAATTGCAATTCATCCCGATGACCAACACAAAACCACTTTTACTTGTCCATATGGCACCTTTGCTTTTAGATTGATGCCATTTGGATTGTGTAATGCCCCGGCTACTTTTCAAAGATGCATGATGAGCATATTTTCAGATATGGTCGGGGATTCACTTGAGGTTTTTATGGATGACTTTTTTATTTTTGGTTCAACTTTTGAGTCTTGTCTCAATGATTTAGAAAAAGTTTTAAAACGTTGTGTTGAGACAAACTTGGTGTTAAGTTGGGAGAAAAGTCATTTTAGGGTCCAAGAAAGTATTGTGTTGGGTCATGTGGTTTCAAGTGGGAGGATGGAAGTTGATCAAGCAAAAATTAGAGTAATTTCATCTTTGCCACCCTCGAAAAATGTCAAAGGGGTGAGATCATTTTTGGGACATGCCGGGTTTTATAGGAGATTTATTAAAGGTTTTAGTGCAATTTCAAAACCTTTATGTAATCTTCTATTGAAGGATGCCCCATTTGAGTTTACTAATGAGTGTTCGCAAGCGTTTGACAGTTTGAAGGAGAAGTTAGTGCAAGCACCAATCCTACAATCACCGGATTGGTCAAAGCCGTTCGAGATTATGTGTGATGTTAGTGATAGCACGGTGGAAGCAGTTTTGGGTCAAAGAGTGGACAAAAAGCCGGTGGTGATCTATTATGCAAGCAAAACTTTATGCGAGGCACAATTGAATTACACCACCACCGAAAAGGAGTTCCTTGCGGTGGTGTATGCCTTAGATAAGTTTCGCTCGTATATTTTGGGAAGTAAAGTTGTGGTGTACTCGGATCATAGTGCGGTGCGTTACGTGATGGAAAAGAAAGATGCGAAGCCACGTTTGATTCGTTGGGTATTGTTGTTACAAGAATTTGATCTCGAAATTCGTGATAAGAAGGGTTGTGAGAATGTAGTTGCGGATCATTTCTCACGAATTACCCTTGAGGGTGTTGATGATCCGAAAGAAATAAACGAGAAATTTCCGGATGAACAGTTGCTTGTTGTTTCAACTGCCCCGTGGTATGCTCATTATGTCAATTATTTGGCCACAGGGGCGATTCCGGAATTCTGGTCAAAGAAGATAAGGCAAGAATTCGCAGCTCAAGTTAAGCAATACATCTGGGATGAACCGGACCTCTTCAAGATTGGAGCAGACCAAGTAGTGAGAAGATGTGTACCCGAGAATGAAGTACAAGAGATTTTGAAACATGCCCATTCATCAGCATGAGGTGGCCATTTTAGTGGTTCGAAAACGGGGTACAAGGTACTTATGTGTGGATTCTAGTGGCCAACAATTTTTAAAGATGCCAATGAATATGCTAGGCATTGTTTAAATTGTCAAAGAATGGGGGGTATATCGAAGAGAAACGAAATGCCTCTATAACCTATTTTGGTTGTTGATATTTTTGATATATGGGGCATAGACTTCATGGGCCCATTTCCAAACTCATGTGGGTATCTCTATATTCTTGTTGCGGTTGATTACGTGTCAAAGTGGGTAGAAGCGGTTGCAACAAGAACTAATGATCATTCCGTGGTGTGCAAGTTTGTTCAATCCGACATCTTCTCAAGATTTAGGATTCCCAGAGTTATCATAAGTGATGGTGGGTCGCATTTCAAGAATTTTGCATTTGGCAAATTGTTGAACCGTTATGGTGTGAATCACCGAATTGCAACACCTTACCATCCTCAAACAAGTGGCCAAGTTGAGGTTTCGAATCGACAAATCAAAGAAATTTTAATGAAGACGGTGCGAGTTGATAGAAAAGAATGGTCGATTAAGTTGGAGGATGCATTGTGGGCATATCGCACGGCCTACAAGACATCGATCGGTGTTGGTGTATAGGAAGGGCTGTCATTTGCCAATGGAGTTGGCTCACCGAGCATTATGGGCAATTAAAAATGTGAATTTGGACTACAAGGAAGCTGGTGAGTTAAGGAAGTTGAAGTTGAACGAATTGGAAGAAATCCGGGATGAGGCATATGAATGTGCATCGAATTACAAGGAGAAATTGAAGAGGGTGCATGATGCCAAGATAAGGAAATGCAAATTTGAGGTTGGGAAAAAAGTGTGGCTTTATAATTCAAGACTCAAACTGTTTCCCCGGAAACTCAAAAGCAAATGGATGGGCCCGTATGTGATCACAAGAGTCGGGAGGTTTGGTGATGTGGAGATTGAAGACATGCAAAGTCAAGTTAAGCAAGTTGTGAACGGACATCACCTCAAACCTTATTTGGAAGGAAATGATTTGAACATGATTGACAAAAATAAGGTGAATTTTCTTCTAAGCTCACCGGATGGCTCCATTTCGTAAAGGAAAGGCTCAGGTATGTTGTATAAGGTAAATAGTTTTTGTTAAACATTTATTTTTAAAATTAACTTTCTCATGCGAGTGTGTTCAAACCAAGTGTGGGGAAGTTCTTAGGAATTTCTTCACCGTGTTCAGGACAACTCGGGTTTTTCATGGGGGGTAGGGTAATTTAAATTTCTAATTGTTAGTGTGAGTTTGTCAATACGTTGGTTTGGTTAAAAAAAAAACGTATACCGTGGACCACGGTGTAGACCATGGCCCACGGTTCAGGTTTTGGCCATGGTACGGTGGCTTCTGTTCGTTTTGGTTCAACGTCAACGTGGACCACAGTTCGCACCGTGGCCCACGGTCCAAGCTGAAAAAATCGTTGACCTGGTCAACCGTGGACCACGGTTCACACCGTGGCCCACGGTGCGGCTCGCCCTGCTACGGTTTGACGGGTTTTAAAGGGTAAAAACGAATGTTAAAATTGTTTTACAACCATTTTCAGCCATAAACTTCACCAACCCTTTTCTTTACCTTCATACTCTATCTTTCAAACCCTAATATCACCATCACCTATTCCAATTAACCGCCAAAAAATAAGTTTGCTAACCACTTTGTGAGAGGATTAACAATACAAACCTTATTCCCTTTCATTCTTAAGTTTTAACCCGATTGTGAGGGTTAGGGTTCCGAAAATTTCAAAGATTTTTGGGGTTTTCTTGTTTGCCTGTGACAAGTGCTTGTTTATCACCATAAATATCAAATCAAGGTATTTTCATTATTAATTCTTTGGAATACATTGCAACAATTGTTAAGGTAGTGTTGATTTGTGTAAACCCACTTGCTTGTTGGTTATAATGGTTACAAATTATAGTTGTGGATAAAAGATAAATGCTTGAAATTGGTTGTTTTTCATTGAAAAAATTGAAAATTTGAGTGTTTATTGAGGTTTTGTGATGTTGATTAAGTATATAATGAGTTGATTATCCACAACTATGGTAACAAGCAAGTGTGGGGAGAAACATATTGAATTGATTTGGTTGTTTTGGTGGTTTTTGTGTATAGATGGGACGAACTTCGGATAAAGGCAAAGGAAAGTCGGCATCTACAAGTGGTCGGGCCGCCCAAGCCAAAAGACAACGGTTGCAAGAAGAGCAAGAGCATGTGCAAGTAGAAATTCCAAAACCCAACTGGAGGGATGGGGTATTATCGAGTTATGCTTTAGAATGGTAGCCGGAGTTATTTAAGGATAAGATGAGTAGTATAAGTGACAGGTTGGAAGGTTTTATGTGCGAGAAGGAAGTGACCGACTCAGGTCTTGAAGCCTTTGGTGTGTTCGACAAGTTTGAAGCATTAGGTTGGGAAGCTGCTCTCAAGTGTTACGATGGAGAGAGTACGGTGTTATATGATAGGGAGATTGAGGAGTGGGCATCTACCTTGCGGTGCCCACCGTTTAAGAGAGGCTCAGATTTGAAGTTGATTGGTACTGTGGGAGGAACGACAGTGGAGATGTCTTTTGAAACGCTCAATCAAATTGCTCGGTTCAACAGTACGCCATCTAATTCGTATGTATATCCATCGGTCAAAGATCTGTTTGACCATCCTGACAAGAGTCTGCAATGGTATAATATATTATCGTCGGTATTGAAATGGGGGAGAGGTACAGGGTCGAATTTTAAAAGAAAGGAGTTAAGGATCGAAGCGCAATTGTTGATGACAGTATGTTTTTCCAATGTGGTACCCCGTCGGAGCAACATTTCAGTAGTGAGAAATAGTGATATGCCGGTTTTGGCCGCATTGATGACTGGCAAGCCGCGAATTTCCTTTCGCTACATAGCCATGTTAAACATATGGACGAGTAGAGAGAGCAACAAGAGAAAGTTAATCCCTCATTGCCGACTGATAACGGCGATACTGAAATTGCGTGGCGCCATTCCAGCAGGCGCAGTTGGGTTGAAGAAGGTATTCACGGAACATAAGTTAGATTCATTGGGGCCAGGTTGGATATATACCAAGAACGAAAGATACCATCAGTTGAAGAACGGTAAGGAGAAATGGAGAGTATTAAGGGAGGATGTTGAACGAGAAGAGGGTGAAGACCAAACGATGAAGCCATGGAGGTGGTTGGTGGTGATGAGAATGCGGGTGGTAGTAGATCCTAACAAAGGGGTTGGGACTATTCTTGGGGATACGCGTCATAAGGAGACAATTGGGCCCACATGGGTTCGATAAATGAGGTTGTGGAGAGGCATCGGCCCTCAACTTTTGATAATTGGTCGGAGGAGACCCGAGCACTTTACGACCACCAAACTTTCATGGGGGCTATCATGAACGGGCCGAGAAAGAGAGGCATGACCGCAACGAGATGTGGAACCCTGATCATGCCTATGCGCGCGAGCACGAATCAAACATGCGGTATATGGACGACAGGAACAGAAGAATGCACGAACAATGGCATGCGGGTGAGGAGGTCGTTCCAGATCCACCAAGTGTGGATTACACATTTTTGCCTCCATACGACGGCTCTGTACGATACCCCGAGCCTCCATTGCATCACTCCATGTGGGTGGACCCGATGCAGTCGATGGCACCACCACCACCATAATCGGGAGAGGGTAGAAGTGGAGCTTTTAACTTTGGTGAATTTTCAGACTTTATGACCTCCATTTTCAGGCCACCACAACTGCCCTACTATTGATTGGACTTCATCATACCAAGTGCACTTTGTTTTGTATATTTTGTGTATATTGGTGTTTTATTTTTATGCTATGTTTTGTGTATTTGGGGGGTCAGGAGGAGAATGTTATGGTAATGACAATTTATGGTGTTTTGTGTGTTTTATTTCCTAAAATCCATACATTCGGGACAATGTATCCCAAGTGTGGGGATGAGAAACTTTTCGTTAAATTTAAAAATTTTCGTTAAATTTAAAAAAATATATATATACATATATAAAAAAAATAGAGAACAATTGAAAGAAAAACACCGGAAAAGTGGTAAGATTGTCGGGGCAAAGTTTTGGTCCCCTTTCATGGTCATAATTCCCAAAAAAAAAAAAATCAGGTTTGCTTAGCTATGTTAAAAGTGTTGTCGAGTAGTATTCTAGGCAAGGTTAGCATGCTTTCGGTTTATACAATCACATAACATGCCACAGTCACTTGGGTATTGGGAAAACAAAGTGCGGTGTCGGAATGGTTATTCTCCGTTAGAACTTGTGCCATCAATGCATTTCAAGACCTCAGCTTGGCATAAATGCAAAAGTGATTGAGGCACTTAGGTTAAAACCTCGTCTCGGATGAGTGTGAGTGCGGGTTTTGGGGGTTGGGCCTCATAAATTACATATATGAGCGTGGATAATGAAAGGGGCGGGCGGTTGGTTCCTTTAGTAAACATATTTGGGCTTATTGTTCCTATTTAATTAACCTCGATGTATTTGTGAGACGATCCGGCTTGATAGGTTCTTTGTAATTGTAGTTGTTTTGATTCTAATCAATAGAGAGTAGTACTTAAGTGTTTATGCAAGTTATTATTAAAAAAAATAAAAAAAAATGATGAAAAAAAAATATTTGAAGCAATGTTTAAAGTCATGTGTATCGAGTTGATGATACAAGTCGTGTATATAGTAGTGTGTTCTTTTATTTAGTTTAGTTTTGATGTAACAAGCCGGGTCGGATCATTTGAGCCACTTTCTATATTCTCTATTCCATACCCTTACACCTAGCCCCATTACAACCCATTTAAGACCTCTTGATTTGCGTTTGTGTTAAAGCACGAGTAGGTGGAGATTTGACGGTGGTACAAGTGTATGCAAGGAGAATCGAGTATGATTGTTATATTTGGAATGGTCACCGATAAATGAGTTAATGAGTGACGGTGTGTTATGTATGAGTAAAGATCGAAAGCATGTTATGGTTGACTAGAATTATGTGTTTTAAAATATAATATCAAGTAAGCTAGTGAAAACCTTTAATTATGTGGGAATAGGGTATAACTTGGGACTTTAACTGAGCCAGTCTTGCGGTTTTTTTAGTGGTGTGTTTTGAAAGCAATTGTGGTTCAAATGTTGCTTGAGGGCAAGCAACGTGTAAGTGTGGGGATGTGACGGGTGGATCATGGAACCACCCTTAAATGTAGTAATTTCAGTTAAATCATATGCGTTTATGTTTAATTTTAAGCTTGGATTACTACACTATATCATATGATTGTAGGTTTAAAGAGGAAAAGGACGAAACAACAAGATCATAGGCGAAGACGGTGAAGGAAACGAAGCTAGAACGAGGAAATTATGAAGAAAACAAGAAACTTGAACTAGCTCCACCGTGGCCCACGGTGCAGACCGTGGACCACTGTCCAACGTTTGCACCCTGGGCCACGGTGGAGCTAGGTTAAGTTTCTTGTTTTCTTCATAATTTCATCGTTCTAGCTCTGTTTCCTTCACCGTCTTCGCCTATGATCTTGTTGTATCGTCCTTTTCCTCTTTAAACCTACAATCATATGATATAGTGTATTAATCCAAGTCCTTAAAATTAAACATAAATGCACATGATTTAACTGAAATTACTTCATTTAAGGTTGGTTCCATGATCCACCCGTCATAACAATATACGTCTATCAATCAAAAAACCCAATAGACTCATCAAACTCTAACAATTATCATCATTCCTAGGTAGAACCGACAAGTTTAGCTTGTAATCATATTTGGACAGCAGCTAATACTCACTAAAAACAACATATAACTCATCTCAAACATCAATTCAATCAGTCAATGATTAACAATAATCAATAACATGTCAATATCTCAAGCAATTGCAAAATTACTAATCAATTGAATATGAAAATCTAAGTGTTGAACAATGTTATGAAAGAAAGGATATATGATGAATATGGGGCTGCTCCTTGGCTGTAAAATTGATGGAGAATCCTCCCCGAACACTTGTTCTTCAATACTTCTTCCTCCTTAGCCTCCACAAGTCTCCAAACCCTAAGTGCAAAAACTTTTTTCTCTTCTTGGCTGCTGCTGGACTTCCGATCGGGATAGGGGCTGCCCACCTTAGGGTTTTTTTTCTATATTATAATATAAAGGTAGATTGGGCTTGTCCATGATGTAAATGGGCCGGGCTTTGAGCTTTTTCTTGAAATCGTATGCGTAAAAGGTCCATAACTGCTCAAGAAGCTCGGTTTTTCTTCCTGTTAACCCTTTGCCTACAAGATAATCAAAACTATGTAAAACCTATATAAAACAAGTTAAAATACATAAAATATAATATAATAACGTAGATAAAAGGCGCGGAAAATAAGTGTGTCTTATAACACATCAGTGAGAAAAATCAAAACAAAGTATGAATTCTGAACCAAGGAACGCCCAACCCAAAAAAGAAGAGAAGGGTTCGATCTGGTCCTGAATCCAGCTCCCGGAAAGTTCTTCCAAACAGTTTGATGCCAGGTCACTGATCGGGTAGAAGCTGAAAGATAGAAAGGCGGGTAAGTTTGATCAGCAGCACTGGACTCCCCTGAAGAAAACTCCATCGAAAATCTTAACAACAGAAAACATCGAGGTCAGGAAACCTCAACCACTTACTAGGCGGGTGAACCTTAACCCGAACAAACACTGCAAGTTTCATGAGGATATCGGTCATGACACAAACGAATGTGTAAGCCTTAGGAATTAAATTGAATCTGCTATTAAATCCGGAAAGCTTGAGCATTTGCTCAAGAACATGATGCAAGGCCCCCAGAAGAATACGACTTCCGCAGACAAAGGTCTTCCAAAGAAGCAGATAAAAGACTTAAACGCTCATATGATTCAAGGGGGCCTACTCGGAAATACAAGCGGATGGAGGCGGAGGAAGATGAATGAAAAAGTGAATCTGTGGTCTTCCCAAGAGTAAATGGGGGCCCATGCATGAAGCAACCGTTGATCGTCACAACACTGTTTGGATACTATCGGTCCCAATATGTCTTCTTTGACACTGGGAGTACATCCGATATCATGTACGAACAATGCTTTGAGCAGCTGGATGACGAAGATAAAGCAAAGTTGAAACTTGCGCCCCAGTTTTCGGGTTCGGGTATGAAGTTATGCACCCCAAGGGGGTCATAACATTCCCAGACACGCTCAGTGTCGGAATTCATACAAGGACCTAGGACGTCGAGTACCTAATCCTACCCGCAAGGTCTAAACACGACATCATTTTAGGATGAGTGGCGATTGGTGACTTCAAAGCCAACCCTTCTACAGCACATGACGCTGTCGGGATACCTACAAGAATGGGGATAGCTATTCTTCAAGTTAACAAACACTGTTACATGACGGAAGGATCGAAGCCTATGAAAGTCCCCAACAAGGCACTACGAACAAAACCGGAGAAATGTGTTGTCAACTCGAAGTACCCGAAACAGACCATTACTATCGGGGCAACTATTTCAGAAACAGTGCGAGTCTTTTTAAAACAATTGCTGATTAAAAACGCCAATATTTTTCTTGGACACCTTCAGACATGACAGACCTTCCAATAGAAATTTCAGAGCATCGGTTACGGGTTAACCCAGCTTATATGCCAATTGTATAAATGAAAAGGAAGATAGGACCCGAACAAACCAAAGCCATGAATGAGCAAGTACAATACTTACTGCATGCGGGGATCATCCGCGCAATTCAATACCAGACCTGGATTGCTAACCCAGTGATTGTCCCCAAAAGCAACGGCTCATGGCGCATGTGTATCTATTTCAAAGATTTGAACAAGGCTTGTCCGAAAGATTGCTACCCACTTCCAGAAATTGACCTGAAAGTTGACGCGGTGGCACCCTTCAACTTTAAGTGTTTTTTGGACGCATACAAAGGGTACCACCAGATACGAATGGCTGCCCGCGATGAAGATAAAACAACTTTCCATACTGACCAATGCACATTTTTCTACAAAATGATGCCATTTGGTCTGAAGAACGCAGGTGCCACATATTAGCGTTTGATGGACAATACGTTCCATGATCAAATTGGGAAGAACCTTGAAGTTACATGGATGACCTAGTTATCAAGAGCGTTAAAGAAGATCAAATGTTGAGGGACATCGAAGACGTCTTTTCCATGTTACGGAAGATCAATATGAAGTTGAATCCTTCAAAATGTTCTTTTGGGATAAAAGAGGGCAAGTTCCTCGAAGTAATCGTGACAGGGGAGGGGTTCAAGGAAAACCCAGACAAGGTCTAGGTAATCGCCCAAATGCTTTCCCCATCCTTAGTAAAGGAAGTGAAAACGTTGAACGGAAGATTGGTTGCCTTGAATAGGTTCCTCGCGAATCATGCAGCCAAATCTTATCCTTTCGTGTCCACACTGCGGAATTGCCTAAAACAGGAGCATTTCAAATGGACACCAGATGCTGAACAAGCCTTCCTTGAGGTAAAGAAGTGTCTTATGGAGCTTCCAACACTAACTACACCCCAGGAAGGAGAGCCCCTAACGCTGTATTTATCCGTGTCTGATATCGCGGTGGGGGCAGTTCTTTTGACGGACTAGAAGACCATACAAACACCAATATATTACGTCAGCAGAACGTTGGCAGATGCTGAAACCAGATACTCAATGCTAGAAAAACTGGTGCTGGCGTTAGTATATGTGGCAATGTGGTTGAAACGGTACTTCCAAGGTCATCCCATCAACGTGCTGACGGATTATAAATTGAAAAGTGTGTTGGCAAAGCCTGAATTATCTGGGAGATTGGCTAAGTGGGCAATCGAACTAGGGGAACACTCGATAGAGTAAAAAACCAGACCCGCGATCAAGGGACAGGTCTTGGCAGATTTTGTTACGGAAATACCAACCGACAAAATCCAGGAATGCCTGTATGAGTAGCAACCCCCGACCCGCACAGATGAAAGTCAGAAATAGACCTTATTCACGGATGGGGCATCCAGCGGGGAAGGCTCAGGCGCAGGTCTAAAGTTAATCAATTCAGACGGCCAAGAGTTTACTTATGCCATCAAACTAAACTTCAAAAGTACAAACAACGAAGCAGAATATGAGGCATTTTTAGCCGATCTGCGGATCGCAAAGAAACTCGATGTCAAGTTCTTGGAGGCCCGGGTAGATTCTATGCTCATAGCGGGCCAAGTCTCAGGAACCTATGAGGTAAAAAATGACAAAATGGCCTCATATCTATCCTAAGCCAAAGACCTCATGCAGCAGTTCATCTCCTGCAAGGTTGTTCACATAAAAAGAAGCGAGAATTGGCCTGCCAATGCATTGAGCAAGCTAGCATCCACAAGCTTTGAACACATGGGAAGAGACGTCCGAATCGAGGTTTTGGAGGCTCCATCCGTCCCTCAACACCAGGTCTTGGTCATCCAAATGGGAATAAATTCCTGGATGACACCCATCGTGAGTTACCTATCTTCCGGCACTTTACCGGAAGACAAGGCAGAAGCACGAAAGATCCGCCACAAGGTACTGTGGTATCAAGTCCATGATGGCGTCTTATTTTGAAAATCATTTCTCGACCCATTACTCAGATGTGTAGAAGCGGAAGAGTCCAACTATGTGATCCGAGAAATCCACGAGGGCATCTGCGGGTTACACGTAGGGCCAAGGATGGTAGTAGCTAAGATAATGAGTGCCGGGTATTACTGGCCAGGTATGCATATGGATGTACTCAAGGAAATCCGGAAATACGAAGCTTGTTAGAGGCGTGTGCCACAAACGTTGCGACCTCAAAACAACCTCGTCCCAGTAACCTCACCATGGCCTTTCCAGAAATGGGCCCTTGATATCATGGGACCGTTTCCGGAAGCACCCGGGCGGTTGAAATTCTTGCTGGTAGCAATAGATTACTTTACAAAGTGGGTTGAGGCCAAACCATTGGCTCACATCACGGCAGCAAAAGTCAAGAAATTCTTGTGGGAATACATTATTTGCCATTTTGGCCTCCCCCCAGACACTGGTTAGTGATAATGGTACTCAGTTTGCCGATAAGAACCTCTAGAAATGGTTGTCAGAACTACACATCAATTAGGTGTTCACTTCAGTGACTCACCCACAAGCCAATGGGCAAGTGGAACGAGCCAATCTAAGTATCAAAGAAGGCATCAAGACGCGATTGGGAATCAAGTGAATGGGGTGGGTGGATGAGTTGTCTCACATACTATGGGTGCATAGAACTAGCAAGAAAATCAGCAACTTTGAAACCCCGTTCAGTCTAACATACGGCACGGAAGCAATGATTCCTATCGAAATTGGTATCCCATCCGCGAGGATACTCTTGGTTGACGATAATGAGAAAGAACTCCGGTTGAACTTAGATCTCCCAGAGGAAAAAGAGAGTTGGCGGCCATACGCGAAAGCAAATACAAGAGCTAACTCTAGAAATACTATGACACGCGGGTCAAAATTTGTGAATACAACAAGGGAGACTACGTTTCCGAAATAATGAGGCATCAAATGCCGAGTTACCACGAAAGTTAGCTCCCACATGGGAGGGCCCATATGAAATTGATGTAAGTGCTAGGAAAGGGGGCATACAAGTTAAAGAAATTATATGGCACTTTAGTCCCCAGAACTTGGAATGTTGCGCAACTTAGGCAATGTTATATTTAATAACTATCTTATTGGCCTGCGTGCCTCTTGGCTGGCCTGTGTGCCAAGAATTTCGGTCTGCGTACCAAGTATTTTCTCTTTTTATCAAAGAATTGATGTTAATACAAATATAGTTAATGCCTAGTTCAATTTTTATCTCTAGTTTCTGTGAGGACAAGCCTGCGAGCCAATAATAGTCCGAATCCTATATTTTGGATATATAACGAGTTTAGCTAACACACATTTATATTGTAAATATACAAGACAAAATGTAAAACTCATGTCATATATATAACCAAAAAAGGGATTACTGGACCAAGAGGACAAATATATAACAAAAACTACTCTTCATCTTGAAGATAATTGCGTAGCTGCTGGACGCCATCCGCCCCTTCAGGGAAATCTTGGATAGCATCTTGGATGGAAAAATGCAAATTGTTACAGGCATCCATTTGGGCATCATATTTCCTATCCACATCCACAACATGAAGCTCAAAGTATTCCAAGGAGCGACCCTCCCGAGCAAAGGTTACCCCCTCCTGGAAACCTGCCTTGCGCCCTGAGTCACTTGACGCGCGAAGAAGTTCAGCAAGGCAGTCTCCTAAAATTGATCCTCCATGAATATGGGAGATAACCTGTGTCAACAAAACAATGGGTCAAGATATAATTCATAGATGAACAATTGAAATGGAACCCTTACCTTGGGAAGGCCTTCCTTCATTAACCAAGCCAGGCCAGAGGAAGCCTGTTCAGCATCTAACTTCAATGCGCCCTGCTCACCAATGAAGCGAGTGTTTTCTTTGATCAGATCTTCAATCAGTCGATCCTTCTCAGCAGAGGCAGCACGAAGCGTGCCGACGACTTCCTCTTGGGTAGCAAGGAGGGCCTCTAGAGCCTGCTTCGCCTTTTCCGCCTTGGTGAGTTCAGCCTCGCGGGTACGGACATGAGCACGTGCGGCTTCAACAGTAGCATTTTGTCGCCGACACGCCTCTTTCCAGTCCTTAGCAGCGGAGTCCTGACGGTGCTTCTCCTGCTCCAAAGCCCGTTCAGAATCTCTCAGATTCCACCTTAAGGTGTTAGCTTCGAGACGGTATTTTTCCTTCTTGGCCAGAGCTCTTCTAGGAGATCACCTTGAACGCCCTAGTTCCGGCCCATAAAGTTCCAGTCCTGGTATATCTCTTGGGTTGTCGAGACCAGGTTGGCCAAATGATATATATAGGAGTTCCCAAGAGACACCCGTGCACGGTTATGTTGGAACTCGCATTCCGTAGGAGGCACACCCACGTGAAGGAACTCAAAACACACTTCCCCGTCTGAAAACCAGGAAGAGGTAGTTAGGTTCCATTCCGGAACATGACGGGTGACACCTCCCTGCAAAACACGCCCCTTCCTCCTCTTCAAGAGAGCGAGGAGGTCGTGGAGTCCCAGACGATTGCCCCGCTGGCTCATCGATTCCTTGAGTAATTGGCGGGGACAGTGGTAAGGATTCCGGCGTAGGTATCTCTCGGGCAACGGAGCGGGCTACACCCTCCTTGGATTTCCCCTTTTCAGCGGGAGGGGTATCCAAGAGAATAACATTGTCTACAAAAAGCAAATCACAGAGTCAATATAGTGAAAGTATATGAACAACTCTATGAAAGGTACCTGGCGTGCTCTGCATACGGATTGCAACTCGGTCACGTAGGCGAGTCGTCTTCGCGCTTGGAGGAGAAGGAGGAGGGGAGAGGTTCATACCTCGACTTTCACCAGCAACCATTTCAGGGACACTGCTGGAAGAAGCTTCCTTCCTCTTGTGACCAAAAGCTGCACCACAATTACATTCATCAGTGGATAGATTAAAAAAAAAACAAGTGTCGAAACATGTTACCTGTCGCATACAAACCCTCAGAAATCATAGGTTCCTAACGGGTCTTCTGAGGAAACAAAAAATGATCTTTGGTCTTGTCAAGGATCGGGAGATCCCTCTTATCTTGGGCAACAAGCTGCATCGTCCCGGGCACTTCATTAATCAGGACGGACAGCAGAAGCCCTTCAGCTGCATAAAAAGCCAATGTAAGATCCTCAAATAAATATTTGAAAAGTATAAATATACTTACACCTATTCGGCTTCCGGAAGTACGGCAACTCATCTGGGAACGACCACAAATGGCTCATTCCAACCCTCACAAGGGCAGCTTCAGGGATGGGTCGCAGTGGGGTCATGGTCTGGGTTAGTTGGTGATACCACTCATGTCTTTCCGGACGTTCGACGTAGGGCAGAGCAAGCAGCGGTTGATCCGCCAACCGCCAGTACATAGACATCGGAATAATGTCCTCCCAGACCCAGAAAAACTTACTGGCCCATTGAGGATCAGTGAGAGGAGCATCAATTGCAACTGTCTTCCTATCCGTTGGTAGGCAAATGAATCGTCCGCTTTTGCAAAGCATACGGTAAAAGACAGTCAATTTTTCAATGGTCGGAACGATGCCACGCGCCTGGCAGCAAAACTCAAAGTGGCGCATGCGCATCATAGCTGACGCATGAAGCTAAGAAACATGTACCATGTTACTAGTGATGAGTTTACCCAGAAAATGGTGATCGAAGTCGGAAGTTCCCAGAGCTGAAAAATTCAGCATAAAGAGCCATTTTCCCCACCGGAGGGCGGTTGGCCGTCGAATCAGGAACTGGAAATTCCGGCTCCCATTTAGAAGCAATGCCATAGGCATTGAGTACAGCCTAAAACACCCTTTCATTCCAATCAACGGTGATACGATCGATAGTTTGAAGAACCGGACTCGACGACATCTTATAATCTGCTAAGAATCGATTTCAGCGAGCTATGGTTGCTAGTAGAAAAGGAGTTTCAAGAAATCGGAATGATGATAATCTCAGAAACCCGATGAACGTAAAGTAATTTCTCAAGAATTATAGAAAAGAAAGTAAAGAGCCGATGGATATTTATACTACACGCATTTAATGGGGTGTACGGTGGAAATAACTATAGGCTAATCAGGTTATGACACGTCAGGTGGGAGATCAAAGGTCCAAAATTCAAAATCCCGGGGTACAGCTGTCACCAACTGGCATACCTTTCACATCCTACTTATATGCAGAGCAGACCTGCCACATCAGCCACCAAAATAACCGGCGTATTCCTAGTTACACGGTAACTAGACAAACTAAATGTTTGACTGACATGCAAGTAAGTGATAAGGTTTGAGTTACAAAAAAGAACAAAGAAAAGACAAGTCTCAGGAAGGAAACCACTCGCAACTACTATGCGCGGATGATTGCATAAGAATACACAGATGCACAAGTTAAAGATGCATTTCAACAGGAGAAAATAATTTTTATTTCATCAATAACATTATTACAAGTACAAGGAAGATAGAAATATTTACAAAATATTCGTAAGTCTAATCCTCCTTGGACACATTCGCCTTTGCGATTAAATCATTGACATGAAGCCTCAGCTCGCTGACACAGGTAGGGTCGTGACGGTGTTCTTCACTATATTTCAAGATGTCAAAGGAGAGGCCTTTAAAAGAGTCTATATCGGCATCATATACCTTTTGACAGTCTTGTCCATGAAGCACAAACTCGGTAGGCGGGCGCCCCTCGTGAGCCATGGAATAACCTTCGACAAAACCAACTTGACGACCTGCCCGCGAGGAGCTAACCAGAAGGTTAGCAAGGCATTCCCCAAGTTCTGGCCCCTCCTTAATGAGCCTAACAATCTGAAAACAAGGGAAAGATCAGCTTGAAATTTCAAACAAAGGTTGAATCTGAAAGTATTTACCTTGGGGATGCCAAATTTAAGAAGCCAACGCCTCACATCTGTGGCATCGGTGAGGGTCTTTTGCAGACCCTCATTCTCCTCAGACAAGGAAGCAAGAAGATCGCCCTTCTCTTTTACCTCCGCCACGAGCCTCCGAACTTCTGCGTCCCAGGCAGATATAAAGTTGACTTGCACAGCTACTTGCTCTTCCAGACGTTTATTCTTATCTTGGACAATCTGGAAAGCAGCAGCCTTCTCCTTAGCCTCTGCCCGGGCGGCATCCCTAGCTTCTTCAGCCTCTTGCATGTGGCTAACAGCCCGCACAAAGTCAGTTTCCCCAGCAACCCAACCCTCGAACACTTCGCGGCTGGTTGACAACACATTAGCCAAATGATAGCTAAGTGCCTGTGCCAAACTAGCCTGGGTCTGGGAATGTATCCGGTTACGCTCGGAGGGTGGGAGGCATTGCTCAAAGAACTCTTGTGTAAGGCCCAGATCCCTGGGAACCCCACAGTTGGTAATCGTTCAAACACTCTTAAAATTAAGTAAACTTAAAAACCGTTTCTTCCATTAAAACAAACGTATCAGAGTATCAATTTTGCGGAAAACATGAAAAATGAAATAAGTTCCCGAAACCCGGGATTTTGCCCAAAATCCAAAGTAAATATAACTTTTATAATTTTTCTTGAAATAAAATATTCATAACAATTCTTCCTTCCAGTATGCCCTTCATCATCCAAGTAGCTCCGTGCACATCCAAGCGATAAGACATCCTCTTCCAAATCCAAAAACTTACACTAACATGCACACAAAGTCAGCTTGGGCTGAGTGAGTTCAAGTTTTAAGTAAAAGATATCAGTAGTAAAATCATGATAGCCATACCAAAGGTTTTCTAAAAGTAAAAGGGTACATCCATCTAATCATCATTATCGAACTTAAACATCCTCATACATACATATACAAGTGTTTATGTAAACATCCACTCAATAACATCCCTATATACATAACCGTATATATATATATATATGTGTATATATATATATATATATATATATATATATATATATATATATAACATCCACGTATAACATCAGGGTCGAGCAAACGTACAACCCAAACACGTAACATCAGTGCATGCAAACACGAAGTAGGCATACACAACATCAGTAGTCGAAACGACTACAACATCGCCAAATAGAGGCCAAGAAATAATGTATATCCATATATATATATATATATATATATATATATTTAACATCCCAAGGCTTACCATATACTAGCAAGCCTATATAAAATCATTTTAAAACATTTCATCAAGTAAGAAAACGTTTAGGTGCGCATGCTAGCCCAAAAGTAAAATGAGTAAAAAGGGCATCACGAACTCACCTAAGATCGATCGAATACTTGCAACGAGCTAGGAAGTTCCTAAGGGCACAATCACAAGCAAGGGCCTGTAAATTATACATAACGCGTTACTAAACTAGACTGTAGGAACACTCTAGCCTAATGGGACGTACAAGCCCAACACTTTGGCCCAAGGCCCAAAAACTCGGCCCAAGACCCAATACTTGGCCAAAGGCCCAACACTTGGCCCAAGGCCCAACAACTTGGCCAAAGGCCCAACACTTGGCCCAAGGCCCAACAACTTGGCCCAAGGCCCAACACTTGGCCCAAGGCCCAAAGATAGTCAAATCGGGTCGAATGCGCGTGAAATAACTCTTAAAACCATTTGTTAACCGAATCAGCCCCGAATGGACCAAATTCCGTCTTAACTCTTTTCATTCATCATAGGGTTGACGGTTCCTTTTTACAACACTTACTTTAACATTTAAACGAAAATTCGCGCACCGCCGACTCGATTGACTAAGCACTAACCACGACAGCCCGAGCACCAAAAAAATAATTTTTCTACAGCCCTTAAACCTCCCTAGAGTTGCACAAACTGAATCGGTCGGTCACCCGATCAACTAACGCATCAAACTCAACAATTTGCAATTCTCCACTTGATAAACCCTAGTTTTCGAACTAAAATCGATTGACCGACCTAAACACCTCCAATGACCATGATATTTTAATATGATGTAAATGCCATAACTGGGTATCTTTCTACACCGGAAACTCTAATTTTTATCCACAGGAAGTGGGTTAATTGCACTCTAGCCGAAATCTGCCCAACGAAAAGTTTCGGCAAAATTGAGCATCAAAACGATTAGGGGTGAGCAAAAAGAGTGTAGGGGATTGTAGTACATACCTTGAACTACCTCTAGGAACTTGGAATCAATCAAAAAGTCGAAACAATGAAGGGGGGGGGCTGCCTCTTGGCCGATCGCTGCAGCTGCTAGGTTTAGGGTTTTATTTTTTTTTATGTTATAACTTAAGATATTACACTCTAGTCCTTGTAGATTCAAGTGTAAGGAAAAATGGAAGGAATGGTTAGGTTCTTTAACGTACCGGGATGACGTGAAGGCTTCCGAGAAATGTCGGATGAATCCCGAGAATTATACACACTCAACGATCTTTAATTCTTGAAATCGGAATCAACGGGTGTTACATCTTGGCATACACGCAGATCTGTGAAGAGAGCGTCTGGACCAATGTTCCATGAGGGACGAAAAGTAGAATCCCCCTGAACATGCAATGATGAATGGTGGGAGGATTCCCCTTTCCTGCCCGTGGAAACAGGAGGGTCTTCATGTGTATCTTCAGGAGGCACAACCTCCATTTCCACCACCACCTCCGGGGGTTGCATGCTCATATCCTCGCCACCCTCAGTTTGCAAAATTACTTGAGGTGGGGATGGTGGGCGAGGAGCAATGACCGTTGCTGTTCAAGAAACAAAAGAAAGTTAGAAATGATCGCGAAGCAAAGAAAACAAAAAGGATGGAATAACAGAAACTAAGTACCTGTAGGCTCCAGGGTAGTAGTCTTCTTCTTAACTCGATCCTTAAGTCGAGTTAGCTTTAGTTTTTTGGGAGGAGGTTCCTCCCCTCCAACCTTCGATGCCTCCCCACCAGCGGGATCATGGGCAATCTTAGCTGCCTCCCCGCCTGCGGGATCATCGGCATTCTTGGGTGCCTCCCCACCAGTGGGGTCCTCAGAATCTTCGGTCGTCTCCCCACCAGGGGGATCATCGGCATCAGAATCTCTGCTGTGGCCGGATACGCCAGCAGTATCCGCCTTCCTCTTATTGCGGCACACATGATCTGCAATAGCACGCAATACGCCAGCATGAAAACTTTCTGGAGTACCGGATAGTGACTCCTCACTAGTTGCATCCTTACAAGAAGATTCTTCACTAGAAGAAAGGACAATCGCCCCGTCCGGTCGCATAATGGTAAGAGGTTTAGGGTTCAAGATGCACACACCTTAGGCCACCGCAGAATCATTGACTACCAGCTCGGTGCGACCGCAAGTCGGGAAGAGGAAATTCCCCTTGGTATGATCAAGGATAGGCTCCTGATCAATCTCCAGGGGCATCCGGAACATGTTCCCAGCAACTGTAGGAACAAAAACTTCAAAAAGCGAGCCCCCCTCTGAAACAAAGATAAGTTAAAGAAAAATAATATATCTATCTAAGAAGAAAGAGGAAAACAAACACAAAGTGGTGCAAGATCGAAGAACTTACTCCCATCGTCCCGGGAAAAATATGGTTGCTCGGTCGGATACGGCCACAAATGGCTTATCTCTACATGCACCAAAGCATACTTCGGAATATGACCCATAGGGGTAGGAGTCCGCGTCAGCAGTGCATACCACTCCTGACCTTCCGCGTCAGCAGATGGAAGGTGGGAGAATTTTTTGGTTAGCGAGCGGCGGGTCATCGTCTTCGGAATAATGTCCGTCCTGATCCAGAAGAATTTGTTGTTCCACTCGTATGCGCTCCTCGGGGGCTCCGTTCCTATTAATTTCTTCTGTATAATGAAACTGAACCAGCTCCCGCAGACCTGGATTTTGTAGATGGCCAAGAAGCGATCCACAGTTGGTCCTATCTCTAGAGCCTTACAACAGAACTCAAAGTGCCGGAGCCTCATGAGCCCGAAGGGATGCATCTGGGATATATGGATCCCAGTGATATCAAGGAAATCGCCCAAAAATTTTTGTAATGGGCAAACGGAAATTGCCAGTGGTGAAGAATTCACCATATAAGGCAATCTTCCCGGTCGGCGGTTTGTTAGTCGTCGATCTTAGAGAGAGAAGGTCCGGCTCCCACTCCGGTGCCAATCCGTATAAATTGATGATGTCTTGAAAGTCCGATACTTTCCAATTAATACGAATAATCTCCACCGCACCTTTCGAACCGTCCTTCTTACCCTCCTTGTCCTTGGCTCCTCTTTTCTTGTCACGAGCCATACCTATTCAAAATCTTGTATAAAGAACTATGCAGAAAGTGAGAGAAGATGAAGACGAAAAGATTTGGAGAAAATGTTTGCTAGTAAAAATGAAAGTGAAACGGTTTCCTCTATATATACACATCAAAATTAATTTGAAAGACAGGGGTACAAGTCACATTTCTCAGTTATCCAATCAGAATAAGACACGTTACGCAAGAACTGACAAAACAAATTGATTTTGAATCAGCCGCCTAAAAATTCATGCAACCACCTCGAGCACCACCCCTGACATGACTTAGACTGAAGACGTCCCGTCTCAGATGGTAAAACAGTTCTCCAGTTTAAAAAGCAACAGGAATCCCACGGGGCACTAAGATGTCAGAGCGGAGTCCATAATTCCACCCGCGACATCGACTCGCGAGAGCAACAGTGGATTGGGGGGACTTATAGAGGAAGGGTAGTAAGAGCTACCCGTGGGTCCCTAATCCAATATGCGGACCCTTACTCAACCCGTGGATCGTCAATAAACATACACGAGAGGAACACATGGGCAAACACTTGCGGTCAGCACAAGACCAGCCAAGTGGTCCATAGTTCCAGAAACATGCTTCGCGAGAACCCATAGTAGTCTGCGGATTACTAATGAGCATCCGCGGGAGGAACCCGCAAGCAACACAAGGGACTCACCACATGTATGATCCCCACGTGATATGGAAAAGCAGTTGTAACAAACTATTTCTAGAAGATTCCTCCATAACCACCTGATAGCGGCATCGGCCAATGGAAAGATGACACCTGGACACTTAATGGACGTCCCACGACGTGCACTGATAACAAATGGATCCAGGCTGTCACACCCAATAGTGGCTCGACACGTGTCCATTTAGTTGAGAGAGGAATATTACGATAGTGACAACTCCACCAATCACCTTCCCTCACCCCTTGGCTATAAATATTGACTTCATCTACTTCAGGTATTCATTCACTCACACACTCAAGCCTTACGCAATATACTTGTACTTTCATTGATTATTCCGATCAGGACAGTACTTATTCTCACGCCGGAGGGTGGTTACGGGAAGTCCCCCATCGTGTCCTTCCCGTAACGAGACTCACGGTGATCTGTTTTGCAGGCCGTTTGCTTAGATCTAACCTCATCACTGTTCAGTAGACTCACCTCTAGGGTAAACGTAAGTTCAGACTATCCAGTTCGGACTTGTGTTTCTTCAATTTCCAATTTGCCTTTTTTTTATTCCTTGTTTCTCTCGATACATCAATTCATTGATCCAATTTTCCAATTTATTGGTGCGCAGCGAAAAGCTATCTTTTGACTTGGAGATTTGATTACTACTTTGTATCGGTGATTGTAAATTTGAAATTACTTTTGATCTCATTGCAAATAAAAAAATAAAACACAGAATATCGTACATCACATAATACAAACGGATGATATTAAAGAAATCCCAACAAATGTATCTTCTTTTCATTTAAGTGGATTGATTTGTTGACCGACTTTAATCACACATCTTTCTAAATTGAATTAGGGAATGATGATACATGAAAAAAAGTAAAAAAATGAAGCCTTAAGTTTAATGAAATGATCGACCATGATTTTGATGATGGACGATGACGAAGATGATTTGCCAGAGAAGATCGAGCATATGAATAATTAGGAAACATTTTTTGAATTAATGATCAGAAAACTCTTAATCAAAACGATGTAGTTTTGATCGGTTTCATGTATAAATTAGATGTCTAACAGCCCCGTACTCGTTTTTTCCTCCTTGTAAGCATAAACAATATATTATATACCTTTTAATGCTGGCCAAACTGCAAATTAAATTTTATATACGCATGGCGATAAATATGTATGATAAAATAAAAAATGAATGTTAATATCATTTTTCTTGAACAATAAAGGTCTAGATACCCATGATCACCTTTCCACCTAAAGAACAGAACGTGATGACTCGGTTCAGGGGCTCACCCACCTAGAAGAAAACTCACAACTGACCAACTGGAGAAAGCTCCTGATTCAACCCGATACAAAATGTTTCAGACGAGACTCCAACCCATAACCCTCCATAATGAAATCCATAATCTTCCATAATGAAAGTCATTGGTGGCTACAATAGGACTAATTAGTGTTTGATAAGATAGTTTTATTTTTCACAATCCACACTCTTGTGTTTATGAATAGTTCTATTTTTGACTTGGCTTCTAAATGATGCGCATAATGCCAGAAAGAAAAAAAGGAAGACGATTAAAGTGAACATACATAAATAATTTGACCAATATATGAAGTGTAATCATTTGCCTGTACGGTGTTTAACCGGTGATGGCGAAATGCCGAATAAAAGTTTGATAAAAGAAACCGCGGACGAGTAGAGTAGCATTGGTTTGAGGGAATGAATTATTAGGGGCATGTTTGGTTGAGAGCTTTTAGTAGCTTTTAGGAGCTTCTAGCTTTTAATAAAAAGCTCATACTCAATTAAAAATCTTGTTTAGTTGAAGGAGCTTGAAACTTTTAAGTCATGAGAAAAAGCTTAAAGCTTGAAGCTCATACCAGTAGCGTTTAGAAAAAGCTACAAGCTTTTACTATTTTAAATTACTTAAATAACCTTCCAAAATAGATACATTTACTATTAATTTTTTAGTTATGCCCATTTTGGTCATTTTTATATTTTATTAAAAGCTTCAGCTACTCTGCAAAACATCTAAATATATCTAAAAAGCTATAGCCAACAGCTTCAAGCCACCAGCTTCCAGCTATAGCCACCAGCTTCAAGCCACCAGCTTCCAAACATACCCTAAGTGCTAATATTGAAAATCACATTTATGAGTTATCATGCAGTACACCATGGTTCTAAAATATTAAAATCAAATACGTTTACATATATCAATATAAATGATGATGTGGGTACCTTACCCACTTATATTATAAGTCAGGAAAGCATAGAAGTTAAGAAGCAGCAAACACAAGCTTTTAGACCAGGAAGCTCGAATCTCCCTCATCGAAGATTCTAGGTTGACTAAGGAAGCTACTCGCTGTAGTAAATCTTAGCAAAATAATCTCAGACATGACATAAACCTGAAACCTGCCATAAAGCATAGATGTTGACATGGCATGACAAATGCAGAAAACAAGTTGCACTAAAATGATATTACTTGTCTGCACGAGTTAAAAGATGAGTTGACCCTTTCCTTTTAAGAAGCTTAAGCTTTCCCGAAGAAGCTTCCGGGATGCCTATAAAAGGAATGCTTTACCCAACGATAACATTCATTCACACTTATCCTATTTCTCTCTACTCTCTCTTCATACTTACTCTATTATCACCTCCTGTATCATATCACTGATTCTCACACTGGAGGTTGATCGCATGAGACCCTCTCCTGAGGTGAGGCTAACCAGTCATGTTTCTTTGAGCTTAGAAAGTTTGGAAGTTCTGTTAGTATCACACTCTTGGACTACCATACCTTCATTGTCGCTATACTCGTTGTAACAACAAGTGGCGCCACCTTGGGGCTGACGCTACGTTGAACAAAATTCCGGTAGTTTCAATCCTCCTGTTCTCAAGTATTCTTCTTGTATGCTTGAAAAGAGTACTCCCATCAAGGGTTTTCCGTCGAATGATGATCGGCCTCAAGATAACTCCTCATCGAAGGATGATATCGGCTATACTTCTCCAAAAATGAATAGACCGTCAGCCACACCATCATTGCAAGCCTTCTAGTTTCAGACACCACCCTCGTCCAGAAGTGGTATCTTCTCTCCATGGGATTTACTTCCCATGGAGAAGATGGACACGACTCTGGAAGGTGTTAAATGATATTTTGTTCAGCTAAGAGAGCTAATGAATAACTACACTCAAGAAGAACGAGAAAAAGGGGTGAGAATAAGGTTAGACTACATTAAAGAACCTGATACACACTCTCCCTGATGCCTAGTCTGCCAAACATGAGTACACCTTCCCCATCGGGAAGAAACACTTAAAGACCAAGCAGCTCACCAGGGGAGGAAGCTGAGAACATGAACCCTCCTCGAGGAAGGGTAGCCTTTCAGCTTCACCTATAACTCCAATGGGAACAAGAGAGTATACCCCGAAGCAACTGTTCCAAAGCTCATCTACTGCAATACTTCCCCTAACAAGTACTTCCTTGGTAGAAGCCTTGATGTCCTTGCCTTTGATAAGAAGCATGGTTGCCTCATCATTGGTAGGATCCATGTGCTCCATGTCTCAAGCTTACTTACAACCAGACGTTATGCTTCCTGGCATGACATATCCTCAGATGGCTGCACTTATGATGTCCTAGTATGGCCAGCCATGGCCAGGGAGCCTACATGGCAAGCTTCCCAAGGCTTCCTAGCCACAAGCCAACCCGAGGTAACTCAAGCTCCAAGTATCATCACCACCAGTGCTGGTGACTTAACAAACTTGGAACCTTATCGACCTTACAAGTGTTCGACCTTGTCATGCTTCTCTGAAAAAATAGCAATGTTTGATTTCCAAACAAAGGTGAAGATGCCATCTAACATAAAAGCTTACGATGGAACGGAAGATCCAGTAGATCACCTCTAGTTCTTCAATGGAGCAGCTACTGTAGAGAGATGGAATAATGCAGTCCTACAACAAATCAAACAAAAGGAGCATGAAGACATTCGAATCTTCATGGAAAGACATAAAAAAGAGTGCTTAAACTATAGTGGCGCTTCAGAAAAGTTATGTGTTTTAGGCTACATGAACGCCATCAAAGAAAAGAAGCTCGTGAGACGATTCCATGAAAAATTCCCCAAACTATGAAGGAAGCTTTCTAATAACTGTAACTTACTTTTGAGGGGAAGAAGCTCTAGACAACCAAGGAATGAGAAAACGTGATCATGGAAATTGGAGAAAGCATTCCTCAGAAGGAAAGAAGCCTTGATTCCAGTTCTTTGTAGAGAAGCATCCACCAAAGCACTATGAGCATAAAAGGTCAAATGATAGAAGCCATCCTTCTCGATAACAAAGTCCTCAAGAGAGGGAGAAGCTAATCTTCACTGTGTTGACTAAGACTCCACAAGAACTATTAGCCACCGAGGATATTAAGCATAACTTTCATCCTCCTCGTCCTTCATCTAAGCCAACAAGCAAGTGTGATGCAGTTAAGTTTTGTGCTTTTCAAAATGACACTGATCATCATACCAATGATGTTTCCAGCTAAAGAAGCAACTTGAAGATACTGTCCAAAGTGGTGAGCTAGCTCACCTACTTAAGGATCCCAAGGATGGTAAAGGAGGTGGTGTTAGAGCATAATGTCTATTTCTAGGGTCTTAGATGTGTTAGATATGATTGTGTAGAACTAAAATGTCAAATGTATAGTTTGTGTTAGTTAGTCAATGCATAAGTCTTCAAGTCAACTCATATCATATGCGGCGTATATGATATACGCCGTATATCATATACGGACTTGATTAGCTTGTTCATGTTTCCTATAAATAGGGGACTCATGCGTTAGTATATAGAATTTTGGGTGAATGTTAGAGAGAGAGAGTAGAGAGAGAAAGTTGCTACAAAGTCATATCTTGTAATCTTTCAAGTTATCAATGAAGAATATGCTTAATCTTTACTTGTTTTGTTCACTCTCAATGGATTCCGCACTTTGAGATTCACGCTGTAACATCTAGAGATCCTGATTGTTGTATTCATCAGCAAGGCATCGCATTTCAAGTGGTATCAGAGGTTTATGGCTTGTTACTAGCTTGAACATCACATGTTTTCAAGGCTTTTGTCTCTATCTACAATTTCAACTGTCAAAAGTTCTTCAAACTCTCACAGTGCGTTCAATACACATTCGTAACAAACCCTACAAAAATTCATTCAATTCCGACATCATTTGCATCCTCAAATTCCAAAATCATTAACATGGAAATTTTCACTGTATATGTCATGACTGCTTATATGTTATTCACGTATAATATATACGGCGTATAACATATACACCGCATACGTTATAAGGTGACCACTTATACATTGACCTCATACATATACGTTGACCTTTCTTCAAAACATATACGTTGACCTCATTTGACCAAGACTTATACGTTGATTTTTCTTGGAGTTCAAACATATCCGTTGACCAAAGAAGATATACGTTGACTGTGATCAAAATGGAAAACCTAAGTGCTTTCGTATCACAACCGTCTGTCTTACTTCAGAACATTAATTTGGAAAATGAGATGGGTACAGCCAATAAGCCTCCTAAGCTTCTTAGGATGGAAGATTATCCTTCGTGGGCCGAAAAATTTGAGACATATGTTCAGGCATTGAACTACGAAACATGGACTGCCGTTGAAGAAGAATACATCATCCCTAAGAATGAGAATGGGGAAAACTACAGACTGTCACAAATTGCAGATATAGATAAATCATTGTTTCTCAAGGAAAAGAAAATGCTTAATCTTTTCCAACAAGCCATCAAAGCCGAGATTTTTCAACTACTACAGCACAATGGATCTTGTTATTCCATTTGGCATGCATTATTGAACAAGGATCGAGGAAGCCTTGATATGCGTAAGAGTAAAATAGCACTGCTTAAGAAAGAATTCGATATTTTTACTCAAGTTAAGGGTGAATCCTTTACTCAGTTGGTTGAAAGATTCTACTATCTTATGAATGAGATGAAAAGGCTGAAGATTAATAAGCCTGAGTATGAATACATCGGTAAACTTGCTGATGCGTTGCCTGAAGAGTGGGGTACTTTCATAATGATTCAACAATCTAATCCCCTTGCTTATTCTTGTTTGAAACTCGCAAGTTTTATTGAGAAACTTGAAGCTCATAATCTGGAGGTTAGAAAGAAACAAAAGATGAAATCCACAGCTATGTCACAAGATGTGGGTTTGTATTACAAAGTTTCTGATTCAAGTGCTGTTACTCCAAATCCCAAGATTCCTACTGCATTTTGTGCTGAGTCAATCAGTCAAGCTTGTGTCACTGCTACTCCTCAGTATAGTAGTTGTTATTCAGGAACAATCCCTAGTGCTCAAGTTTCTAGTTCAAAGGAAAATGATGTTATCCAATGCAACATTGCAGTGAATCTGAAGAATACTGGAAACACGACCACTAACACTATCAAGGAACACATGGGTTTTCTAGGATATGTTCTAGAATCATATGAGTGTTTGGTGGCGGGTCGCATTGGAAATTATTATATGACTAAAGAAGATAATGATCAGATTGACCCATAGGAAATGGAGATGATTGACATAAGATGGTGCATGGCTAGTGTTATAAGAAGGGCACAAAGATTCAAAGAGATAACTGGTCAGAATGTGCTTGATGGTACAACTTCTAAATTAGGCTTTGACAAGTCTAAAGTTAGATGTTTTTGTTGCAAAGATAAAGGACATTTCAAGGGGGAATGTACTAGCAAGATTGTTGATGATAATAATGCTAATCCTTTTGGACGAGATTACTATAAACAAGCTATATATCATCACCAGAGGGAGAATCATCTAAGGGGAAGAAAACTTCTGAAGCATCAACCTCGCAGAAAAAGGCAACTACAGCCCAAGTTGATGAAGGTTTTAATTGGAGTTAGGTATTCCAAGCTAATGTGGCTCAAGTGGTTGACAAAGACAAACAGGAGGTTAACGATGAGAATATGGGTAAGATGAATAATATGGTTGAAGACAAGGATGAAGTTGAGACTCAATAGTCTAATGATGCAGTTGAAGACAAGAATGTGGATGAAGATAACAACAATGAGAAAGAAGCTGTTTGTGATACTTCTGATAATGAACTTCCTCGAACCTATGATAAAATTCATGAAGTTCCTTCTGATTATCTTATCTCATTATTTCCTCCTGATATTGTTGAAAGTTTTGCAGGAAGGTTTTATGAGGAGGATGTTCCACAAGAAAAAATTGATTTTGGTGTGGAAGAAAATGATGAAATTTCAGACGTTATCAAGTCAGAAGATGAGGAGGAGATCGTTTTTGTTGATGAAAAGATGGCTGAGAATAAGGTTGTTGAAGGAGTGGTAGAAGAAATCACTGATGATGACTCAGAAACGGCAAGTGAAGAAGTAATTGATCAAGCGTTCATGGCCAATGAGGTAATTCAAAACTCAAATCTATGTGAAAAATGCGAATTACCTTGCTTTAAATGTGATTTTAAAAATCTAGAAATCAAAGAATTAAAGAAACACTATGATAAATTATTGTTTGATTTAAATATTGTTAATGAGGCCTACATGAAGCTTTAATCGTGTTAAAAGGCTCTTTGGGAAAAGATTTTACAAAACCAAAAGACAATTTCAATGCTTAAACACACGGTTGAAGACAAACAGATTGCCATTAACAGACACATTGATGAAAACGCAGCACTCAAACTTGAGCTTCAAACACTCAATATTGAGACTGAACGAGTTAACCTGAAATTGGTAAGCTACGCTGCGTCGTCATATATACTTGATCACATTATCCCCAAAACATCATCAAAGAGTGAGGATAATGATACCGAAAACTTAAAAGAAAATTATCATACTGTGCCTCCACCTTTGTGGAATGACTATGTTCCAAAGAAACCAAAAGGTTTTAAAAAGGCACTCAATGTGGAAATCAATACGCCACAGCATGATATTTCTAAATATGTTGAAAATGAGAGTTTTGGTTGTGATTCTGCAACTAGAATAAAAATAGCAGAAGATGTGTTGAATGAGGAAAGTGTTAAACCTCATGGGTTGGGTAATCATAAGAGTGATTTGGATAAACAAAAGAAAGTAGATGAAAACTCGCCAAGATTTGCAAAAACAAGTTAATCAATTTCAAGAGAAAAAGATAAAGTTTGTACTTGGCAAAACTTCAGAGTCTGAAAAGGAAATTGAATTCAGAAAACAGTTAAATGATGAATTTTATTGTTTGAAAGCTGAACGTGATCATGTTGAATCAATATCTCAGATCAATAAGTTTATTGATAGGAGACGTTGTTTTGGTTGTAATGAGTTTGGACATGTGTTTTACGCCTGTCCTAATCGATACAAACAAGATCACATTTCTAGTAAAAATTCTCAAAAGATTGTGAACAAAAGACTTGGATTAGGTTATTTGTGTGATAAGAAACCAGGCTGTGTCATTGAAAATGTGCAAATTTTAAAAAGAAATGAGTCAGTGAATGCTAAAAGGAGTGTTCAAAATGATGTGTTAAAATCAACAATTCCAAAAATAGTTCAAACATCATTTTATAAAAAGAAACAACCTGTTGGTCAAAACTAGGTACCGAAATCTGTTGTTAAAATAAATGAGTGTGATGAGAAAGTGAATTCTACATCTGAGTCACCAACATTAAATGAAAAATCATTATCATGTGATTCAGAAGTTCAGGATGATAGGTTGTTGTTTAAACATTTTAAACAACCCAAGACCAAGAAGGCTTGGTTTTCCTTGTTTCACTAATCCGTTAACTGTATGTGCAGGGGCTTCCAAGATCCCACGATTCTCGTTGGATAATGGATAGTGGAGCCTCTAGGCACATGACAGGTACTCTCTACTTGCTAAATTATGTTAAATCAATAAGAGGAGGGTATGTTGGCTTTGCTGGTAATCAAGGTGGACAAAATGTTGGTGAAGGAACTTTAACGAATGGAAAGGTTACATTCGAGAATGTCAACTACATTTCTGAGTTGGAGAATAATATACTAAGTATATCCCAGATTTGTGATAAACAATTCTCTACACACTTTACTGATCGAGAATGTTTGATTTTGAAACCGGGGTTCAAAATACCTAAGGAATGGATCATTATGCGTGCTCCTCGTGTGAATGATCTTTATGTCATGAACATGTACAACATCTACTTCATCAGGGTCTGCTCAGTGTTTCATCTCAAAAGCATCTGAATGGGAATCTGTACTATGGCATCGGAGGATGGGACATATAAGCTTGAGAAAAATGAACCATCTGGTTCACAGAAATCTGGTAGAAGGAGTTAACTTGAGAAACTTTCAATTGACTGAAGAGTGTTTGGATTGTAAGAAGGAAAAGCAAACGAAGAAATCTCATCCAAAGAAACTTGTCAACTCCATCAACTTACCTTTTGAACGTCTTCACATGGATCTATTTGGTCCAGTAAATGTCAAAAGTATCACAGGCGAATTGTATTGTCTTGTGGTCACTGACGACTATTCAAGGTTTTCATGGGTGATGTTTTTGGAATCTAAAGATGAGACATATGATTCCTTTATGGTTTTGTTCAAGAAACTGGAGACATTGTACAATCTGCCAATCCGTCGTATCAGAAGTGATAATGGGACGGAATTTAAGAAAAACAAAATGCTAGAATACTGTACTAAACGGGGAATTCTTCATGAATTCAATGCTCCTTATACTCCACAACAAAATGGGGTTGCTGAACGAAAGAACCGGACTTTGATTGAAACGGCTCGAACTATGCTTTCTGATTCAAAATTACCAGTTAAACTTTGGTCTGAAGTAGTAGCGGCAGCTTGTTATACGCTTAATCGAGTGATTACAGTAAAGAGATTTGGTAAGACGCGTTTTGAGCTTCTGAATCGTCGGAAACCCAATTTGAAATGGCTTGAACCATTTGGGTCAATATGTACTGTTCTTAAACCAACTGGGAAATTTTGTCCTAAATCCGTGGAAGGATTCTTTGTGGGGTATGCTTGTCCACTCAGACATGTTTACATTCCTAGCCTCCACAAGATCGTAAAGTTCAAAACGTTGACTATCAATGATACACTCCTACTATACAAAGACCAGGAGATTTAAGGCTGTTCGATTATGAGAGTCTATGGGAAATTTTTAACTCCCGAAGGTAGATTCATCTGAAGAAACTTTGATGATGATCTACAATCAACAATTATCAGAAAATCAAGAACTTGTGCCTGAAGAACCTGTGTCTGTTTCTCAAAATGTACCTGAAAATGTTCAATCCGAGGATGTTCCAGAAACTTTTCCAGTTTTTGATACAATGATGACACAGATGAGGAGATAATTGAAGCAATCTCTCCATTCATTTCTCATATTGAAGAAAATGTTACAAATCTTCAATCCGAAGTGTCAGTACCTTTAGAGGTGATCCCGAGAACTGTTTCTTACCTTCCCAAGGAGAATATTATAGGAGATCTGAATGCGGGAAAACAAACAAGACGACAACTTAATCAGAATCTTCAGTGTTTCTATACTCATATTTCTCCGTTACAAAATCGATTCTCATTAAATTGTTTGATTTCTCAGGTAGAACCAAAGACGTACAAAGAGGCCCTAACAGAAGAAAGTTGGGTGAATGCAATGCAAGGAGAATTATGCAGTTTGAGAAGCTCGGAGTCTGGAAATTGGTAGACTTGCGTGAAGATAAAAAGCAGATAAACACCAAGTGGGTGTTTAAATGCAAAAGGGATGAAAATGGAATTACTGTAAGAAACAAGGCAAGATTAGTTGTTTTGTGATTCAATCAAAGAGAAGGTATCGACTACAATGAAGTTTATGCACCAGTTGCAAGGCTAGAGGCTATTCGGATCTTTCTAGCATTTGCTTCTTGGAAAGGCTTTAAGGTTTATCAGTTAGATGTTAAGTCTGCATTTCTTAATGAAAAAATCAGTGAAGAAGTCTATGTGGGACAGCCACCAGGGTTTGTTGATCCGATTCACAAAGACAAAGTGTATCTACTTGATAAAGCCCTTTATGGTCTCCATCAGGCCCCGAGGGCCTGGTATGAGACGTTGTCTCAACATCTTTTGGACAACGGGTTTATCAGAAGAACCATCGACTGTACACTCTTCACCAAATTTGTTGATGGACATCTACTGATCTTGCAGATATATGTCGATGATATCATCTTTGGGTCGACAAACGATGTTTTGTGCAAGCAGTTTGAAGAAGTAATGAAGAAGAAATTCTAAATGAGTGCAATAGGGGAGATGAAATTTTTCCTTGGACTTCAAGTAGAACAGTTATCAGATGGAATTTTCATCCATCAGACCAAGTATGTCAATGACGTATTGGCGAAGTTCAACATGACTGATGCATCGGCTATCAGTACTCCTCTACTATTGAATCATGGTATTGGTCCTGATCCCAACGGGGAGAAGGTTGACCAAACCTTATACCGATCTATGATACGTTTATTAATGTATCTTACTACTTCTCGCCCAGACATCATCTATGCTACGTGTTTGTGCGCCCAATATCAATCGAATCCGAGGGTCTCACATCTCATGATCGTCAAAAGAATTCTACGTTATCTCAAGGGATGTCTGGGGGTCGGTTTCTGGTATCCTAAAGAAGATGAGTTTGTCTTGAAAGCATATTCAGATTCATACTATGGAAGCTGTAAGTTCAATGCCAAATCTACAACGGCAAGGTGTCAGTTCTTCGGCAAGCGTCTTGTCACCTGGAAATGCAAGATACAAACCACGGTTTGTTATCTACTTGTGAAGCTGAGTATGTAGCTGCTTCCAGTTGCTGCTCTCAGGTTCTTTGAATACAACAACAGATGCGGGACTACGGTTTGAATTTTCTTACTACCTCTATCTTCGTAGATAATATTGCAGCTATTTCCATTACTTAGAATCCTGTAAACCATTCTAAAACTAAGCATATTGAGATACGGTATCACTTCATTCGTGATTGCTACGAAAAGAAGTTGATTACTGTAGACAAAATTCACACCGATGAACAAAAAGCAGATCTTTTCACCAAAGCTTTTGATAAGTCAAGATTTCAATACTTATTAAAACTTAATGGTTTAAAAGTTTTGGGCGGTGTTGATAAGAGGGTTACCGAGATTACAGGTGTGTTGGATACCTTGTGATCCTGAACATCAGAGTCAAATTTTCTTTTGTACATAATTTCTCATACAGTTTTTGATTTTAGGGGGAGAAAATTTTCATGAAAAAGTAAAAACATTAAAAATCATAAAAAGCCAAAAACATTAAAAATGTTGCTCCTCAGAAAATGAGTTTTTAAAGTAAAAAGGGAAGATGATAGTACATTGATCATCTGGTCCCAAATCCAGTAAAAAGTAGACATAAAAGGATAAGTGCTTAATTGTATTAGTTCTTTGGTAGGCCTTTAAAAACAAACAAGTAAGGAATAGTAGGTGATATAAATTAAAACAGCCAAATTGATGGAGTATTAGTTTCTAACAAAAGTCTTGATAATGATGGTAGAAATGTAATAGCTGGTCCTACTCAAGCCTTTTAATCAGAATGATCGTTTAAAATTGTTAAAACATAGCTATCAGTAAGTGGTTAACGCTTCAACGATGTATGGTCTTATGGCCTTAAATCCTGTATTGATGGGATGCTTTAAGGTTCCTGGATCCATAGGGTCTTTATGCGGTTTAATCATCTGGGTATTCATTTCGATGAATATTTAAACAAAGCTTTAAAAGGCAAACCCATAGATTATGCTGCTTTATAAGTCATTTAACTTGATCGCATAAGTACTTATGTACTAAACTCATTACCGACTTGATCAAAATCCGCTGTTAGACACACATTGTCCCCTTGCTCGCGTCCTATTACCATTAAGAAACAGACAACAAGGGACACAACGTTTGCAAGCTGACAGATAAAATCGTGCATACTCATCCATGGGAAAGGACCTTAGGGTATTTCTTGATAACGGGGATATGTCTTGTAGTGGGGATTATTTGCTGATATGCTTAAAATAAAAGTAATTTTATCTTCTGATTCTAAGGTTTAAGTCAAGTTAGGGTGACTGTGTAAAAATCAAATTAAGCCTGAATCAAGATTAGAACTAATAATTTCCTGAGATTTTGTGCTTAATTGAACCAAATTTGTAAGTCCCCCGGGGGCGTTGCCGATCGATACGAGATCCGCACGATGTCTAGGAGTGCGGAATCCTCCTAGACTCGTTTATTGGTGTAGAAGACGAAGAACACGATTACACATACAAAAACACACGAACAAACACACGAACGGGATAAACACATCTGCAGATCTTTTATATAATAACCGAAACACTTACATACCAAACATGAAAACAAATACACGGCCGACCCGAGGTGAGCTCTACCTCGGGTCGTCCCACACGACTCTCTCTAACGGTTTCTCTCTAGCTACTTGAACTTAACACACAAAACTCTTAATTTCTGGATTACAAACCCTAAACACGACACACATATATATATAAACTTCGTGGGCTTGGGCCTGTAGGCGAAGTTGTTACAACTTCGCCTATGGCGAAGTTGTTCTAACTTCGCCTATGGCAGAAGTTGTTACAACTTCGCCTATGGCGAAGTTGCTCTAACTTCGCCTATGGCGAAGTTGCTCTAACTTCGCCTCCACAACGCTGAACAGAATTGCATAGCGACGGTCACAAAACATGCACCAACAGACTCCCCTTTGACCGTTGCTCTTAATTCTAACAAACACAAAAGATCATCTGTTACAAAACATGCACCAACAGACTCCCTCTTAACTGATGATCTTCTGTTTGCCCTTCAACCAGCCGTGTCTGAAACTGTCTTGTAGCTTCACAAATCTAACAATCACCCAGCGTCTTCCATATCAGATCTCCCCTTCAGTGTAAGCTTCTCCGACAATATAGATTGAGGTCTTTGAAATGCATGCATCCTCGTGCCTAATTGATCATCTCAACCAATCACGTGAGTCCTTCTGACTTCACAACACGTGAAGTTCTTCTAACTTCACCAACACGTGAAGTTGGGCTCCCTCCACAACTTCACCAACAAGTTGGCATACGATAAGGTTTAATCTTCAACTACTCAACATCAAGTGATCAATTTCATCACAAAACCACCTTGACAGAATCTAACACACATGACCAATAATTAATCCGAAGCATCTTCAATCACCAGGGATAACAATCCAGAGCATAAACACTTTAATTCCCGGTTAAATCCAACTGTTCCAGAATTTTCACTCTAATAAATAAGCATCACGTTTCAGGATCCAATTCTCGAACGCCTTGAAAATAACATAAATAATATGCTCTGACCGCAATCCAGTAATGACGAAAACCTTCAGTTCAATTTGACTTTCTTCAGTTGGTCAACCTCGAACAACAACTATTTCATTTGCCCACAAACACCCAAATATGTGTCAATATCCAGTTTCAATCAATATCTCATTCACAAACTCAACTCCATATCCAGAGTTGACACGTATTTGTTCACACGTAAGACCCAGAGATAACAAGTTTCACTCGTTGACGGAACAACACCTCCGGTCTCACAATAATCGTGTACACCTGGCCATACAGACGAAAACTCCAAAACACTTTTTTTTTCTCGTTAACTTCGCCTAAAGTCAACATCGCCTGTCCATAACTTCGCCTGGCTATAACTTCGCGTGGCTAAAACTTCGCCTGTCAATAACTTCGCCTGTCAATAACTTCGCCTGAGATAAGCGAACTTGTGAGGTATGCGAAGTTGTGAATAACTTCGCTTAACCTTATATCTTCGCCTAAACCCTAAAATTTAAGCGACAACTTCGCCTGAACCCCAAAACTTCGCCTGCGGCGCTGATTGGCCAGAAACGATCAGAAATGTGAAAGAAACACCAAAACGCAGATCTCGAACCATAGCATAAGAGCCTAAGGCTCTGATACCATTTGTAAGTCCCCCCGGAGCGTTGCCGATCGATACGAGATCCGCACGATGTCTAGGAGTGCGGATCCTCCTAGACTCATTTATTGGTGTAGAAGACGAAGAACACGATTACACATACAAAAACACACGAACAAACACACGAACGGGATAAACACATCTGCAGATCTTTTATATAATAACCGAAACACTTACATACCAAACATGAAAACAAATACACGGCCGACCCGAGGTGAGCTCTACCTCGGGTCGTCCCACACGACTCTCTCTAACGGTTTCTCTCTAGCTACTTGAACTTAACACACAAAACTCTTAATTTCTGGATTACAAACCCTAAACACGACACACATATATATATAAACTTCGTGGGCTTGGGCCTGTAGGCGAAGTTGTTACAACTTCGCCTATGGCGAAGTTGTTCTAACTTCGCCTATGGCAGAAGTTGTTACAACTTCGCCTATGGCGAAGTTGCTCTAACTTCGTACTTCCACAACGCTGAACAGAATTGCATAGCGACGGTCACAAAACATGCACCAACAGACTCCCCTTTGACCGTTGCTCTCAATTCTAACAAACACAAAAGATCATCTGTTACAAAACATGCACCAACAAAATTAAAAGTATCACAGGATTTCTTGAATCATTTGTTTTTGCAAGGTTTAGGTGGACAACAATACCATTGACCAACTTAACACCAGTCATAATAAACGTTGAAAATAAAACTGTGACGGAAGGACAATTTGGTCAATATGATTCCCTGCTCGAACTCACAAAAATATGTGAACTTTGTTATTGATTTCAGGTTTGTAAATATTTGTTGAATTACATTTGCTATTTGTTTTCTTTTGAAAAACCAAAAAGATTTTCTTTTCTGATTTAGTTTTCAACTATTGATGGGTGGCTGAACTATATCTCTGGGGTTTTTCATTGAACAACAAATCTTGTTAAGTTTCTTCAAAATCAAAAAGATCAAAATGTGTATCTTTTTTCAACAAGGTCATTAATTTGGACTTGTTTCAAAACAGAAATTTTTCAAAAGTTGAGCTTTATTTAAGTTATTTCTCTAATGTACAAGGACATTAAGTTGTACTAATGACATTGCATTGGTGAGAACAAGTCATGAAATCAAATGTTTGATAGGTCATACTTATGCAACGTATAAGTATGAGACTTATACGCCGCATAAGTTATGCGTCGTATAAGTCTTACACTTATACGCCGTATATGTGAAGAGTATATATATGATATACGGCGCATAAGTCAATACTTATGCGCCTGACTCTTCAAAACCTTTCTATCTTGCAAATCAGTTAAATTGTGTTTTTACCATCAAAGTTTCCGTGAGATTTCTGTTTTGGTGATATACACACCAATCCAGTTTGTTAAGGTGAGAATGATTCTATGTTTTTCAGATGAACAGTAACTGAGGTTACGAATAAGTTAGATTTGTTTAGATTCATCAAGTCTTGATATAAATCTTCATCATATAACAATCACATTGAAGTTTCGAGTGTAGTGATAACACTTAATTGGGTTATTACATGTTTATTTGTTCAGATCTAAAACATATTGACATATCCGTTGATATAATATGTTGTTGTGCCATTTAAATGTTGATTAACCACCAAATTGAAGACGAAAGTGTGATAAATGTACATTAACGAGTCTTGTAGAGTGATTTTGTTTGTAAAAATGTTGCAGATCTGGGAGTTTGATTTTGGTCAAAACATTAACATATACGCCGCATACGTCAGGATATATGCGGAGTATAAGTTATGCGTTGACCAGGGTCAATAACCAACATATACGTTAATACAGACATAAACGCTAGATCATACTTAAACGTAAAATTTGTCATATATGTTGAAATACACATATACGTTATCACACATATACGGACATATATATATGTAGATAAAATGACATATGCGTTGAATGATTGAATTTGATTTTAACATGTTTATCTGCTTGTGCTTGCAGATGGGCAAGAAATTTAAGATTACTGATCAAAAACACAACATTTGTGCTTATCTGAATGAAGAAGATCCAAAAGCTGCAAAGTTTAAAGTAATCATGCCATTCTTAAAAAGATCCAGAATTTTCAAGGCAATTACACATTCAGTAGATCCGTATGAAAGTGTTATGACTAAGTTTTGGAGTACTGCCAAAGTTGTTGGGAAAGATATTCATCCCACTGTTCAAGGTCATAAGATTGTAGTGGATGAAGCATTGATAAGGAAAGTTTTGGCATTCGGGGATGAAGCATCAGATCCTGTTAATCTAGATGAACGAATGGTGAAAGGATGTATGCTCAGGATGGGATATAGAGATTCATTGAACAGATTGGCTTTAAGGAAGACTGCACTATCAAGGCCATTCAAGTATCTTGTGCATATTATGGTACATTGTCTTGGACATAGGAAAGGTGGTTACGAGGAGATCTTGGTTTACCAAATGAGTATGATGGCTGCTTTATGTTTGAACCTCAAGTATAATTTCTCTCATATGATCTTGGACAATATGAAGATGAATTTTGGAGATGATCAATGGATGCAGTATCCAAGATTAGTTCAAATGTTTGTTAAAGAAGTATTCCCTGGACTAAAAAAGGAGGGACCAACAATATTTTTGGATCATGTCACAGGAAACAATCTGTCAAAGCTTGCTACTTATAAGAAGATTAAAGAAGCTGATGTTCCCAATTTCAGAGGATTAGTTGGGCATCTCAAAGATCCAGGATATGTTGCTCTATCTGATAATAAATGGAGGAATGATGGAAGCGATTCTGATAGAGCTGAGGAAGAAAGACTGATTGTGGATTTTAAACCTGTAGGCAAGAGGTTTATCAAGATTGAAACAGATTCAGAGGGGGAATCTTCAACTCCTAAGAAAAAGAAAAGGAGAGTTGTGAAAAAGGAGATTGTTACACCTGTTATAGATGAAGAGGTATATTCAGCTACTTCTGAAAATGACCCAGAGGAAACTGAGTCTGAATCTGAGGGTCGAAGGATGAGGTTAGCCAATCCCAGGGCTAAATTTGAAAAGCGTGCCGAAAGTTCGAAGAAATGGAAGTCTACTGATGAACATGATGAGACTTATGTTCCAAAGGTTGCCGTTGAGAAACCAATTAAACCAAAGAAGATTCGTATCAAGAGAAAATCAAAGAGAGCTACTTCACCAAAGCCAAAGTTGATTGATGAGCCTGATAGTGAAGTACTTGAGATTATTGTGACTCCTATCAATCCAGCCTTAGTGGTTGAGGAACCAGTTATCGACTTGGGTAGAGACGATAATGTATTAAAGACACCAGTGGTGGAACCATCTCCTCAAGCACAAGTGCCACATGTTTCACCAAAACCTACTAAAGTTCCTGATTTCAGCTTACCATCTTTGGATGCAAGTTGTTTTGGTGATTTTCCTACTTTTCGTGATCATGATTCATTAAAGGCTACAGTTACTGAGCAAGGAATAAGGATTGAAAGTCTAGTAGTGAGAATGCAAGGTTGACAAATGAAAATGCAGAACAGAAGAAAATTATTGAAGATGGTGAGTTGAGGAGAAAACAACAGGCAGATGAATTGAATCTTTATATGAGATACTTTGCGATATTGGAAGACAAATTGGATATTAATCTGGTTGAGGAACTTGGAAGATAAGAAGATAAAGTGTTCACTAGAGTATATGGTGGTGAAGCTTTGTCTGAGGAAAGTAATTTCAAAGATCAATATGACCAAGACCGGGTTAAAGCTAAAGGTAAATGGAAAGTTGATGAACCAACAGTTTATTGTGAAATTCCAGAGGTTGGTGGATCATCATCAAGATTTCTACATGAACAAGAGCCAGTGATTGAACAGGTTGTGATTGAACCAATTGTTGCAAAACTTGTTAGACCTAATGAGCCAGAAGAGGAAGAAGAAAAAGAAGATGAAGAGTTATTGGATTATGGTGGTTCTCCGTCTCATGATGATCATGATGACGATGATCAGGATGATCCAAGTTCTAGTGGTGGTTTAGGAGTGTTAATTAGTGCCGGAGCAAATGCAAGTACTGAGGATATGATTGAGCCTGTAACTGAAAGCGAACCTGCTCAAGAAACTACTCATTCTGTTGGTATTGTTGATGAGTTGGAGATACTCGATGTCGATCCAATTGCTTATAAGCCACCTGTGAGATTTTCATCTATTGGAGAAGAATTGGAAGAAGGAGAGATCGAAGTTACACGTGCAGATTTAGCTCGTATGCTAAACGTTACTGAAGAAGAGTTCGTGTTTGATTTTGAGAAGGATATGGGATTAGTTGGAGAGAATGTGTTGGTGAATGAACACATTGTTGAGGAAGAATTGGACAAGGAACCTGTAAAATATGTAAATATTACTAATCAAGTGTTTCCAGAGTTCGATGAAGAATTTGATGAAGACATTGAGATGATTAGTCAAGAATTTGATGATCAGGGTAATCCTATACATGCTAAAGACAATACAACTAAAGAAGCTGAGGTAAATAGTCAAGAGCAGGAGGAATGGTTTGAACAAAATAAGATTGAGCCAAAATGTATATACTTGAATCCTGTCAAGTATTATAAGAAGAAATAAAAAGAGTTGAAATTCGGTAAAGTGGTGAGTATTGCGTATCTACCTAATATAAGGAAAATTGCTTTTAGAAGAACATACGGCGTGCAATACTTTGATAGCCTGTGTGTGTTAAAATCTTTACCATGGATGGACTTGGTGGATATTGTTGATAAAGAATTGTTGAACTGTCCTAAACGTGGAATGGTGAAAGATATCTGGGAGTTTATTAAACGTCAAGCTAAGTGCAGATTTAGAAGTTGGACTCCTCAAACTCCATATCTTCATGTGTCTATAGTCAAGAAAGATCCTGAAACGGATGATTTTGTGAAGACATGGAGGTACAAACAACTAGAAACTCTAAAAGTGATTCCAATGTACCCAATGGAGCAAGACTTTCATGTGTATTTTCGTTGGTGGTATTATGATGAGAATCGTGGAGAAGCTCAAATTGTGTTAAACCGAGACGGTGTTTGGGATGTGATCGATGTAATGGATTCGATGTGGTTAGTAAATTGCTCAGAGAAGGACATAGAGACGTTGCATAAGTGCAAGATTCAAGTATCACGTGATAAACATCATGCGTCTGCTATGCAATATCAGAAGGTGATTAAGATTTGTTATAAGTTTAAGATTCACTCTGGAGAAGTCTGGAAGAGCAAATGGTTTGAGCTTGGTGAAGAGGAAGCAAAGAAGGAGAAGGAAAGAGATGAGGAGATAAAGGAGAAGATACGGATTGCTGCTCTAAAAAGATTTTAATATAAAGGAGTTGGAGTATCAATTCCAACTAATCAGAACCCCTCATCTAAACATTCATAGGATGATATGAGAAGGGAGTATAGAGAAAAGACATTTAAGAAGAAAGACTAAAGATTGAAGAACAAAGACCTAGCAACATCCAAAGGGGAGTCTGTTAGAGCATAATGTCTATTTCTAGGGTCTTAGATGTGTTAGATATGATTGTATAGAACTAAAATGTCAAATGTATAGTTTGTGTTAGTTAGTCAACGCATAAGTCTTCAAGTCAACGCATATCATATGCGGCGTATATGATATATGTCGTATATCATATACGGACTTGATGAGCTTGTTCATGTTTCCTATAAATAGGGGACTTATGCGTTAGTATGTAGATTTTTGGGTGAATGTTAGAGAGAGAGAGAGTAGAGAGAGAAAGTTGCTACAAAGTCATATCTTATAATCTTTCAAGTTATCAATGAAGAATATGGTTAATGTTTACTTGCTTTGTTCACTCTCAATGGATTCCGCACTTTGAGATTCAAGCTGTAACATCTAGAGATCCTGATTGTTGTATTCATCAGCAAGGCATTGCATTTCAGGTGGGAAAAAAGTGTTTAGAGTAAACATGGTTTAGATATGTAACAAGAGGCAATGAACGCTTTCCTGGAACCAACAAAGCATATGTTTTCCGCTAACTGATCCTCACCATAAAGTCACAACTCCTATCATTGAAGAAGATAAGCTAAATGGCTTCCTCATAGAAGGAGCATACATGGACTGTGGGGCAGAAACAGAGGTAACTATGAAAGATGTTTCACAATAAGGTAACGTATGGGGAGCATACATGGACTGTGGGGCAGCAATAGAGCAACAGAGGTAACGTATGCATACTCATTGGTAGGACCAGGGTTGCTACTTTGAAGTGGTCTCTATAGCTCATGGTGAGGTGAAGTTTCCAACCATGGGAGGTATATCTACTATGGTACCAACACCAGAAGCTTTGCTCATAGCTGCTACTAAAGAATCATGGGAGCTTGAAGAAGACATGCAAGATAGCCCTATACAGGAGATAAGAACCAACTCAGCTTACCTGAACAAACTATCAAAGTTAACAGTAAGCATCCCTCTCAAACTAAGAGCAAACTCATAACTCTATTACAAAAAAGGTAAAGATGATATGACAGGGGTTCTAGGGGAATTTTCCGAGCATTCCTTGAACATTTCATCCACACATAAACCATTCACTCAAAAGAAGAGAAGCTTGACAACTGAAAGAAGCCTAGCTGCATGTAACGAGGTAGATAAGCTTGTTAAAGTTGATATACTTCGAGAAGTAAGGCATCATTCCTGGATTACAAACCTAGCTATAGTAAAAAAAATCTTATGGATCTTGGAGAATGTGTGTGGATTTCAAGGATCTTAACAAAGCTTGTCCCAAAGATAGCTACCCTTTGTCTGAAATTAACTGGAAGGTGGATTCCTTTACATGCTTCTAGTACAAGTGCATCCTAGATGCCTATAAGGGCTATCATCAGATCCTAATGAAGGTTGAAGATGAAGAGAAGAGAACATTGCATACTGAAAAAGGAATCTTCTGATATAAGAAGATGCCCTTTGATTTGAAGAATGTTGGGGCCACGTATCAATGACTGATCCACAATACCTTCTCCAATCAAATCGGGAAAATCATGGAAGCTTATGCTGATGACCTGGTCATAATAAGCAAAGATGAAGAAGCGATGATCAATGACATCAAAGAAACCTTCCAAAATCTCAAAAGCATCAACATGAAGCTCAAACAGGTTAAATGCTCATTCGATTTTGAAGAAGGTAAATCCTTGGGTCACTTAATCGACAAACAAAGCATAAAAGCTAGGTACAAGATGCTTTTGACTTACACTCGCCAAAGAAAAAGAAGGAGGTCCATAGCCTCAATGGTAATATTGCTTCCCTTAAGCGATTTCTTTTAAATTCGACAGAAAAATCTTTACCCTTCTTCAAAACTTTGAAAAATTGCAATGACAAGAAAGACTCCAATGGACTAACGAGGCATAATGTGCCTTCATAGCTCTAACGAAGCATCTAGCTTCCTTACTCGCTCTGCAGCTTGATATAATGATATATATATATATATATATATATATATATATATATATATATATATCCCTTGTATATTTTGTATAATATTTTATTCGTTTTTGTTCATTTTTATTTAAATCTGTATACTACTAACATATTTGTGTAATTTAGGTTTCGGGAGTTGAACGTGGTTGAAAAGGGCGAAAAACGAGTTAAAATGAGCTAAAACGAAGAACCAGAAGAATCTGGACTAAACCAGAAAGAACCAGAAAAGATAGCCGGTCGGACCAGCTAGATGGTTCCCAAAGCACGCCACCCGACCAGGGGACTCAGACCTGGCCGCGGAGCTGGAGCTCCTGTTCCTGAACCTTCACGAATTTTTCAGGTTTTTGGGCCTAGTGCACTATAAGCACCTTTATCCTTAAACCTGACATAACCTACAAACCATAGCCGAATTTGAGGAGCTTAGGATTACATCTTTTGGCGGTTTTGAAGGCAAGGAGTTACCTAGTGAAGTCCTATTCGGTCAAGGATGAAGACTACAGGTTTTATCACCTATTATCTTTCGTTCCAATTACTTTTCACCATGATTTCTTCTATGTTTATTTTGTTTGATTTTACGATTCTAGGCTAAACGTTATAGACTGCCTAAGCTTATGATGAAACTTTGTTAAATGTTTGATTTTGATTGGGATTTATTTTTTGTTATGGTATTGTGAATCAGTAAAAAGTTTGATTATATTTAATTGATGCATATGCTTACTTAGGATTGCTTGATGAGTTTTATTATTCCACAGTTTCCTTGGTGATTGTTTTTCATATAATAAGTTGCTGTTAGGTCATCTACTGTGTTTTTGACTAGTTTATGATTGAATTGCAATAAGATCAAAGGAATAATAATAATTAATCAAATAAACCAAAGTGTGCTGCTAATCTAAATAGCTGTAAGGTGATAGATTATTGATAGATCTTTGTTGATTAAGATTGCTAGATTTAGTTCTTTGTAAGGAGTTCTTATAGGTTTCGGTTAGTCAACTTTGTCTATCGAGTCAATTGAATTTATTAAACTATCTTTGATTTCCACATTGTAAGGTAGGATTTCACATAAAGGTACTAGTTCATAGACCGTAAGGAAGACTAATATTTAAAACTGGTGTGCTTTAAAACTTATTAGAAACCCATAGGTGCATTTATTTTATGATCCTAGTTCCATAACAAAATATTTCTCGATTAAATGATAACTGCAAGTTAGGGGATTCTAGCCTAGGTGGTTTTTCATCATCATCTGAATCAGTCAAATTAAATTACCTAGTTTACTTGTCTTTTCTTAATTAGTTTTTAAATAATAGTTTAATTTTAGTATTTTAATAAAAAAAACCCCTAAAATAATATAAATAAATAGTCGTCTCAGTTTGTCGAGTGCAATTAGCTAGTTAATGTAATTAAAAGAGTCTCGTGGGTTCGATACCAAAATTACTTAGCTGTACTAGAGTCGACTAGTACACTTGCCGATTAATAGTTTTAGTAAAGTTAAGAGTCTAAAATTATTTCTTAGTGTCTAGATTAGCATATTTTAGTTAACAAGTTATCTAACTACTTTTAGCACATCATAACTCCTCAAGTAAGAGAAACAATAGCAATTTATCTCTCTGCATGAAGGGAGCTATTAGCCCTTAGTAAGAATGAGTTCGTGGTAAGGGAGCTGATGCCCTTAGTAAAATGGCCTCCCTGACCTTTGCACACTTTACAAAGAAGGTCCTGGTTGAGGTATTAAGAAGCCCATCAATTGAGGAACTCGAAGTACAAGATATCATTAAAGAGGAAGGAATCACTTTGATGACTCCTATTCTAGATTTCCCCAGGGATGGTAAGCTTCCTACTAACAAGGGAGAAGCCATGAGACTAAGGATCAAAACCAAGTAGTATATCGTGGAAGACGGTATCCTATACAAAAAAGGTACTTAAGCCCTTTGCTACAATGTGTAGGTTCGGATCAAAGCAATTCCCTTGTTAGAGAGGTACATGAGGGCATTTGTGGAACACACTCCGGTCCAAGGTCGGTATTAACTAGACTATTCACGCTCTTGTTAAAACTAGTCCAAAACATGATCTGGTGTCCATTATTTCTGCCTGGCCTTCTACAAATGGGGGATGGACATCGTTGGTCCCTTCCCTAATGCAGAAGGGAAGGTGAAGTTCCAATTAGTAGTTGTGGATTATTTCACCAAGTGACTAGAGGTCAAACCCCTAGCTTTTATTACCGGAGGCAGGTAATGAACTTCGTGTGGGAAAGTATAATTTGCAGATATGGGTAGCTAGGTGAAATAGTGACTAATAATGGGAAGCAGTTTGCTGAGAAGCCATTTAGATAGTGGTTCAAGGAGCTACAAGTCAAATAAGTGCATAGTTGAGTTGCATATCCTCAATCTCACAGCCAAGTAGAGCGGATCAACTACAACATCATAGAAGGAACCAAGACAAGGCTGGGGAGACATAACAGAAATTTGATAGGAGAACTCCCAAGCGTTCTTTGGGCTATACAAACAACAGAAAAGACGAGTCATGACAAAACACCCTATAGCTTAGTCTTTGGCTCAAAAGCTGCTATCCCTGCTGAAATAGGGGTAAACACAAGAACGTGAGAAGCATCGACCAATAAGCTAATGACTCTGAAGTTTTGTTAAACCTCGATCTCTTAGTGGAAGCATGTTATGAAGCTAGCATTCGAGAAGCTAGATATAAGAAGAATCTGGAAGCCTTCAACAACACAAGAGTGAGAAAAGAAGTATTCAAAGCCGAAGACTTAGTCCTCAGGAACAATGAGGCTAGCAAACAGTTAGACCCGGGGAAACTAGGACCAAAATGGGAAGGTCCATACATTTTAAGAGAAGCCCACATGGGTGGAACTTATAAGCTTAACGACCCAGAAGGAAAGAAGTTTCCTCATCATTGAAGTGACAAGAACCTTAAACGATTGCTAGGCTAGGTCCTCATTCAAAAAACAATATAGTTGTATGTCGAAAAATCAATGAATGATATTATAATTTGAGTAAAAACTTGTTTATTATCTTATCTAAGGGTTAAACACTCCAAACTAGGATCCATGAGGTCCGGCTTAGTGCCTACTCATGTACAAGGTTGAGCTCCTAGGCTATATCGCTCAACATGTAACAAGACGCTATATCTTCTTGTATACAGGTTGAGTCCCTAAAACAATAGAACTCCATGGCGTACATAGAAAAAACTATCTCCATGTAACGAGATTGAGCATCTCTCACCAACTTTCTCCATGAGTACAAGAAGCTAGACGCTTACAAGGCCGATAAGCACAGAAGGCTAAGGACTTATGTAACAATATACCACAACAAGTTAATAAAATTTTGTGGACTGATAGCGGATGGGATATGCTTGTATCGGTTCTTAGTTACTAAGGTAAAGAAGGGTGTCTGCAGTGTCAATCCTTAACAATGTTTCAAAGGTATTGCAAAATAACAAACAAACACACGAACACAAACAAACAAATTAAACAACTACATAATAGATTAAATATCGACAAAAGCACCCTAGGTCACAAACATAAAAAGTAAATTTTTTTGCCAAAAAAGGCTTACAACACAATAAGACAAGCTTCTCACAGGAAGCTTAAAAACGACTAGCTACTCATCACCAGCATTAGCACCTTCCTTCCTAGAAGCTCCAGTAATCTTGTTTTCCAGATTCGCCTACAACATTCCAACATCTGCATCAGGGTTCTCGGAGAAGCTTCTATAGTGGCAAGAGAAGGAGTATTCTCAACTTCTCTTATCGGGGAAGGAGTGAGCTCGACATCAGTAGTAGTGTAAGGACTAACCTCAACTTCCCTATCAGCACCATCAGAAGGTTGGTTGACTGGAGTATCGGTGACAGGCACTTCGGTATCAGCATTTTCATTGTAGGGATGAGCAAATTCGGTACTGGTACCGGTACTGAAATCGGTGCCAAAATTTTTAGTTTCGGTATCGGGACCGGTACCGGTATTTCCCGAATTTTTTACCGTTTGTATCGTACCGGTATCGAACCGAAGATTTTGGTATCGGTACCAGTACCAAAAATTTGCGATTTTCAGGACCGGGATTTTCGGGATCGGGACTAGTCGGTACCGGTACGGTACCGATCTCATCCCTATTCAACAACATCCCCTTGATCCTCTACATCCTAGGTAACCTTCTCAGCAAACATGTTCACCATAGATTCAATAACTTGCTGAGCAACATCCTTCTTGAGACCTTCAAGCTCAATGCTTTGAAAAACTTATAAGGGTTGATCATAGCATTGAACAACTTTAAGATACTGGAATGTCATCGGTTCTTTTGCTTTGACAATAGCAACGAAGTCCTTAGTAGCATAAAGCTTCTAGGCATGGAGCTCCTCCAGGGAATGACCAGCCTTACTCGCCTCAAATCCAATTGATAAGCCATGATAACGACCACGAGCAACGGCCTTAGTATAAGCTTCACAGAGAACGGATTTGAACCCACTACTGTGAAAGAGGTAGGAGACAACATGAGGAAAACCTCGCTCAAACGGCAGTCACTTCTCAGAAAGAAGCTCATCCACTTGACATTGGAGGGCAGATATTGTTGCCTAGGAAGCAAGCTTCTCATTAGAAAGCTTCAACTTCTCACCCTCCAGCTTCTTGTAGTCATCCATCAGCTTCTTTCTTCCCACTTCTACAATCCTTTTCTCCTCAACAAGTGAGTTCCTCTCTTGACTAACCTTGTGTCGTAGCTCATAAAGTTCTTTGTTGTATGCTTCCATTTTGTTTATTTCATCTTCAATAGAAGCACTAGCAACAACAATCTCATGTACCAGACACTTCTTATGAGCAACCAAGGTATCGACGTTTTTCTTGTCTCACTCAAAGCACCCTCAGGCTTTGCCTTCTCATCTTGAAGCTATTTGATATTCCAAGATGCATAGCTCCAGTGACCCAAACCTTCTGGGACAAAAGCAGTCAAATATGCCAAACCTTGAACAATTTTGTTCATAATTTCTCCATCACACAAATATTCAACAATATCTTTATTGACAGGAGCAATGAAGTGAAGAAGAAGATCCTGACATACATGGACCTTCTTCACAGTATCATAGCTGTGAAACTTCCATGACGGCATATAAATTGATGCCGCCTCATCAGAAACACCACCTTCAACATCATCACCTTGGGAAGCAACACCCTTCCCCTTCTCAGACACCGTATATGAAACAACAGGCTTCTTCACAGAGTCGGCAACAACAACAGGCTTTTTACCAAGATCTGTCTTCTTGACGGTGGTTTTAATAACATTCTTAGGATTAGCACAAGAGGTCTTCTTCTCTGCACTTGGCTTCCACGATAACTTAAAAGGTGAGGGAGTTGAGCTTCTTGAGAGCTTCTCACTAAAAGGAGGAGCGAAGCCAGTAATGGAAGCTACAAGTGCCGCATCATCATCATCAATATCAACAGGATGAACATATGAAGAGCTCTGAACAGGAGCAGAGGATGTTTTCAACCTTTTGTTGCTTCTAGAGGAAGTAGAAGCAACCTTCCAAATGTTACCCTTGGTTGAAGAAGCAGGAATGATTAACGCAGGAACATAATATCCAGAGTAACGGACATCCCTGCTTCGCTCAACAATGTTAGGGTGACCAACATCAAGCTCAACAGCCACACAAGTAGGATAAGAAAGATCCTCAAAATCCATATATTCGAATGCACTAATCTCTGTAAAGAAAATAAGGTTAAGGTCAGGAAAGATCAAGGAAGAAAAAGCAAAAACAAAAAATGGCATACCCTTCTCATTACCGAAAATCTTGGGCCCAGTATGAGGGCCACTTGGTACTAAGCCCCAAGTACACATGAAACTCTTTAGGGAAAGTGCGAAGGTTGAAGGATATAACTTGAAGGTTCTTCGGAAAAACATACCTATTTGAAACAACTCTCGGATGGTTATTACATGAGTTCTATAATTTTCCAAGGGCTGTGTGGGCCAATACTTGTTAATTCAAGGTTGATCATTTACAACTTAACTAATCTTAGTTGGTATTTTAAGAATAATACAAAGTTTATTTTTACTAAAATATCAAGAACAATTCACTTAGTAATTTAAGGGATAGTCTAATCTTTAAAGTAAGTTATCTTATAAATTCTTGATATAAACCACTTGCTTACATAAAATAACGTTTTAGTGGGGATCATGAAGTTATGCATATCCCTTTCTTTAATTATCATGGAATAACATGACTTAAGAATAAGGTGTTATTCCCACATTTAATCACCAATTAATTATTAAACCAAGTCAAGAGGAGTTTTAACCAAGATGATACACTTATATCCTTGATCATCTTTATAGAATATAAAAACCCAAAAATATTACTTTTAATTTATGATATTAAATTTCCCGTAAATTTACTTGTCAAATCAAAACTACTATGATGTTTACTGTCTATTAAAATAAATACAACGACTTAGTAGTGAAAATCAAACAAGTGTGTTCGTGGATCGATACTTGGTTCTTACCTATACTGTACTACATATACGATATGTACACTTCTCTATTTGTGTGTGGTCTAGTTAAGATAAAAATCATTTTTATAAATTTAAAACAAGACATTGTGTGAAACAAACCTGTTGAAAACCTAACAATATTCATACTCATCATGCATTGCATCAAGTTTTTTGCCTTGTTTCCAGGGACACATGGTGGATTTTTATAAACAATCTAAGTATTTATAAACCGTTGTTTATATTGTATATATTTTAGTAACTTATCAAAAAGAACAAAAATATTTTTCTATCTTCTTTATTTTCTATTTATTATCTTTGTAAGTTTATAAGTTGCTTACCTTAGCTTAGTTTTAGTTAGGCCATTTGATATTTTTAATATCTTAGGAAGTGTATTTTCATTTCATCTACTCCCAAACTCGTTTCAGCACTTTCAAAACCCGAACGCCAGTTTCACCGAAGAACACGCACTCGGGCATGTAAAACAACCAAAAGAGTTAAGGATGAACCAGAAGGAGATTCAAAAACTAAGGATAACCAAGAAGAGCCTATGATGGCTGAACCAGACAATGAGCTAAACATGAGCCAATATGGGTAACCGACACTTGATGGCGACGGCAATAGAATTGCACCACCCAAAATTCTTGCAAGCTTCGAAATCAAATCTAGTACCATCATATGATTGACAAGTCTGTCCAATTTCATGGCCTTCTTGATAAAGATCCTATTTCTCATATTTTCCGATTCCTTCAAATATGGAGAACTTTCAAAATCCAAAATTGCTCTTAAGATCAAGCAAGATTTAAAATTTTCCCATTTTCTCTCTATGGCCAAGCCTTGGAATGGCTTAATTCCTTACCATCCAGTGCCATCACCAATTGGAATCATAATGTAGAGGAATTCCTTCTTAAATACTTTCCACTAGACAAAACTTCCAAGTATCGCGCCAGCATCACCGGATTCTGGACCGATGAAGACAAGTCACTACACGCAGCATGGGAGAGATACAAGAGCCTTCTTCGATGATGACCGCACCATGGATTGAACAAGTGACTTCAAGTCCAAACTTTCTTCGATGCTTAAACCAATTAAAAAAACAAACAATCGATCAGATTATTGGTGGGGATCTTGGAACCAAATCTTTTAATGAGGCATTGAGATCCTAGAGAAAGTTGCCAAGATAAGCTTCGCCTATAAACCACCTCAATCAACCCCATCACACAAAGGCATACACCATGTCGACAATAGTACCTTTATCTCTGCACAATTCTAATCCCTCTCGAAGAAATTTGAACAGCTTTAGTGTGAGCTGGTCAGAGCAAAGATAAGTGGGACATGTTTAGGGGAGATCACAAGGTCAAATACTGCCAAAGTATGACCATCAAAGAATGTGATTTTGAAGGCCGGCAGAATAACATATATGACAACACTTAAATCCCTGGTTGAAGAAACCATCCTGCTTCAGCTGGAGGGATGGAGACAACATTCAAGTACAATATGGGCAAATTGCTAGTCTTTAAGCAATTGTAGATTAACCTTCCATTCATAGAAGCCATTTCTCAAATGCCAAAATAAGGAAAGTTCTTAAAGGAAGTTCTATCTAACGAAAGGAAGCTAGAAGAATTATCACACGTAATACTCAGTGAAGATTGCTCCGCCATTCTCCAGAACAAGCTTCCAAAGAAAATGACAGACCCTTGAAGTTTCATTATCCTTTGCTTGATAGGAAACTTGTTTGTCAGAAATTCCTTAGCTGATCTAGGAGCTAGCATCAACTTAACGCCTTGTACAGTTTTTTCCATGCTAGCACTTGGAGAACCTACTACAACCTTTGTGATCATTCAGCTAGCCGACATATCAGTAAAATGCAAGAGGCATAGTTGAGAACATGTTAGTCAAATAGATAAATTTGTCTTTCCAGTCAACTTTGTGATCCTAGACATGAATGAAGACAACACTATACCCTTTATCCCAGGATGACCATTCTTAGCTACCGCTAGAGCACTCATAGATGTTTGCACCAGCAAATTCACTCTCAGGGTATAGGATGAGGAGGTAACTTTTGACATAGGCAAATCCATGAAATATCCGCAGTACTTCAATGATTCGGCACCCTTTCTAGATATGTGTGAATCAATAGTGAGTTGAAATCTAGGAAAACAACTAAAAAAGAAGCATGCAACACACAACTGATTGAGGGGACGACACATGTCATCAATTCAGGGAATCAAGTTGTTTGTCAAGAGGAGGAAGAAGAAAAAAGCAACTCGCAGGAGACATTGGAAATAGTAATAGAGATCTAGAACCTAAAGCCAAGCCTTCTATCGAAGATCCGCCTACTTTAGAACTGAAAGAAACACCTCGAGTATGCTTTCCTTAAAGAATTACCTATCAACAATTTTCCGACCTTTCGAGCGATGAGAAAGAAAGACTACTCGAAGTTCTCAAATCTCATAAGAAAGTCATCGCTTTGAAAATCACAGACATCTAAGGCATCAGCCCGTCATTTTGTACTCACAAGATTCTAATGGAAAAAGACTTTAAACAGGTATTGCAGCACCAGAGACGACTAAATCCAAACATGCAAGACATGGTAAAGAAGTAAGTTCTCAAACTGCTTGATACAGGATTGTTTTATCCCAAATCCGATTCTCCATGGGAAAGTCCTGTTCAAGTAGTACCACAGAATAGAGTAATGATGGTGGTCACCAACGACAAGAATGAGCTGATGCCTGTAAGAACCTTCACGGGATGGCGAGTATGCATCGATTATCGCAAATTCAACGATGCCACTAGCAAATACCACTTTCCTCTCCTTTTCATTGATCAAATGCTCGAGCGTCTATCAGGAAAGGTTTACTACTGTTTTATTGACAAATTCTTTGGCTATTTTCAAATTCCAATCTCACATGAAGATTAGGAGAAAACAACATTCATATGCCCATATGGCACATCGCTTATCCACGAATGCCCTTTAGGCTGTGTAATGCTCCGGCCTTTTTTCAACATTGTATGGTAGCTATATTTCACGGCATGATTGAAGATTCAATGGAAGTATTCATGGATGACTTCTCCGTCTTTAGAGATTCCTTCAATCTTTGTCTTGAAAATCTAAAAGGATGTTAGCACGATGTGAGGAAGCCAACCTTGTGTTAAATTGGGAAAAAGAAGGCATTGTTCTCGGACACAAGATCTCTCAAGCAGGATTAGAGGTGGATAGAGGTACAGTAGAAACCGTTTATAAAATTACACCACCCACATATATTAAATCTATTCGAAGTATCCTTGGCCATGCGAGTTTTTATCTTCGTTTCATAAAAGACTATTCAAAAATAGCCCGTCTAATGATACAACTTCTTGAAAAGTATGCTCCATTCATCTTCTTCGAAGAATGCTTGAATGCATTTCGAATTCTGAAGGACAAGCTTGTAAATGCTCCGATTATGGTAGCTTTAGACTGGACACTACCATTCGAACTCATGTGTGATGCGAGCAACTTCGCAGTTGGAGCAGTCTTAGGACAAAGGAAGGATATGCCCATTCATCCAATATACTACGCTAGCAAAACTTGAATGATGCTCAAAAGAATTACACAACCACCAAGAAGGAGCTTCTGACCATGGTATTCGCGTTAGACAAATTCCTTTCTTTTCTAGCCCTTTCAAAACCATCGTCTATACTGATCATGCGGCAATTAAGTACTTGTTCAGCAAAAAAGATGCTAAATTCCGTCTGATCCGATGGATTTTGCTTCTACAAGAATTCGATATCAAAATCAAGGACAAAATGGGTGCTGAAAATGTTGCAGCCGATCATCTTTCTCGCCTGGAATGCCCAGCTTCACAAAAATTGGCGGGAGGGGGGGGGGGCAAAATATATGACAAATTCCCCCATGAATTTCTTATGCACATACAGACTTATAAAAGAGATCATCCTTGGTTTGCTGACATCGCAAATTACAAAGCCAACGGGATTATTCTCAAAGGAATGACCTTTCAGTAAAGGAAGAAATTCTTCTAAGATGTCAAATATTACTTTTGGGAGGATCCTTATCTATTCCGCATAGGAGCTGATCATATAATCCGAAGATGCGCGTATGGAGACGTCGCACGCAAGATTCTGAAACAATGTCATGAAGGACCAGCAGAGGTCATCATGGAGCATTGGCAACTGAAAAAAAAGTATTCGACGCCAGCTTCTATTGGCCTACCATTTACAGAGAAGCACATGAGATGGTTCGCTCATGTGATGCATGCCAACGTGCCAGCAACATTTCATCCAGAGATGAAATACTACAATGACCAATCCAGGTCTGCGATGTATTTGACGTTTGGGACGTCGACTTCATGGGACCATTTCCAACATCATTTGGTCATCACTACATCCTAGTCGCAGTAGATTGCGTGTTAAATTGGGTTGATGCTCAAGATTTACCCACTGATGATGCTAGGATGGTGGTCAAATTTCTTAAGAATTTATTTCCTTGTTTTGGAACTCCCAAAGCACTTATAAGTGATCTAGGAACACACGTATGCAAAGCACAAATGGAGAAAACATTAGGAAAATACGGAGTGCATCATCGACTCGCTACACCTTATCACCCGCAGACAAGTGGTCAGGTGGAATTCACCAATCGAGCAATCAAACAAATCACTAAGAAAACTGTTAGTCATAATCACAGAGACTGGTCGAAGAAATTAGACGATGCTCGGTGGGCTTTCTGTACTGCTTACAAAACTACTGCAGGCACAATACCATTCAAATTAGTTTACGCAAAGACATGTCATCTTCCTGTCGAGCTCGAACACAAAGCATACTGGGCACTTAAAATCGCCAACCTTGATCTGCAATCCGCTGGGAAAAACAGATTTATACAGTTGCACAAGCTTGACGAACTGAGAGTTCAAACTTATAACAATTCACGGATTTACAAGAAAAGGCTGAAAATGCTTGACGATGCACATATAAAAGGTGAAAAACAATTTAAAGCAGGCGACCATGTACTACTATACAACTGTCCCCTTCGTTTATGTCCAAGAAAAATGAAGTCTAGATTATCTGGACCTTTCACGGTTAAAGAAGTTTTTGAGTATGGAACTGCTGAACTTGTTCAAAAAGATGGACATAGCTTTAAGGTAAATGGTCACCGATTTCAACTTTATTCAACCTTATGTGTTTATTTAATTTTTTTAATAATAAAGTTCCATATGTAGATTTCCCAAAGTCTAGGGGCCAAATGAAAATATGAAACTAATTTGGTATCTTCAACACTCCTTCATTTCCGTTTATTCTGGTACAAAATCCAGCGGCATAACAACCTTTACGGCGAGCATTAAACACCAAGATGAAGGCTGAGTTCACCAAATGTTTTCTTTATTTGACTCAGGATATTTTACCGCACATAACAACACCATTTTTAGAACTTATTGATGTGCATTTAATCTATTTTACTTAGTGAAAATCTTGTAATATTACAAAGATAGATTACGCGTTAGTATTCCTATAATACGAGATGACCCAGTTCATATTCGACACACCTCACTCACCGTTCTCTTCTATCCACTCTAAATCAACCCCCGCGATGTTTAATTTCATGCGCCAACGGATCTCTTACCAAGTTTTGTAGCGTCGAATCGAGGATTGTTATAGGTAAGTGTTGGTTCTGGTTTTGTTTAATTAGTCTTTTGTATTTACTTAGCAATAATTATTTTAACTTGGTAGATTGTTGGTTTTCATTTACTTGTACGTTTGGGCCCGATGCCTTATTTTAGTGAGCCCATTGGGCCTTAAATAAGATGATGAATGACATGGAAGTCTCCCACTATAAATAGTGGAGACGCTATATTTTTATACTAGTTGAATTTTTTATGCTTTCCGATTTCAACCGATAGCTGTGATACGCGATATTGGGTTTTGAAATTGGCGCTTTATAGGTTTACGTAAGGGTGGGTTCGGCTACTGTAACCTTTGAACAAGATGAAGTTATTATTATTAGTATTCCACTACGTTTGCATACATGATTAAACTTATTATCCTTCTACTATCTATTTTATTAAATTTTGAATTTGATTAAATAAAAAAAATGATAACTTTTGGCAATTCACTTATATGTGGTCACAGTTCACAATTTCGTGATTGGTTGACATGCGATTTATTATAAAAATATAAATTAACTTAAATTTTCTTTTTAATAATATAAGCTAAATACTTATTTATTTATTTTAAAGGTGAGCATGTGCTTGGTATGAAATTTTAATGTCACCATGACTTACAAGTTAAAATGCTAGATTAGTCTCAAACGAATTTTATATTTATAAAAACTATTGATACAAATATGTTATTAAATATTGTCAGCAACAAAAGTTGATAAAAAATAATCATTACTTGAAAGTATTTTTAAAAGAAAACGGTTATACATATTGTTTTTCAAAAAAGGAAACATTATAAATCCTTCTCGAACGACAAAAACAAGTTAGATTCAAATTCGTGATGATAATTATAGGTTCCTCATCATTTACTTTTGTACAAGGATTATATTTCGGTTATTGTTTGCTCGAAAAATTAAGGATCTCGCGTCGAGCTGGACCAAATTTGTTCACTCGCTTATATCTCGACTTAAACTCACCTAATGTCAAAGTGAGTAATCACACTACCGTTTTACTATTTTAAATTTTGAGGGCTTTCTGCGTACACAACTTTATTATTTGCAAAGTTGTGATATTGCTCGATTAGTTTCTAATTGCTAAATGACTATGTGCTTATAGTTTTATGGTTGGTTGGTATCTCATCCACTTCCTCATAGTATGATCATATGTCGTCCCAGTAAACATGTTTGAATCTAGTTATAAGTTGAAAAGACACTTTTATTTATGTTATGCTAGTTGATGTAATGCAAATTATGCAAGGAATTTTCATTTTTATTATCATATATATCTCAAATTATGATTACTTTCTCAACATTATGTTTACAAAACATACCTATTTTTACGCAATCGCAAGTAGCTACTTGGGATGAAGTGGGACTGTTGATGCAAGAATTTATATTTGCTTTAGATTCACCAAGACCAAGCAATATCCAAGGGGGAGATTGCTAGTACATAATGTCTAGTGCTTAGGTCTATGTTGTAGGTCTTGATAGCTAGTGATTTGGAATGTTCGTTAATGTTTTGAATACAAAAGGTTATATGCCGTATAACTTACACGGCGCATAACTTATGTGCCATGTATCTTATGTGGCATATAAGTCCCAATGTGCCTATATATAGGTCTCTTTGCTATTGTGTTCATTTGCCCTTTTGGTCCACTTTGTACCTGAACTCATACTGTCATATTTTGATGTATTATCACTGCTATCAATGAATAAATGAAGAGTTAAAGAGATATCATTGAGTTTTTCACCTTGCTATGGTTTTCGCACATAACATTGTAGAGTAGATATCAATGTGTACGTTCTTATACATCTATCTTTGATCCTTTAATTTTCTTTTTAATTGGTATTAGAGCCATTTGACTCATGATCTACTTATAAAAGCTCAATTTATCTCTTTTCGACATATTTTTTTATCATTCCAGAAGATGTAGCCGTTGAAAAGTTACAAAAACTTTCACACATTGTCATATTCTTGGTTTTGAATAGTATCCTTAAGAGTCAGATCATTACATCTTCATTTTCTCTAAAGAAATTTGTAAAAAACTTTCATTTTAAGTTTATACGGCGCGTAAGTCTTGGAACGCATATGTCTTACTTACCATATAACATCTTTCGTATAACATACACGACGCATAACTCCAACGTATATGAACATATACGTTGTGTATCTCTCTCCACATATCTTACACGCTAATCATCAACGCATAAGTAGTTATATGTCGTTTGTGTCATTTGGTTCAAACATACTTATATGGCACATATGTTATGCGCCGTATACAAACTTAAACGTTGAGAATTGAACATAAACGTTAGTGTTACTTATACGCTGTAAAGACTTATGTGAATACATTATTTGATCAAAGATCTAGTCGCAACTACATACATAAATTGTAAATGAGACAATGAATAATCTAGAACGATACTTTATTGATACGTTAAGGATGAATACATTAAGTTTAGAGGGAATCCGGCATGGTAATGTTACATTAGGGAATAAATAAGCTTGGATCTCTACATACATTAGCTAGGGAATGCCTATTTATAGGCACCCTCTCATTTGTTAAACACATCTAAAGAATGAGGCCTCTCATTCGTTAGACACACCTAACGAATGAGGCTTCCCATAGCGAATGGTCTCCCATTTGCTAAACAACCTTAGCGAATGAGCATTACTTTAATGAATGAGCATTCATTCGTAACATTGTAGTGACGAATGAGCTCTCTAACTTAACGAATGAGCAGCTTAGCCTAACAAATGGACTCCGTTCGCTATACAATCCATAGCGAATGGGCCATATTACTATCAATCTGATGACTAAAGTATCCTTAGCCTATTCGATCAGTTGCGAACAACAAATCATGCACTAACAACTTATACGCTGGTGATTCAAATTTGGATTTTGGAGAGAATACATGGGGTTTGATTGATGTGGTTATTCCCATGTGGTTGGTTGTGAGAAGGGTATGGAATTGAAGATTTGGGATAAGTTTGGTGGATCCCTTGTGATTGATTGCTGAAGATTGTATGAATCAAGCACAACAAACATCAATTTCTAATTCATGTGTGCTCGATGATTCATTGTGGTTTAATGTGGGAGAATTGATGGAATATTGAGATAGAAGTGAAAAGAATGATGATTATGGACTCGTGAAAAGATAGAAGACCTGATCTTAAACCGATAGGGAAAGTCTTAAATGTCAAATCATTTGAAGAGGGTCGGAAAGCATATAGTATAAAGTGACTTTTATTCTTAATGATTGAGTTATTGGATGATATCTCACCTTATTGCATAGGCGAGTGTGCGAGAAATAGAATAAAAATACGATTAAACGAACTAATTGTCCTTTAACGTGCTGACTGAGATAAACGGAATAGACATGAAACTTTGAGATAATAAACTATGATTAAAACCGAGAATATAGACGCTAGAATCAATCCAAATGGATGTCTAGAACTCCGGTTATGAGCAAACAAACGGTTAAGCGAGCTGGTACTGACCAGAATCCGAACAGCGAGTCGGAAGTCGGGTTTTGGTTAGTAGCCTTAGAATCTCGAGATAAACATAAAATTCATTAGGACCGAAATTTGGTTCTGACCAGAAGTGATAGAAATCGATTGGTCAATGTTGTTGACCAATATGCCCTTAAACGGGTCGGAAAGCAATTAACCACTGAACTCCCTATATCACTAGAATTGATTGAGGGCTTTTGTTAAGTGGATGGAAATACACAAAAACACAGAAGACAACTTACCCTAACAATGAATGGAATAAGAGATAATCGAGGTCAAAGGGTCTTGAAGATTGAAAGTCAACGAAGGCTTGAAAAACCTAAAGAAATTGAAGAAACCGGTAATGGAGAAAGGGGAATTTCATGGATTGTAGAGATGCTGGCTGGTATTGAATTAATAATTTATGGTTTTATGATATGCCTTGTTTAAATATTAAGGTTTAAGGCTTGTTTATTAGGAAATAGCTCGTTCAGGAAACGGAAATCAATTAATGACAACATCGGGTATAATAACATAGAGATTTCGATTTGGACAATAATAAAATGAAATTAGACCTGCTATAACATTTCTTGGAGCTTAATTTTCGTTAATTTAATCGAAAATAGGAAAGAATTGGCAAAATTAGTGCCTGTAGTTCCCGAAAATGCGATTTTTAGCCGTTTTAAGTGATTGGGATTGCTACGAGTATGCCTTGGGACGAACTCAAGGAAACTATTGTTCTTGCTGCCTCACTTTATAATCATGTTTGAGATGGAAACCTACCTCGCAAGGACATTAAACCTACCTCTGAAAAATCTAAAACCAAATCCTCAACCAATGCTAAAGCCGAACCCAAACCCCTTCTCACCACAAACGTAAATCAAACCACCAAAACTATGCTGTTAACCAAACCAACCCTCAACCCGCCAACCAAAATGCTCCTAACAAGAAACCCTACACTAGACCTTTCCCATTTTGCTCATGTAACTACTATCACCTGACTCAATCTCCTTGTCGCGTATGCACCAAGTGTAACCGTTATGGTCGCCTTGCTCACACTTTTCGTGCACCACCCGGTACTCAAACCGCCTCACAATGATTTGTTCACCCTATGCCTAGAACCACTACTACCACACATGCTCAAATTGGTGGTCCTAACAACCGTGCTTCCTATAATTGTGAAGATGTGCCCTCCACTCATCTACGCTCACGAAGCTCAAACCATACATGCAACCTATTACGTTATTGATACTTATCAAGTCCAAACTCATCAACCTTACATTATCCAAGTTCTTCATGTCAACCAAGATTCTCTCTTCTTAGCTCAAATCTATCAAATCCCGTACCCGCAAGCTCAAGTCTACCAAGCTTACACCACTCAAACCCCACTAGTGCCATCCATTAGAGCTCAACCTACTCAAACTATTCCAAATCCATCTATCTCAACTGCCCAAGTTCTTATGGATCTGGCTACCTCAAGTGCTCCAAGTCAAGTGAATCAAGTCAACCGTAACTAAAGATTCTCGAAGACCCTGAAAACTTTTGTTTCTTTCATTACTTCTATCTTAAATTATCTTGTCTTTATCGTTTATGCATTGCATCGAATCTTTAGCTATTTATGATATTGGATGATTTTAACTTCGACTATTTTGAGCGTTTCATCTCATGAATAAAGATTTTTTTATCAAGGTTAACTTATTAGAATCTTGTACCTCTATCTTATCTCCTTATACTTGATTATCATGATTCATAACAACGTCTGCTTCAAGAAATTGTTTCCTTTCAATTTTCAAAATTCTGCTTTTATAAGCAAAAGATGTTTTAGAAATTACAATGTTTTATTAATAAAAAATCGGACCTTTATTTTTAGAAGTGTTTCATTAATTGATTATCTTTTGGATTTATATTTAAATTTATCAAAACTTTTGTTTCTCTCAAAATTTTGTTTTATTTTCAATGTTTTGTAAACCCACATGATGGGACGGATTATGCGGACCATCCGACGATCGAAGTAATTATGGGTCAACACGTAATTATCAAAGTCCTTGAATGGACATCATAATATGTACAATTGTGTGTCATAATCTAGAACTGAAAGTAGTTTGAGTAATGGTACAAATGTTAAGATGAAAAGGACATGGTGGATACGTCGCTGGTACATTCTATATATAAGTGCCCTTATCGGATTATCAGTTGGAACGTTACTTAGATTATTAGAAGTTCTATGTTATTATATTTTCCCTAAAAGTTAATTATTTTCAAAACGATTATGTTTTGGTTTTTCCTAATTTCGGGACGAAATTCCCTAAAGTAGGGGAGACTGTAACATCTCGGATTTTTCGTATTTGTTTAAACCGATTAGAGAATGTAATTCAGATCTTTCAAACTATTTAAAACTTGTATTTATTGATATTAAACTTGGTTTAACTTATTTTATAATTTTATAACTTTCATTTACGCTAAATAACCCTTAACAGCCTTTATAATTTCTTAAAACGGCTAAAAATCGCATTTTCGGGAACTGTAGGGACTAATTTTGTCAATACTTTCCTATTTTTGATTAAATTAACGAAAATTTAAAATCCAAGAAATGTTATAGCTGGTGAAATTTAGTTTTCTTGGTGTTCAAGCCAAAGTTTGTTAGTTATTGTACTAGATTTTCTCAGTAAATAGCTTATTTCCTTTCCTAATCGGGTGAATTACTTCATAAACAAATTATAACCCATAAAACTTAATTAAAACACATCTCTAAACCAAAAACTACTGATTTCGATCCATCCTCTCAAAACCCACTAAATCCCTCTCATCTTTCATCATCTTCTTCAAGAATTTATCAAGTTCTTATTGCTACGTTGACTTTTAAGTTCAAGAACTCTTTGCCCATGGTTTTCTCATCCTTCTATTCATCTCCGGGGTATGTTTTCTTCTTCAACAATGTAGATTATTATCTGTAGCACAAAAGACCTAATTCAATTTTGCTGATTGAGGGATTCTCGGTGGTCACTTGGACTCAAACACGTTTAAGGGCATAATAGTCAACAACTTTGACCAATCAATTTCTCATTCTTCTGGTAGGAACCGGATTTCAGTCCAGAAGACTTTTATTTTTGTAACGAGATTTTAAGGCTAACCAAAACTCGACTTCTGACTCACTGTTCGGATTCTGGTCAGTACCAGCTCGCTTAAACGTTTAATTTAACATAACCGAAGTTCTAGACATCCATTTGGAATGAACCCAGCGGCAACGAGTTCGGTTTTACTCATATTCTCTTACCTCAAAGTTTCAGGTTCAGTTGGTTTATTTCATTCGATGCATTAGAAGACGATATAATTAATACTTAACTCGTTTATCATTATTATTATTCACTTGCCTCCGATTTAAGGTGAGTTTTATCACTCCCCTATCTTACTGAATTTTCACAACATTTTAGGGACATATGCACATTATCCGTATTTCGTATTATCTTCTATAAATCACAATAAAGCAAACGTGAATTGTGTGTTATTAATTAAATATACTTGTTACGTGCTTACTTGTTTATGTGCGCATTCGTATTCGGAGAGGTCCAACATATTCTCATTTATAGTATGGCCATTACTACTGGCTCACGCCCGATTTGCTTTGCAACGGTCTTATAATTTGCTCATAGTTGATTTTCCAACGCACGATTCGCTTGGCAATGGTTAACTTGCACCTTATTTGCTCCTTTCATTACCGCAATTTATTATGTTTTGCTTATTTCTTTTATTTATGATATTATTATTATTTCACTGCAAAAACTGGTGATAATTTCACTCAACATGTGTTGTTGACAAACTCAATGAAAGTTTGACGTGAAAAGGACATCTTGTAAAGACCATAGGGAATTCAATGAAGATTGTATTTATCTTGATTGGGTTATTTGTTTCAAATTATTTATTTGTGTTACTGATATTTGTGCACTATAATTGGAAATAATTAATCTAATAGATATTGTCACATTTTATTTATGATAGTATCTTCTAGCTATGAACAATCTGCTCACGCCCCGATATTTCCCGCCTTGAGTTGGGGTGTGACACTCAATATGTCGAAAATGATCGGGTAAAGGGTTGAGTAAAATTTGGAGAAACGGTGTGAGTCATATATGGGTTGAGTTTGAGGGTTATGAGTTGAGTTTGAGTTGGTGAAGGCATAGTTCTTGCATTTCTTGGTGAGAGTAGCGGCAAGTTTGATGGCATCAAAGAGAGTTTGAGGTTCACGACTCGAGGCGGAGTCTCGTTTTGCATTGGCGGGCCGGAGATGTATCTATTGATGGTTCAAGATTAGTGACCAAATGAGAGACTAGAAGGTTTAGTTAATCGGGTCGGTTATTGTAGGTGGTGAATTGTTATAAATGGTTGGGATAACAGTTAAGGATTATGAGTTGTTGGCATTGATATCTTGGATTTGAATGAGTAGGTTCCAGATCACAATGGATATTCCTTTGGTGATGCAGGCGGCCAAGCGATAGTAACTGAGGTTGTGACGAGAACGCATCCTTTAGGGCAAGAGGTGTAAAAACTTTTAAGATGAGGGGAAATTTTTTTGTGAAATACAATGGGTTGGTAGTCACGATTGTGGTAGCGTTAACGGTTTGGAGTTAGGTGATGAGGACATATTAGAGGGACAAAATGTGTAATTTTTTATGAGATGAGGGTAAGTTATGAAACATATGAAATTGTTGGTTAACTTGAAAATAGATCATAAAATTAATCACCAAAATAACATATAACTGAGGTTGTGGGTAAACTCGAAAATTGAATCAATCATGAAATAAATCATTTAATTATAATTTAGGTTGAGATTGAAACATTAACTTAATATGATGCTAAACAATATTTAAAGAAACTATATTTTATGAGAAGATCAAATCATTCATGATTAAAATGAAAAAATAATTCAAAGTTTGATTTTTTTTTTTGCTTGAAGATTAAGACATTCAAGAGAAATAAATAAAAATAAAAAACAAAATAGGACTCAATTTGAATATTAATACTTTCATGAGTAATAGTATCAAAAATAGAATTCCACTTGAAAATTGAAATATGTTATAAATATATTAGTATTATGGTTGTCAACACCTAATATAGATTAGTTTCCTCCCCACGTTTTCCTCTCCTACAAATATTCCATTCTATCTCATTGTTGCATACACATGATTAATGAAATCTCCATCTTTCTCCTTATATCTTTTCTCATGTTCTTTGGTTATTAGGCTTGTTTCACAACACGTTATCAGCACGACCATGCTCGGTCAAAAACAATAATTCCCCTACCATGGTGGCAAAACCAGAAAACCGATTACCCTTCTAACGATGTTCCTAAAGTAGGGTTATTGGACTTATCCAATATCAACAACAGAACATGCAAAACGTATTGGGTCGGATTTTTGATAAGGACGATTGGAATCTTCTCAACCTCATCAGAAACGGCTAAGTATGGTCTTCGAGCAAGCCTAGACGATCGAGCATGGTTTTATTACTTCGAGCAAGGTCTTCAAAACCTTAAACGGTTGATTCTTCTAAGTGTTAAGGCTTCGAGCAAGCTACACTTTAACGAGCAAGAGTGTTCTTCTATCGAGCATGGATTGCCAATCGAGCAAACAGCTTGATCATACAAGTTTTAACCAAGTGTTACGAGCACAGGATGATCAAGCACATGGGGACAAGCATGGATGCAATAAAAAGATGTCACGTGGTCAAAGCAAGGACTTCGAGCACAGTTCAGTTCCCCGAGCAAGATTTACATCTGAGCATGCTAAAGATTGCTGAATAAGCAAACTGAAGACATTAAGAAGAATGAACTTTCTCGATGGACTAGTTCGAGCAAAGCATGGATTAGTCAAGAGGAATAAAGCTTGCTGGAGGAGAATATCTTCACTGAAGATATTCTAAGTAAAGTATGCTTGAGGACCATCATCTAGCATACCTAGCATAGTGAGTCTGCTCGAGCAAGATTGCTGCCTTGCTCGAGGACTCTTACACTTGTATTATTTTGTATTTCATTATATAATGATTAAGAACTTCTAGAAGGAATGTCAGGGTCTATAAATAGGGTCCTAGGTTTCCATTTAGGGCACATATATCGACGCACACTATACGAGAAACATTCCCAAAAGAATATTCTATTTGTTTCCTCGTACAGCCGCCGCCGTCACACACGAAACCCTAGACATTCCTTTCACTGTTACATTAATGACTCATTTATTATGGTGAATCTTTATCTTTGAATGTGCTATTATTGATTACTTATTATCATTTCGTGTTTATTATTTTTCACTCCTTCGTTCCCACTTGTTGGATATCCTGATTCCGCCAGGATATTCAATAGGCCTTTGGGTTACAGAGTTGGTGTGTTCTTGTCAACCTTTTTCTAAGGTTTCACCTAACTCACGGTCCTGACAAGTGGTATCAGAGCTTTGGAAACTCACTGAAGGCCACGGGACAGAAGGTTTGTGAAAAAGCTTGAGGGTTTACTCTGTTTCTTTATTGCAAATCCTAGATCTACTGAAATGGAAGACCAAGAAGTCTCTACCAAAAAGATTCCTAGACTACTTGGATAAGAAGATGTTGGTGCATTGTGGCAATAGTTCATTTGTCTCGAGTTTATTGTGTCTGTAATCATTATGATGTTTGGTTTGTCGTGATAAACTAGTTAGTTTTGTTTTTGGTTTTGGCGAACTTAGCTTCTGTCGAAGTTAGGGACAACTTCGCCTAGGGTGTTAGGCGAAGTTGTCGTAGTATAATAACCTAACTTGCGCCGTCAGTTTGTAAGGTTTTGCGGTTGTTCGTTTTGTAAGCGGTAGCAGGTTTTGGTGTCCCGGGTTTTCACCTCTAATAGAAAAGTAACCTTTGTCTTACGTGTTACGTGTTCCTTTACGTGTCTCTCGTCTAAACACTCGTATCGTATACGTAGGGGATTCCGCACCCTCGTGTTACGAGAAAATCCTGTGTTGATCCGGCTGGGAACCTACAGAAAACTTTATCAAATGGAAAGTGCTCTTCGAAGCAGCTGTAAACTACAACGACCCATAGCTTTGGACTTCTATCACTGATGGAAATTATGTTCCTTCAACTGCTCCGAACAACGATGCCACCGTTGAGCTGAAGATGAAAAAGTGAGATGACAAAGCACTATCTATGCTAACGTTAGGTCTATCTTGGGAGATACCGACAACCGTCAATCATCACAAAACTACTAAAGAAATGTATGATGCAGTTATTGATATGTTTGAAGGAAATACTGAACTAAGAGATATCAAGAAAGATAAACTGAAACAACAGCTTGATAGATTCAAGTTTAAGGATGGAGAAAGACTGAAATCAGTTCTGCAAAGGTTCATGGTGATTGTTAATGATATAAGAACAATAGACCTGCAGATATCAGATTTCGAGCTAAATAAGAAGATTTTATCATCTTTGTCTGGTGAGTGGTACACAGCCAGCAAATTCATCAAAGAAAAAGTTAGTTTCCCCAACTTTAAGTTGGATGATGTGATTGCATTTCTTAAGGCTGCAGAACATGAGATGATCGAAAATCATATGATTAGAGAGGACAAGCTAAGTTTTCAAGTGAACAATGCTCTTGTAGCACTAATGGGCAACCTCTCAATCAAGAACCAGCAGCCTATTATTGAAGAGCCATCAGAAACAAGTTCAACATGTAGTGGCCAGTCAAGATTTAATGTTCAGCTAATTAAAGATGATACTACCTCTATAGAAAATGGGCAGTCAACATTTTTACAGAACAATAATGCTCAAGGAACAGACTATCAAGCATTGTTCTCTATGTTTACTAAGTCATATCATGCCTTTGTCACCAAGAACCTAATCAACACAAGTATTGTGCAGGAAGATCTTGAGCAAATCGATGCTGATGACTTGGAAGACATGGACATAAAGTGGCAGGTAGCTATGTTAGCCGTGAGGAGCGAAAGGTTGTCTAACAGAACTGGAAGAACAAGCTTTAATGGACCTAATGAGAAAATTGGCTTTGACAAGTCAAAAGTCATCTGTTATAACTGTCAACAACCAGGACATTTTGCTAGAGAGTGCAACATGCCAAAGCAAGTTGGCAACCAAGTGAATCAGAACCAATTCTATCAAAACCAGAATCAGAATTTCCAGCACCAGCGAACTCAGATCACCAACTAAAACCCCTATCAAAATCTAAACAGACCCCAGCAATAAACCTTTCAACCCCAAAGAAACAATCAAATTCACACTAATCAGAATAGAGTTAATCAGAACAATGTGAATCAGGTTAGGGATCAAGGAAACATTGCAGTAACAAGGGTGCCTTAGGATGGGGAGTTTGATTAGAGCAACCATGCAGCTGAGATTGAGAAGGAAAATGTTGCATTTGTGGCAAAAGTACAGGACAAGCCTGAATCTTCAAATACACAGGTACAATCTGATATTTCAATTTCTAATCTTCTTATTACTATTGATGAACTCAATCAGGAGGTTGGAAAATGGAAAACTGAGTGTGGGAGAAAGAAAGCATTATTGAATGTATATGAAGCAAGTGAAGCAACTTATGAGACTCAAATCAAGGGGCATGAAGAGGATTGTACGCAGGCATATCGATCCCAATCAAAAATGACAATTGAAATTGAGGGTTTGAAAAAGATGTATGCTGAAGAAAAATTAAAGAATGCTGACTTGTTAATTCAAATGGAATTCTTGAAGAACCTTGTTTCTACAGGAAATATAGTTCGCTTTATGGATAAGATGACAGAGGAAAAGAAGTACAAAAAGGTGCCACCACTTTTTTGTGACAGCTACCCACTGAAGTAGACAAGGAGAGCAGGAGTGAATATCTGAAACAATTCAAGAATGTGTTTGATGATAAAGTTTATTTTGTAAAACAGTATGATGATGTGTTTGTGGATAAAAATGGAGAGTTTGCAGTGAAACAGAATGAGGAACCAGAGATTAAGAAGAATGAAAAAAAGGAAAGTGAGAAAAAGAAATGGAGTGAGTACTCAAGTGAAGATAGTAACTGCAGCTGTAGGAACATAAAATCATCTAAGGGCAAGAAGAGAAAGGGATCCAATAAGAAGAAAAGTGAAAAGATTCCTCTTCTGCTAAAGATGACTTCAAAATTGGAAAACCACTATGAACAAATCAGAAAAGAACATGTGGTGTTTGACATTTGTGCTAGGTCACAGCCAGAAAACAAAAGAAGAACTGAAGAAACAATGAAATCTTCTTATGATCAGTCACATCCCCCAATCTATCCAGTCTTCTCAAACCATGAACTATTTGACATTGGAGATGTGGAGTATCTGCCAATGAGAAGATTTGTTGGAGAAGAAAATGGAAGTTGTTCAAGAACCTCTCATCCAAGTTGAAGCCTGTAGTGTTTGTCAAAGAGAAATATCATCTGAGCCTGATCTGAACAAACCAATCAAAATGGACTTCAGCAACTCTTTATGTCCTAAAACTTCCCCAGGCTTTAACTTCCCCAAACCCGGTGACAAAATTAAAGACAAGCAATTACTTGAAGACATGGGGAGCTATGCCAAGGTCTGGTGCAAGAAGTGTGATGCTTATGGTCATCACACTGACTCTTGCTGGTTTGAAGAGGAAGAATTTGTGGTTCCTAATGTGGTATGTGGCTTTGACATGAAAGGATAAAATAAAATGTATCAAAGATACTTGAATGAACAAAAATGCAGTTCAGATGATGAAGAGAAGAGATCTGTGCTAGAAAAGAGACTGAAACAAGTCTTGATGATCAAGGATGATGCCCAGGTATCAAGCAAACCTGCAAAGAACAGAAAGCCAAATGACAAAGGAAAAGAAAAGATTAGATCTGGTGTTCTTAATGGGGAAGAGAAATTTTTGATGAAGTAGGGATATGAACCAAGAGGGTTTCAATGGAAAACTAAGAAGAAGTTGACTGAAAAGAAAGACTACGTGATTGAGAAAACTGAAGAATTAATCAAGTCACAAGTTGTGAAAGCTGGGTCAGAATCAGACTCAGAAGAAGAATGTGAAGTTATGTATGAAGACCCACTTCCAGTTCCAGTTCCAACTCCTGATGAATCTTCACCTGATACTGAATTACAAACTGATGCAGTTTGTGAGTCAGAATCCAACTAATTCTGTTTTGTATGTATGTGCAGGAACAGTCCTTGAACAGTAATGACTTATGGTATATGGATAGTGGATATTCCAGGCACATGACCTGTGACAAAAGTGCACTAATCAATTATGAAAGAAAATATGAACGGCCAGTTGCTTTTGGGAAAGATGAAAATGGAGGGAAGATAGTTGGAAGAGGAACACTCACCAATGGCAAGGTATTCTTTGAGAATGTGCTGCATGTTGAAGGGCTACAATACAATCTACTCAGCATTTCTTAAGTTTGTGATAAATGATACAAGGTGGCCTTCAATGATGAACACTGTCTGATTTTGAAGCCTCAGTTTGTGATTCCAGCTAAGATGATCATGATGATGGCTCCAAGAAATGGCAACCTGTATGAGTTGAGAATGAATACTGCTACATCTAGAGGTGGTTCATGCTTTGTTTCCAAAGCCACTGAAAATGAGACCAAACTGTGGCATAGGAAGATGTGTCATGTAAATTTGAAGAACATGAACAAGCTAGTGAAAGGTGAACATGTTGTTGGCCTTCCCAAAAGAGAGTTCAAGATGGAAAATCAGCTTGAAAAGAAGGTCAAAGTCATTAGAAGTGACAATGGGACAGAATTCAAGAATGGATCAATGGAAGAATTCTGCACTTCTAAGGGGATATTTCAACAATACAGTGCACCTAGAACTCCTGAACAGAAGGGTGTTGCAGAAAGAAGAAACAGAACATTGATTGAAGCTGCAAGGACCATGATTGTTGATGTAAATTTGCCAGTCACTTTTTGTGAAGAAGCAATCAACACTTTAAGTTATGTGCAGAACAGGGTTCTACTGAACAAGACTCAAAACAAGACTCCATATGAGGTTATCTTCAAAAGAAAACCCTATGTGAAGTTCTTAAAGCATTTTGGATGCAGATGCTTACTGTTGAATACAAAGGACTATCTGAACAAATTCCAATCAAAATCTCTGGAATGTTTCTTTGTGGGCTATTCATCTCATTCAAAGGCTTACAGAGTCTATGTGAAGGAGCACGTGGTGGTCATTGAGTCATTAGAGATAATATTCAATGAAAACCACTTTAACAATGCTGAAGGCCCCAAATGGCTTTTTGACTTGGAGAAAATGATCAAATATTTCAAAATCTATAATGAAGATATGGATGACAGTATGAACCAGCTTTGAAGAGAATGGAAAACAAAAACAAGTTGAACTGGACAAGCTATGGTCATCTTTCAAGTGGATTTAACTTTGAAAGAGGCAACCAACAAACTGGTGAAGTTGATATGAATGAACAAAATGATGCAGTTGAAGTCTCTAATGAAGGTCCAAGTGAAGTAGAGAGTGAACCCATTCAAAGTCAACAACCTGCTTAGCCTGAAGGGATAAATCAATTTGAAGATAGGTTTCAGTCTTTGTTTGACTCTCTACAATTTGGGTCAAATGAAGCATCATCATCAGAGATTAATCAAATTCAAGTAACTGATGAAGCTCAAGAGAGAATTGAAAGTGAATTAGCTGAGTTAAATATGACCAATCTAGAGACAGAAGTGTCTCCACAACAATTTGTGCAGACCACCTCTATTGAAATAAATCACCCTGTAGAAAATATAATAGGAGACTTCCATGAAATAGTGACTAGAAGCTCTTATGAAAAGACAAACATCTGTCTGTATGCCTGCTTCTTATCCCAAGTTGAACCAAAGAACGTTAGTCAAGCTTTAAAAGACAACAGCTGGGTAGAAGCTATGCAGGAAGAGTTAGCCCAATTCAGAGACTTATATGTATGGACAAGCCCAGAGGCAAGTATGCTATTGGAACAAAATGGATGTTCAGGAACAAGAAAGATGAAAGAGGCATAGTGATCAAGAACAAAGCAAGATTGGTGGCTCTAGGATGCTTACAGGAAGAAAGAGTGGACTTTGAAGAGGTTTTTGCTCTAGTTGCACGACTAGAGGCTATTAGGATCTTTCTTGCATATGCAGCATCAATGAATATTAAAGTCTATCAACTTGATGTGAAGTCTGCATTTTTAAATGGAAAGATTGATGAAGAAGTTTATGTCACACAACCTCCAGGATTTGAAGATCCAGTGCATCCTAACAAGGTTTACAAACTCAGCAAAGCATTGTATGGACTGCATCAAGCACCAAGGCCTGGTATAATGAGTTATCAAACCATCTGTTGGAAAATGGCTTCTGCAGAGGAGCTATTGACAAGACCCTGTTTTACAAAAGATGGAACAAGGATCTGCTATTGTTGCAAGTGTATGTGGATGACATTATCATTGGCTCTACAAATGAACTAATGTGCAAGGAATTTAAGCAAGTAATGAAATCCAAGTATAAGATGAGCTCAATGGGGGAAATGAATTTCTTCCTTGGACTTCAGGTGCAACAGAAAGCTGATGGAATTTTCATCAATCAATAAAAGTATGTGCAGATATTCTTAACAAGTTCAAGTGCCAAGACTTCAAGACAGTGTCTACACCAATGGACACACATGAGAAAATGGTACCTGATGAGAAGGGGGAGCTGGTGGACCAGCATGAATATAGGGCCAAGATAGGATCACTGATGTATCTCACAACATCTAGGCCGGATATTATGTTTGCTTTGTGTGTCTGTGCCAGATTCCAAGCTAACCCAAAGGTCTCACATATGCTAGCAGTTAAGAGGATCTTTAGATATCTAAAGGGAAAACCAGATTTGGGGATTTGGTATCCAAAGAAACCTTCCTTTGATTTGATGGCCTACACAAATAGTGACTATGATGGTTGCAATATGAGTAGAAAATCAATTTCTGGAGGATGCCAGTTTCTAGGGAACAGGCCGGTGTCTTGGCAATACAAGAAGCAAACTACAGTGTCAATCTCTATTGCTGAAGCTGAGTACATTGCTGCTTCTGCCTGCTGTGCACAACATCTGTGGATTCAAAATCAACTGCTGGATTATTGATTGAATTTCTTACTTACACCTATTTTAATTGATAATACTGCTGCTATGTTTATTGTTAAGAATCCAGTCCAACATTCTAAGACTAAGCACATTGAAATTAGACATCATTTCATTAGGGATTGTCAGGAAAAAGGTTTAATAGAAATGAAAAGGGTAGACACATTGGATAATTTGGCTGACTTATTCACCAAACCCTTAGATAAAAAGAGGTTTCATTTTCTGTTAAAATGCCTAGGAATGATAAATGCTGATGAAGTTTGATTTAGGATGTGTGCTTAACTGAGGTGCTTACTGATTATCTGTGTTACTCACTTTAAATGTTTGCATGATGATTTGCCATTCTTAACTGATTATTCTAATGCATGAATCATGTATGTGATTATTCTTGTATGAAAATCTTGTTGAAATTGCTAACTACCACTTTTGGTACTTTGATCTGTGCTTGCATGATGTATTTCTGTGATTCTAAGTACTTCGAGGATGAATCTGTGATTGATATTGTGATTGCTGCTCCTCGAGCACACACAAAGGTTCTTGTAAGATTATTCTAAGTCTTTCGAGCACAGATGTCATAGCTCAGTTGCTCGAGCATAGAATTTTCTCTTGAAAAACTTTTCCAAGTATTTCGAGCATAACTCTGTGTTTTTATGGTGTGTTTGATTTTCTTCGAGCACAAACAAACCATACTTGAGGTTTCTCAAGTAACTCGAGCACAAGTGTTGTGTTACTTGTGGTCGAGCAGGGACATGAGTTCTGGAAAACTTTCTAAGTATTCCAAGCACAAGTTAACTACTCGAGCACGCAGCTAAGTCCTTCGAGCACAAGCACTGAAATGTGTGCTTGTTAAATATGCTTAAGTGACATCACTGTTTTCAAAATCAATCCTTAAAATGAATTTTCAGAACATATGATTTTTGAAAGTATGAAATAATTTTAACTAAGCAACACTGTTTTTGGTGATCTCATGAGAGATATGATAAGATTATCCAGTTATAAACTTTGAAGAAGGATAAAAGTTTTTTTTAATGGAAATAGTATCCAACCTTTGGGAAGTGATAGAAAACTATTTAAGATGACTAACCCATGGATTATAAGTTCAAAAGGCTTCGAGTACAGTCATTGGCAATGTATGGTAGCTTTCCATAGTCTGTAGTTGTCATATGTGATATAAATCTAAATTTGCTAAATATGATGTGGTGAAACATTGGAAGATCAAGTATGCTCTCTAGCATATCTCTCCGAATGATAGGCAGAAAGGTTATTATCCAATCATACACGAGCTTGTTGGTGTTTCTGGTCTAAAAAAATATTTACTAAGTATTTGAGCAGATATAAATTATTGCTATATGGCAAACATTATCAAAAGAAAAGAAAAAGAAAGTTATTGAAAAATATAAAAGGATCAAAAATAGTATAAAGAGATAAGTTATCTGATATCATGACTTAAGGGGCACTAAGGGAACTACAGGGGTGGGGCATCCAAATAAGTCCTAAACACCCTGAATGTATGGCATGTAAGTCCGGATGGCATGTAAGTCCAACGTTCAACCTTATAGTCTGTTATCTAAAATAAATATATATAAATAAGCAATTGCTCATTATACAAAAAGCAATTTTGACCAGGGCATCAGGGGCTCGGAGTCAATTCGGGGTGATTTGGAGAAAGCTAAATAAGCCTTGAGAAGATATTAGAAGCAACCTGAAAATATAGTGATAACCATTCCTATCTTATGCTCTAATTGAAACCTAAATGTATCACAGAAAGCAATGACCATTATGCTAAGCGTACCTGCTATTAACCTGACTCAAGTCATAATAACACTGAGCATGTAGTGGTGTGATCTTGTCTTAAATAGTCTGATCCCATGTTGAGCTCTTTCTATTAAATTGTTTTAAATAGAATATTCCACTTGAATTTGATCTCTTATTTCACGTTAAACAAATTGCTAAATTCAACTCACAGTTCTAAAATGATTATCTTTTATGAAAAGTTGAAATTTTGAGCATAGAACATGCATGATCATTTTCGAAAGTTGTGTCATAACAGTAGTAATTAATCAAACTAATTTGATAATTCAATTAAGTGTTTCGAGCAAAGAAACTGTGCTTGCCTGTGTTAAATTGTTTCGAGTATACTATGTGACCTGTATGATTCATCTATGTGATTACTTATGAGCATACTGATTCGAGTATACATCTTACTTTCGAGCACCTGATATTATATGAAAATTGATGTTATGTGTTTCGAGCATGATTGCATGATGTATTGGTAGACCCAAGTCTACAAGAACAAAGAATTAACTGATAGGAAACATTTTAAGTTTTTCGAGCATAGCAATGTGCTAGGTGCTTTAGTACGAGAGTTCGAGCTTAAGAAGTTAATGGATCATTTTGTTAACTAGTTCGAGCAAACTTGTGTGCTAGACCCTTAGGTTGTGCGTTCGAGTACAGGCATAGGAAGTATTCAATCTGCTAAGGCTTTCGAGCATAAGGGTACATCGAGCACATTGAGCTATAGCAATCTAAGTAAGTCGAGCAAAGCTTACAACACTATAAAGAATGTATCTCGAGCATAGGGTATTGTCATGATAGATTTCTAAGTATCTCGAGCATGATGCATAGTCGAGTAGGGTTAGATTACAGGTGTGACTCAGGTATACATATTTGAGTAAATTTTGCTTAGTACATTCGAGCACATTACACCTCGAGTATAACTCAGTACTCAAGCAAGTAATCTAATGATCATTAAACATTGGCTAAGGCATCGAGCACAAGTCTACTCGAGCACACTGTCTCGAGTATACTAGTGCTCAAGAGCATTATATTCCAAGTACAACGCGCAAGGGTTGTACCATGTACTCGAGTACAGTGGGAGCCAGCTGTTGTTTTGGCTGTATGCTCCAGCAAGGGAGGTACATTAAATTTGAATTAAATGACAACTATCATGCACTAGATGACAAAAGAAGGTACAGTACCACTCAAACGTTAGGTATAAAAGGGGGAATTAGAAAATTTTTCACACATTTCTTATTCTCTCTATTAAACCTAGACGCAAACCCCTTTTACTCATATTGCTTCCTGCTTGCTTGAATACTTTTATACTCACTCGATTATACTTCGAATACAGCCATTAGCTCTGTTTCGACTTAGGTAAGACATCGTTATTCGATAATCGTCACACCGATTTCGAAATTAGGGTTTCTAATTGATGTACGAACTAATTGTTTACTTGTTTTTGCAGGTACGCATATTACTACGGAACAGAACTGATGGCCTTCAAATTCGAAAAGAGGCGCAATATGTGCGCTCGGTTAGAGCTTGATGATGAGAACATGGAGTTGGAAAACATGATAACTTTTCTCAGAAACTCCAACTTAAGGGTAGCACTAACTGAGAACCCCACAATTTACAGAAACCATCATACAGATTTTTGGGGGTCAGCGACCTATGTAAATGACGTGAACGGGAAGAGAATTGAGGCTTCTATCCTCAATAATGACATTGAAGTAACAGAAGCCTCCATAAGAGCTGCATTAGAACTTAATGACAATTTTGATGCTCAACCATCTTTCTCAGTCCCAAGACTGTTAAGAGTCTTTCAAGAGACTATGGGATACCATGGAGGTGTAAAGGAGGGACAGTTTCAGAAAGGAAGTTTTCCACTTATTTACCGTTTCCTGATCCATCACGTCATCCAATCCTTATCTCCAAAGAGAGGGACTTGGACATTATTGACTAGAGAGCTCGGGACTCTCACTGTGGCAATACTCTACTAACAACCCTTCAACATTTCAAGACTTATCTTCCAAGGATTAGGGTCAAATGCAGAGAAAGAAGTCAATCAGAGATTTCTTATGTATCCTCATTTCCTGCAAATTTTGATAAACAGAGCATTACCGGATCTTCAACGAACAGAACAGATATTGAAATTACAAGATCCCAACATCTGCAAACGCATGAAAGATGCTAAGAGTAATTTTGAAGACAATGATGATTGGGATGTACACCCATGGTTGCTTATGCCAGCACTAGGTGTTATTGATGTCCCTCGAACTCCCGGTAATAGTGATGATGAAGAGGATGATGACCTGAATGATGATGAAGATGATAATGATCAAAACGATGATTGGGACAATGGTCCAGAAAGTGAAAATGCCATGGTTATTGGTGGTAATGATGATGCACAAGAAGCTGTTGAGGGAAATGTGCCCATGATTGAACAATCTACTCAGATAGGAGATGCTGTAGGATTGGAGGTAGGTCAAGGAACTAATGAACCGGTTGAGGGTGAAGCTGCAGAGGGTATGGATGACGATGTATTTGTAGCAAATGTTATATCTAATGTTGCTGATACCATTGATAAGATAACTCCACCAGACTCACCACCACCTGAGGTTTACAATGATGACACAAACTCCATTGACCTAAATGATGTAAATGACAATGTTCCTTCCTCACCAGCTACAACTGAACCAGCCGTCTCAGACTCTGAACCAATCAAAGACACTGATATCCTTTCACCACCAACATCACCGCTTACTGTACCTATCATCACAAACCTGTTTCCTAACCTGCACAACCTGATCAAGCTACACATCTTCAAACCCCACCATCCTCTCCATTACAAGAAGCCAATGCCACTACCACTACCCAACCATCATAACCACTTCGCACAGAACCTGAGCCCTATAATATCCCATCTCCAGAAACTGCTGAGTCAGAACCCTTTCTCTGAACCTACACAAAAGCCAAATCAAGAAACCCCACCTTCAAGTCCGAATCTGTATGATATTGTCTGTGAAAATGCCAAACTTGAATTAAAAAATATTATGCTGAGGGAGAAGAATGAGGTTTTGGAGTCCAGGAACAAAGATTTGGAGGCTGCGTTAAATGAGGCACTACTGAAAATTCAAACCCTAGAGGGGTAGTCTGAGGTTGAGAAGACCTTAGATGCACTAAAACAGGGGGAGAAACCTGTTGAAGCAGAACATGATGGTGCAGAAGGATTACATGACAGTGCAGAAGTATTAAAGGTGATTGGAGACATATACGCTAGCTCTGATGAAGAAGTTGTGGATGTTGGACCATCAGATGCATTAAACATGATAAATAAAGCATATAAAGATGGAGAATCTGGTGATGAGGGGGAGACTGAAAGTGATGTTGAAACTGAAGATGATAAGATGAAAAGGAAAGAAAAAGGGAAAGGGATTTCTTTTACAAATGATGATTTACATCCCCTGTCCCAACACAAAGTTCAATCCGATGATATACTTCACAAAGAAAATGTAATTGATCCAGACGTAGCAGAAGTTAAATCTGTCAAGATTGCCATAAGATTAATGAATGAAGATTTAGAGTCTTTGAATCAAGAAAATGAGGAGGAAATTCCTCAAGAAGTCCTCGAAACACTAATCAAAATGAAAGAAAAAGATGAGGAGAATGAGAAAATGACAAAAGAGGCAGATGAGGCAATCAAGGCCACACTGGATGCTCTCAAAGAAATTATGAATGTTAATGAAAAAGAGAGTACACAAACTGAAGAACCAGTGATGACTGAGCCTGAAGAGCCTATAATAACTGAGCCTGAAGAGCCTATGATGACTGAGCATGAAGAGCGTGTAATAACTGAGCCTGAAGAGCCTATAGTAACTGAACCTGAACAATCTGAAACTGAACCTGCCAATCCAGAAAATGAAACTGATAAAGAACAAGAATTTGGTTTGGGTCCAGTCAGTCATGAAGAAGATGAAACTATTGAAGTGTCTGCAAGTACAACGGTAAAACTGGTCATAATGAAGGATCTTATAAACATTCTGAATAACCCAGAAAGACATCATCCTGAAATAGTATCAGCAGCAACAAAGTCACAACAAGACTTCATTAATATGAGTAAAGAAAGAGAACCAAGAGTTGAAGAGTCTATTAAAGCAAATGAACCCATTATTCATGAAGAAACAGAAGAGAATGAAGAGACTCATATAGGTGAACCTGTTGTTGAAGAAGCGGTTGATAAAGAACCAGAAACTGAAATGACTCCACCAAAGTCACCAGTTTCATCAGAACCAATCTTAACTGAGCAGTCTGAACCAAAAACTGAAGCGAAAGAATCACTAAAAAGAAAAGGAGGAGCTGAGATTGAAACACCTAAGTCTAAAAGGCAAAAATCAGTAAAGGTGATGGTGTACAAGAGAAGATTGGAGAAGCTTGAAGAGAGGAAAAATGCTAAATCGATGAAGGTGGAAGAACCAATGATTGGGGCACTCCACAACCTTGAAGAAACTATTGATATAGAAGATGATAGTGAAGGAGAAGTGAAAGGTGTTGAAAAGAAGAATGAAGACAGAGATTACTTGATCAGCTTGGACTATGACTTAAAGTACCTTCAAAGATTATCCAAAGAAGACATAGCCAAAGAAGCTGAAGGATGGAGAATGAGAAAGTCAAAAAGAGAATCTTTGATTAAAGCTGGTCACAAGCCTGCATTCCTGAACCTGCAATCATTTGACACAATAGACAGACTTTACAAGATTGCTCTTGTTGAAAATATTTCAGAGTATGTGAAAAAGGTGACAAAGAAAAAGGAACAGGCAGAAAAGGTGTTGAAAGAGTCTGATAGCAGCAAAAGCCGAATTGAAAAGAAAGCCAGTGATGAAACAAGATATGAAACATTAAAGGCTAAACATAATAACATAAAGTTTCTTCAATTGTATGGCTACAGCTATAATTTTTTTGATAAATCTTTCTCCTGAAGAACTGAAAAGAAAAATTCATCTAGTTAAAGACTCTCACAAAGATCAGAAAAGTCAAGAAAAATATGAGAGAGAACAGGAGTTAAGGATGAGATTGTAAAAGGAGAGAGATGAGGCCAAGAGGAAAGAAGAAGTAGTGAAAAGATGGTTTGAAGATCCTCAAAGGGTACAGACGTTAAAGAGGATTGTAATGGAGAAAGGGATGACTGAAGAAAAGCTTCAAAACATGCCTCATGAACAATTAATTGAAATATACAATAGAGAGCAGAAACTATATTTGGAAACCCAAAGAAAACTACATGAAGCTAAGCAAAGAGCAGAAGAAGAAGTTCGAGCAGAAATGATGAGTGCTCTTCAAAAGAAGGGTGCAAAAATGTCAAGATTAGTAGTACAGACAGATGAGACAATTAGAAAATGGCATGAAGAGGCTGGGCTGCATTAGATAAAGACAAACACACAAGGAAGCTCGAGCCGAACCCCAAGGTCTGAGATTGTGAGGCCTGAGCAACCAAGAAACTTATATCTGCCCACACATCTCTTCTTTGATAAAAGATTCAAGACTATTAGAGTAATCACTGAAGATAAAAAGGAAACTCTGATTATCTTCAAGGACGATTTGAGGGACTTCACCAAAGAACAATTGAAAAAGATGGCATAATTGACACTACATGACAATCAAAACAGAAGTCAACCATCTGGACAACAAAGAAACAATCTCTCCAATTTCATTAAAGAACAAGCGGAACGGGGATTCCCATTTCTGAATCAAAGGAAAGAGATACACATCCAAACTGAGAAAGAGAGAAGGAGAAAAAGAATCAATGAAGTTCACATTCTTGAACTCTCTCTATTCGATGCTGATAGAAGGAAATCCCAAGCAAGCAGCTCACACAGCAAAAGGAAGACCTTAAAGGAGTGCTTAGCTATGAGGGAAGAGATGAGAGAACCAAATTCAATTGTGCAAATTAATGGAAAAATTACCTTCATCTTGTATAACCAGCATAATGACTCAATTTCTCTAAGGAATGCGTCGGGAATACCCATTGATGTGATTAGAAATGATGGGGATCTTAAATTCATGCACCCTAAAGATCTACAAGACTTAATTGATGCATAATTCCCTAGTGATTCCCTCTAATGCTGTGGAACTTGACATGATTAAACAGAAGGCGGCCCTTGTCAAGGAAATGAAAGAAAAATCTGACATAAGGAGCAGGAGGAGAAGATAGCAGAATGGAGCTCAATGACAATTATTTTTATTTCTGTTTATCTTTGTAATTTTGTTATTTTGTATTTGATGTAAAAACTTTAATGTGTAATGCCCAAGTGGCAGAATTCCTATTTATATAATGAAATGACATGTTCATAAATGATATATCTTTGATGTCTGATACATGTGTAACTCTATGCAGGTATGTTTTGGTGCATCTGAGCTTGTTCCAATCTAGGGAGAGATTGTTGGGTCGGATTTTTCATAAGGAAGATTGAAATCTTCTCAACCTCCTCAGAAAACGGCTAAGTAAGGACTTCGAGCAAGCCTAGACGATCGAGCATGGTTTTACTACTTCGAGCTAGGTCTTCAGAACCTTAAATGGTTGATTCTTCTAAGTGTTAAGGCTTCGAGCAAGCTACACTTCAACGAGCAAGAGTGTTCTTCTATCGAGCATGGACTGCCAATCAAGCAAACAGCTTGATTATACAAGTTTTAACCAAGTGTTACGAGCATAGGATGATCGAGCACATGGGGATAAGCATGGATGCAATAAGAAGATGTCACGTGGTCAAAGCAAGGACTTCGAGCACAGTTCAGTTTCCCGAGCAAGATTTACATCTGAGCATTGTAAAGATTGCTGAATAAGAAGACTAATGACATCAAGAAGAATGAGCTTGCTCGATGGACTAGTTCGAGCAAAGCATGGATTAGTCAAGAGGAATGAAGCTTGCTGGAGGAGAATATCTTCACTGAATATATTCTAAGTAAAGTATGCTCGAGGACAATCATCGAGCATACCTAGCATAGTGAGTCTGCTCGAGCAAGATTGCTGCCTTGCTCGAGGACTCTAACACTTGTATGATTTTGTATTTCATTATGTAATGATTAGGAACTTCTAGAAGGAATGTCAGGGTCTATAAATAGGGTCCTAGGTTTCCATTTAGGGCACGGATATCGACGCACAAAATACGAGAAACATTCCCAAAAGAATATTCTATTTGTTTCCTCGTACAGCCGCCGCCGCAGCCGTCACACACGAAACCCTAGACATTCCTTTCACTATTACATTAATGACTCATTTATTATGGTGAATCTTTGTCTTTGAATGTGCTATTATTGATTACTTATTATCATTTCGTGTTTGTTATTTTTCACTCCTTCGTTCCCACTTGTTGGATATCCTGATTCCGCTGGGATATTCAATAGGCCTTTAGGTTACAGAGTTGGTTTGTTCTTGTCAACCTTTTTCTAAGGTTTCACCCGACTCACGGTCCTAACAAAACGAAATCCATGGTGAATTCTATGATTTTCAGTTTTTGTATTATATTAATGTTTGTATTTTTGCACAATCAAACCGAAGACACGCTAAATCATCAAAAGTCAGAACCCCATCGAGAATACACTATATGTAGTCGAACCCCCATGTTCTTGAAATTCTCGTCTTCAAAGCGTCACTCGTCCGCCACTGTCGACACCATCACAATCGATCAATGTTGTGGGTTCATCGCAATAGCTTTGCCAAAGAAATATCATTGTGGATCATATGCATTATGAAGGTAACTCACACCCCCAAATCTGTGTAATGATTTATGAAACTTTGGTTTTTGATATTATGGATGGGGTTACGACATGGTAAAAACAAGACCCAAATATTAGAGGAGAAGACACGGTTTGATGGCAAATAACCAATCTCTCTTTTTATTATATTACTAGTTTGAGGCCCGTGTATTACATAGGTAATTGATAAAATATTTAAATTTAACCATTAAGTGAAATGCAGGTCAACAAAATGATCATATATTGTTAATACAAATATAATTTACATTAAATTAAAGACATTACATAATTAAGATTACACAAATATATTACAAATAAGTAAGATATTCCTTGTACAGTGCATTGGTCTTTATACATTGTTTATCAAATCAAAATCTTTAGTTCAATGTCTGCTTGTAACTGTTGAAAAGGTAACATATTGAAATGATAATGTATCCATGAAACTAACAAAAAAATAAAATAAAATTCATGCACATAAAATATCATACCTTTTAATCAATTAATATGATGTCATTTGATATCACTTGCTCATGTTTATCAATAAAATATGATTATCCCAAAACCAAATTACCTAAACGTTGTTGATATAATCATCCCTAGAATTTTTATAGCATGTTTGGGATTGAGTTTGAAATATGCTTATTGTTTTTTTTTTAAAAACTTTTTTGAAAAGCCAGGATTTGAGGATTTTAGAAAACTGTTTCTTAACCTTTTAAAATAATAAAAATTAATAAATATTTCTATTAAGTTACATTATAATATGTCTGAATCTTAATGAATTTTTTTATAACATATTTTAATAATAAATGTTATGACTATAATTTTAAAAAAAATCTATATATAGCTTTATTATTTTGAATATAAACCATAATAAATACTTTAATTATGTACTAATCAACATTCAAAACTAACGTAACCCAATTTGACTTATATACCATAATAAACACTAATTTGTATTATAAAACATATTAAATTAACAATATTTAAATGTAGAAACTAAGTATAAATCAAGTCAAAAAATATATGTTTATAAAGCATTTTGTTCTGAGTTATGCAAGAAAATATTTAAGACTAATATTGATCTTTTTATTGCTAAAGCGTTTTATGATACACAAAAAAGTCATCTATATAAAGGATTAATTTCATATGCATCCTTACAAAATGACAAATAATTCATATAGTAAATCTTTATACATATGGATTATAGTTATAATATTCAACTTCAATTATTTAATGATAAACACCAAGATATATATAATAGGTATTCTCCATGTTTGTAATATTTATACAAAATGTTTGGAGAAAATTAAGAAAATACACATTTCCTTAAGTTCAAATGCATATGAGAAAATTATTAATTCCAAATTTGAAACCAATCTTATATAAAAAAATTAGGCACTGTTGCTCGAATTCCAGCTTAAATACAAATTTTAGTTTACCATACAAATCCAAATTCTTCGACAATGATGCACCTTTATTTTCTTTATTTGCAATTACCCGGGAGTTTAAAATTTTATTCTAACAGACCTACAACTTCAATTTTTATATTTCCTTATTTTTTATTTCACCATTAATGTTAATAAATGAATCAGTTAGGATTTACATTTTAATAAAAAATATTGAATTCATTTATTGAAATGGCTTAAAAGATAAAGACCATATACTAAAATTGGTTGAAAAAAATGTGAGGAGGGTTATGAAATTGACAAGTGATAAAAGTGGTAGTCTTTTATCAAAGCAGACAGATTTAAAGAATTAACCTATATAAATCTAATTGAATTTAACATTACGGCAAGGTAGTAGTTCAAAAACCAAAATGCTAATATTATATTAAGTTTATTAAAAGGAACCAAAAGTATCCATACAACTAAATTGTTAGATTTCACTCTTTTTGCAACTCACAAATTTTCAATTACCTCTCGTGTATCATCTCAAGGTGTTGAAGTGTTTACGCCAGGGTGTATGGCGTTTCTTGCAAACGTGACCGTAAAGAACCCCGATGAAAAACATATAGAAGATATCCCCGTAGTAAGTGAATACCCCGATGTCTTTCCCGACGATTTACCCGGATTACCACCGACCCGACAAGTCGAATTCCGTATTGACCTTATCCCAGGATAAGCCCCTATTGTTAAGGCACCTTATCAATTGGCACCCTCTAAAATGCAAGAATTATCCAACCAGTTACAAGAGTTGTTAGATAAGGGTTTTATACGTCCTAGCTATTCTCCTTAGGGAGCACCGGTACTGTTTGTGAAAAAGAAAGATGGAAGTTTTAGAATGTGTATTGATTACCGGGAATTAAACAAAGTAACCATAAAAAACCGATACCCTCTTTCGCGAATAAACGACTTGTTCGACCAACTTCAAGGTGCAAATTATTTCTCAAAAATCGACCTCTGATCCGGTTACCATCAAGTCAAAATCTAAGAGGAAGATGTGTCTAAAACGGCATTTCAAACTCGTTATGGTCACTATGAATTCTTAGTTATGTCTTTTGGATTGACTAATGCACCCACAGTTTTCATGGATCTCATGAATCGAGTTTGTAAGCCATACCTCGAAAAATTCATTATCGTGTTCATTGATGACATCCTAATATATTCGAAAACCAAGGAGGAACACGAGCATCATTTACGAACCATCTTGGAGCTGTTGAGGCAGGAGAACTTGTATGCCAAGTTTTCAAAATGTGAATTCTGGCTACAAGAGGTAAAATTATTAGGGCACGTTTTTAATCGGCATGGAATCCATGTAGACCCGAGCAAAATTGTAGCCATTAAAAATCGGTAAGCCCCAAAGTCACCAAAAGAAATCAGCCAATTTTTGGGATTAGCTAGGTATTACCGGCGCTTTATCGCAAACTTTTCCAGCATAGCCCAACCTTTAACCCTTTTGACCCAAAAAGATCGTGCTTAACTGGGGAGAAGAACAAGAAGCGGCTTTTCAATTACTGAAGCAGAAACTATGACAATCCCCGATACTGAGTCTTCCAGAGGGAACTGATAACCTGGTAGTTTATTGTGACACATCCCAGAAAGGTTTAGGATGCGTACTTATGCAAAGAAATAAGGTCATAGCGTATGCTTCCCGACAGTTAAAGGTGTACGAGAAGAATTATACCACTCATGAATTGGAACTGGGCACGGTTATATTTGCACATAAGATCTAGAGGCACTATTTGTATGGCACTAAATGCACAGTATACACTAACCATAAAAGTCTACAACACATATTTGACAAGAAGGAACTAAACATGAGGCAGAGAAGATGGGTAGATTTGTTGAATGATTATGATTGTGAAATTCGATACCATCCGGGCAAGGCTAATATAGTAGCAGATGCCTTGAGTTGAAAAGACAGAATCAAACCACTGAGAGTCCCAGAACTTGGAATGATTGTCCAAACTAGCCTCATCAAACAAATCCGTATTGCCCAAAACGAAGCCCTAAAAGAAGATCACTTGGGAAATAAAGACTAACATGGGACCGAACAAAACTTTGAAGAAAGAACCGACGAAAATTTATACTTTAAAATCCAAGTTTGGATTCCCACTCTTAACAACCTACGGGACTTGATCATGGACGAGGCGCATAAATCCAAATATTCCATTCACCCATGGTCAGATAAGATGTACAAAGACTTGAAAGAGTATTATTGGTAGCCCGGTATGAAAGGGATATAGCCACGTATGTCGGTAAGTGCCTGACATGTGCGAGGGTTAAGGCTGAATATCAAAAACCTTCGGGAATGTTGCACTAACCGGTAATACCGCAATGGAAATGGGAGCAAGTTACCATGGATTTTGTAACACTCCTTCCCAAAACCTCCCGAGGAAACGATGCAATATGGGTGATAGTTGACTGATTGACCAAATCCGCACACTTTCTTCCAATTCGTACCACGTACTCAACCGAAAAACTCGCTCATATCTACATCAACGAAATCATATCCCGTCACGGCGAACCTGTTTTAATCATCTCGGATCGTGACAGCCATTTCACCTCTCGATTCTGGCAAGCTGTACAAGAAGCCTTGGGAACCCGAATTGACCTAAGCACCGCCTACCATCCCCAAACCGACGGTCAATCTGAGCGAACCATTCAAACTTTAGAAGATTTGCTTCGCGCTTGTGTACTAGACTTTGGTTGTAACTGGGATTAACATCTTCCACTGGTTGAATTTTCGTTCAATAATAGCTATCACAGTAGCATTCAAGCGGCACCATACGAAGCGCTGTACTGTAAGAAATGAAGATCACCCTTGTCCTGGACTAAAGTCAAAGACACTCAAATTACCCTATCTGACTTGATTCAAGAAACCACTGACAAAATCCGTAAAATCACTAATAAATTGAAAATCGCCCGAGACCGACAGAAAAGCTACGCTGACGTTCGTAGAAAACCGCTAAACTTTGAAATAGGCGATAAAGTATTTCCCAAAGTATCCCCGTAGAAAGGCGTTATTCGATTCGGTAAAACCGGGTAAACTATCTCCGTGATACATTGGGATGTATGAAGTTATTTCTAAGATCGATCTTGTAGCTTACCGACTGAAATTACCTTTGGAGTTAAGTTCTATTCACGATGTCTTTCACGTTTCGAACCTAAAAAAGTGCCTTACTGACGATACCGAAATCGTACCACTAAAAGATTTAAACATAAACGAAAAACTAAACTTCGTAGAGGAACCGGTGGAAATACTAGAGGGGAAATAAAACAATTAAGACACAACAAAATCTCTCTGGAATTCAGAACGGGGACCCAAATTGATATGGGAGCGTTTGAATTTAAAAAGAAATACCGGCACATTCACAAGGGGGGAGAATGTGACATTTGAGCCAAAACCAGGTACACCTCAGTACGTATTTACTGATTAAGCAAATAAACGCTTATTAAAAAGAAATACCAGCACATTCACAAGGGGGGAGAATGTGACATTTGAGTCAAAACCAGGTACACCTCAGTACGTATTTACCGATTAAGCAAATAAACGCTTTTTACGTATCGATTGAACTATTAACCGAACGGGTGTGGTTACGAACCAGATATCCCGGGGGCCATCTATAAGTGATATACGATTAATATAAGCTAATATATTAGTATTTGGCCTTAGTTCGATAGCAAACAAGTTAATCGAAAACATGCTCATTTAATTACCCGCTATAGATTTAAATGCAAAAGATAGTTACAAACCAAGCATTGTATCATCCGTTAAGCCGAAAAAGACTTACCAAACACTTATTTGAAATGTTTTAAGCGATCCGTGAAAATATTTTCGAATTTCACAAACGTATACTATGTTTTTATAAATTAACACAAAAATAGCCAAAAAAAACACTCGTTTTCGCAGTGTTTGACGCACTCGATATATTTTTTGCACCAAAAACCAAACCCGAAATAAATTTGGACTTGGGTTTTCATATTTAGGCTTATAAGTCCAGAAAATTGGGCCAAAATGGGCCCAAAATGGGCTCAAATAGGAGTCCGGTCGCAGGGGGGAGCCCACCCCCAATTTTTGTATAACTTCTTGATTAAGCTACTTTAAACTTCATTTTCACACATTTTGAACTACAAAGCAGCTGAAAACTCTTTATTCCTCAGCCATACACCAAGAACCCTAGGTATTTGATTAATTTTACCATTTTTAACTTGATTTAATTATGTTTAAAATCATATAAACATCATTTAATTGCCAAAAATCAATCCTAACCATGAAAAAATATTAAAAGTGGTCCAAAAACATGTTTTGATCATAAACATGGTTAGGAATCTGGTTTGATAGTTTTGTTTTTGCCATAAACACGGATTAGAGGTTTTAAACGACATTTTTACGGTTCAAAAGTTCGGTTTTATACCCTAGCCGAAACCCTAAGTTAAAAGGCTTTTGTGTTGATGAAACTTTCTTGGTTTCTGATATAGGACCTGTATCTAGATTTCATAGGAGCACAAGAACCTGAAAACTTGATTAAAAGGATAAAAGCGAACCATAGCCGCAAAGGTAATACCGAATCACTCGTTTACGGGCTGTTTAGGTTAAGGTTGTGATATGCATATTTTTAGGTCATGAAATTTTGCATGGACATCAGGGATCATATCATTGAGTCCCTGTTCAAATTTGGTCATTTTTCCACATTCCGAGAATATTTGGCGAATTTATAACCGAATTGGGATGTTTATTTGGGAAAAATAGTTAAAATGCTTTAAAAATCATGAAATTTTGTGGAGAACTTAGATTTAGTATATTTTGATCACATATGAAATTTGGGAGCATTTGAAAAAGCCTAAGTAGGTTTTGTGCATTAGCGTTTAATTGAATTTTCAAAGTCGTTTTTGGCTCGGAAATGATATTTGGAAAGTTTGTTAGAGTTTGGAGTTTTTGGAGATCGTTTGGTATAAACGGACGTTTTTCGGGCTAAATATAGCAGATAAAATGAATTTTTATAATTTAATAAATCAGTAAATAATTCAAGAAATATTTTTATAAAAAATACACATATTTTAATTGATAAATGAATAAATTTTCATAATTTAAGGATTAATGGATAATTAATTGTGTTAATTTAAAGATTAAACAAATTCAATTCTAATAAAAACTGACGAGTTCGTGATTAACGATCCTGTTGGAATATCAGAACACCAAGAGTGATCAAAAATCATATTTTTGAATTAATTAAGTAAAAACAAAGTTTTTATGAGAAAACCAGACAATTTGGATAGATTGTACGCGTGTTTCTCAAATCAAACTGAATAAACGGAAACGAACCTCGTAGCCAATCTAGAACCCCAATATGTGATATTTCTTTATAACTTAATCATTTTATCGACCAAAACATTTAACCAAGCTTGCATCCCCATAACTGTTTTCTGAACGCATAAACGAACAACTTGACCCAGCTGAGAAAACGGAAAAACTGAGCCAAGTTCAATTTTAAGTATTAGACATTGAACATCATCACAACCTAAGCCTATTGACACTTTCTGTGCATTCCAGCTATACCCATATTAGATATACAGCCCAGTTTAGTATTGAGATTATAATAATATTAAAATATTAATATTATTATAATATTGATTATAGGAACTAGTGATAGTGAATCAAACAAACCACGAGCTGACTCGGTGCTGATTATCTACTAAACCGTGCGTTTCATGACCCCACTTTTTGAACTGTTTTACGAACTTATGAACATCAAGAGGGTCCCAGAGGCGATGAAAATAAGTTGATTCATTAACGAGGTAAGGTTCTCCCAACTCACGGTGAAACTGGAGAAGACTTCCATACTACATTTGACCAGCTCATGGACCGAGTCAAAGCTTTTGTCAGTGGGAAGGATACAGGTTCTAAACTAAGAGAATGGGAAGGAAAGAAGGGTGTCTTCAAGACAGGAAATGGAGGGAAACATATTGAAGGAGCCCCAACCACACAAGGGAGAACTTCCTTGGAGGAAGCAAGGTTTTCTCCCTACAGACCCCCACATCCTTCATCCCCTTCTCCCTCCTATTACCCTCCACGCTTTCCCACGTATTCCCGAAAAGAAACCCCCCGACACAAACCCCTCCTGGGTGAAAGGCAGGTTCCGGGGTCAGGAGATCTAATGGTAGCGGACAAAACTAAGTATGCCCCAAGACCCGCTAGTCCTTCAAAGAAGCCTTACAAACCCAACCCCCAAGGATACTACAATTATCACAAGAGACAGGGGCATGCCACAGAAAAATGCGTGCAGCTGAAGAGGTTATGGGAAGCTGCATTGAAAGCAGGGCAATCGCCACTACTCTCCAAGGAGTCCTCCTCAAAATTCAAAGAGGAAGACGAAGATAAACACTTTGTGGACATGATCAGGGGTCACGAAGATAAAGGGAAAGAAAGGGGGAGAGCATCCAAAGTGGGAATAATAGAGACTTTTGCGTCAAACCCCTCGTGGATGAAAGTACCCCTCTCATTTTCGGGTCTAAGCAATGAAGATGCTCGGGATATGCCTCTGAATATACCGGCTAGTGTAGCAGGGCATCGTGTAGCGCTTGTAATATTGACGGGGGAAGTGGTGTAGAAGTTATGTATGAGCATTGTTTTGCCAGACTCCAAAAAGTCAGGAGTAGATTGGAAGAAGATCTATGCCCATTAATAGGGTTCTTAATGGAGGTTGTGAAACCTCTGGGCTCTTTGACCCTCCCTTTCTGCCTCAAAGACGAAGAGAAAATTAGGATGGTACGTCTACGGTTCTTAGTAGTGAGAGCTCCATCTAAATACAACATCATACTCGGATACACCGGGATGCGTGCCCTTAGAGCAATAGCCTCTACCGCACACAGCTGCATAATGTTTCCTACCCCACGAGGAGTGGCTATCATACGTTCTTCAGCCTAAATCGACGCAAGTGTGGTGGGCAAAGGGTGAGCCGAAGAAGAAACAGGACGGAATAGAAGAGTGGGTTCCAAATGGGGAACATCCGGAGCAGACAGTAAAGATAAGGACACAACTGTCTGACAAGGGGAAGGTAGGGTTGAAAGAATTGCTGTTAAGGAACACTGATGTCTTCGCATGGAGGCATGAAGACATGACGGGATTCCTAAGAAGTTAATGCGGAAAAATATCGGATATCGGTCAAGGACCGATATCTGAGATATCGGTTATCATAATGAGATATCGGTGGGATTTCGGTAATTTTAATATCATGTAAAATTCGTATATTTAGCAATTTAGCACTAATAATTCAGTATAGTTTCTTACCATTAACAAATTAACCTTTTACAAATTGGAAAACAATAACAATCGTAACAAGTAAGAATTGATTAAGACTTAAAACAATAACTGTTTTGGTCTAAAATCGGTCTAAGGATCAAGTAACCAAATTCGTATGTGAGGATTGGTGCTTGAATGAACAAAATGATCAAAGTAATAATTGTAAAGGTTGAACAACAAGATTTATACGAGGAAAAGCCCTTGGTAACCTGTATCCAGCCAACATAAAAACCTCGGGTAGTGAAAACTGTCACTACCAATTATATTAAGCTCAAAAAGATTACAAGAGATGGAATCAAAGCTGATCGTGATTACAAAGTGTTCTTGCTGAGAGTTCTAAGTGTGCTAAAGTGTTGTGTGTTTGATCAGCTATGATTTAATATAAATACAAAGGTTTACACGGATAGTAACTAATTCGCTATAATCTCGGACACGTTTGTTTACTATTTCTTCATGACCGTTCATGAGCATGGACGAGCTGGATGTACTTGGTAAAATATGCTCTCCGTGAAAGTAGGCTTTCTGGTAAACACGTTTTAATACCTGCAAAAAAGATTATAATATATTTGAAATCAACTATTGAGGATCCTTTAACCATTCAGGATCCTTAGTCCTGGCAACAGCTTCCAAGAATAGTTGATCCACAAGGATCCAGAATCCTGGTCCCAACAATTGCCCCCAAACATGATAGGTGTGAATGGGTAACAGCTGTCATGTTTATCCCAAGAAAGGTGCATCGCAACCGTCGATTAGGATTAGACGTGACCGTCGCCTGCCATCATATAATTATGCCTACTTAATAGAGTCGAAACCCTTATAACTCCCCTCTTCATCGGATTATAAGCTTTATTCCGGCGTCATAATCAGGTATCCTTCTTTCTTTCTCTCTCTTCCTATTATTTCCTTCGCTTTCTTTATCCTTCTGTTGCAATGCCTAAGGGAAACCAAAAGCTTCATTTAGTTAAAGTCTAAGGGACGTCATCCCTGAACCCTAGAGCCAAAACCTTCTCAAAGATCCGGCCTCTGAGATTTTCAAGTTTACCGATGAATAAATCCATAATATCTCCGATTGCTTTCCTGATGGTACTGTCGTTAGACCTCACTACCCCCAAATCAAAAGTGACTATATTTCAAGCAATTGGGTTTGCTTTCTGGCACTTCCGTTCCTCCTTGGGTTCTCATACCCGTTTCCTGACCTAACAGATACTGTCTTCTCCTTCACTAGCATTAGCTATATTCTAGCTATGCTGATGATGTGGAGAACCTTGCACACCATCGAAAGATTGATTGCGGAATAGGACCTTGATTTCACTCTTCCAGTCCTCTCTTACCTATATATCCTTGTAACCCATGGTTCCAGCATATTCGTCTTTAAGAGCAAACCCTTTCAGCCTCTTTCGATCAATAAAACCACACATAATGACCAGAGCTGGAAGAACCGGTTCTTCTTTGTTCTGAGAGACTCTATCCCAAATGGGAATTTGCTACCGACCCGTTGGATCCTAAAGGGTAGGATAACGGATCCAGAGGATACGTAATCCTTTGTTTACTGATTAACTGATTATAGTCTTTCTTATGCAGTATCCAATTTCTCAGATCCTGTTGCTGATTTAGACGGTGTCAAAAGGGCGAAGGTGTTTCTGTCTCTAGATCCTTTTGATCGGACCTTCAAGATTGTTGGTGAAGAATCAAGTGAATCAAACGAGAAGACCGTTAGTTCCTCAGAAACCATGTCCACTAATTTAGAGTTTGTTTTTTAATCATAAGTATGGTATAAATAAAGAAGGCAATAGGTCATAACGAACTTATCTTTTCCTGATGTTTTTTGTGTAGGTGCGCAGAAATCTTGATCCAAGCCATCCAAGAATTTACTAGGTCAATTTCAGTTAGAGGATGTTGACAGCCTCATCTCCTCTCACTTCTCTGAGAAGAAACCCATGAAAAGCTCTAGCCTCGCACTGCCAAAAACCATGATAACTCGTTCCAAGGCTAGCTTGAAGAGGAAAATGGATCCTGATGTGGAAGTCCACAGTGCCAACATGTGTTTGACCAGCTTTTGAGGTAAGGATCCTTTATCCACAAGCACAAAGGGTTTGATCACTTTGTTAACTTATTGTCTTTTTGTAGGCTGTAGCCAGTTTCAAAGCCTTGTACGATGAGAACGTGGCTAACATGGAAAAGGGACTGGCTAAGTACCTCGCTGGCATACCTTTGAAGGACAAGCTGAATGCAGCAATTCAGGTGGAGAAGGAGGCTGTGGAGGACAAGCAGGCCCTCGCAGATATCCGAGCTCAAGAGCAGGTAGAGGAGGTTACGGAGCAGGCCAAACTGTGGGCTAGCAAGGCTGCAGAAGTTGAGGATGCTAGCTTTGATAGGTCTACTTGGAATGTGGCTATGTGGGAGAAGGCATTGGCTAGCTTTGGTGAAGAGAGCGAGGATGCTAGGGTCGAGAAGAGGAATGAGGACGCTAGGACGAGTGGAGCTAAGGATGATGTTCTGGGACTAAGGAGGCTGGTGATGGCGACGGAGGTGCTGTGCAGGAGTAGGTGATGGTGATGGAGGTGCTGTGCAGGAGTAGGTGATGGTGATGGGAGATGAAGGATATAAAGACAAGGCCAGTGCCCATTTTTTATGATGTTTTTAGTGGTTTTTCTTGATGGTGGTTTATTCGAACAATAGGATCAGTGATCCTTAAGACAATCATGAAAGGTGGTTAGGGAGAAGGGATCCTCTGTTTTGGAGATGAAGCCTTAACCGCCTTTCTCTTTTTACTTTCTTCATGAACATGTGATAACTTTGACGTAGCATGATCCGGGTGGATGGTCCACATTTTGCTGGTGAAGCCCGGATCAACTTTTTATTTTGCTTATAATAATATAACTCTTTTGGTTTCTACTTTATTATCCGTGTTGCTAGAATAGAGGATTCTTTATCCTTAGAACTTCATTCTTGAATTTTTTACCTGTTAGAACAAATAACCGAAAGAAAATATAATAGTTAGAAGAGTGGGACTTAAATCCCACTATCTTGGGGACTAGCCCAACAAAACGTGGTGACAACCCCATTAAAATGTGAAGACAAGCCCAATAAATACAGGTGACGAGCCTATCTTTGGCGATGGCCCAATTAACGCGGTGACGAGACTAACCCGGTGTTGACCTTAACTTGTGTATATGATACGTCTACCATTTAATTCGTAGGATCCAAGATATGGCTTTTAGCCATGAAATTGTCAGCCACGTATAGTGTACTGGTCCCACAGCCTCCAATCATACCCGAATAATCATGCGATCCAGGCGAGGGTGTCAAAAACCCTAAATTCATGGGATAAGGTGAAGACCTTATAAACCTGGGGACAAGCCCAATTAAATTTGGAGAGAGTTGGCTAGCTTGTTTTTTCCACTTGAGGGCCCTATTGCTCAGTATTTCTGCAAATTTGACATACTTGACAAAACAAAGGCCTAACATAATTCTTAATATAAATATAGACATAAAGTAAAGTTTTACCAAGTACTTGATTGAAGTAACTGACTAGGATTCAGGATCCTGATCAACAAAAATACTTTTTCAGATGAATTGCATTCTAAGCCCTTGGGAGCATGTCGCCTTCCATATTAATCAAACGATATGCCCCTTTCCAGCTTCGGATTCAATCCAATAAGGACCTTCCCATTTGGGTGTTAACTTTCCCTCAGCATGATTAGTTGTATTTTAGAAAGCCTTTCGAAGAACAAAATCCTCAACTTCAAATCTTTTGATTCTGATATTCGTGTTGTATGTACCAGCTATCTTCTGTTGGTAGGTGACCATCCTGAATCTTGCTTGATCTCTAAGTTCTACTACAGTATCTAGTCTTTGAACAAGATTCTCTTCATTCGTCTGAGGGTCACGAATGCTTGTTCTGGCTGTTGGATACACCATTTCGGTAGGGATCACTGCCTCAGCTCCAAAGACTAATGAGAACGGTGTCTGTCCAGTGGCGTTCTTTGGGGTTGTCCTATCTGCCCAAAGCACAGATGGTAGTTCCTCAGCCCATTTGCCTTTCTTTGCTTTGAGCTTCTTCTTCAAGTTGTTGCTAATGATTTTGTTGTTTGATTTTGCTTGGCCATTAGCTTGTGGATGCACTGGTGTTGAACTGATCATCTTAATTCCCCAGCTGTCACAAAAGTTAGTAGTTCTTTTCCCAAAAAATTGGGAACCATTATCGCATATAATTTCAGAAGGGATACCAAATCTAATAATAATGTTACATTTAATAAAGGATATAACTTCCTTCTCCTTGACTTGAGGAAATGCCCAGCTTCAATCCATTTAGAGAAATTATAACCCGAAAAGTGAAGGAATCAAGAGAAACGACGAGCCAAAGGTTGGTGCATAAGCAAAGTCAAACTTCAAGGCTCGTATCTTCAAGTAAAACGTCAAAAAACGAAGGAGAAGGGGATGGTCAGAGGAGGTGACAGCTGAAAGGAGTCTCTTAGGGTTTAGGGTAAAGTTTGTGGCAGGTGAATAAGAGTCATTTATATAAGAAACAGTAAAACTAACCACATTAAGCATATTTACTGGTTTATGAAACCGAATCGAGTTTTAATGATCAAATCAATAATATAATCAACAGATTTCTTTCTTGGACAAGGAGTTATGTATATGGACATGTATTTTAGTTATATTAGTTTTCTTGGACCTTAATTCACTCGATTTATACTAAAAATAAGCGATTTAGATACCAAAAACGAATTAGGAAACAAAATAATCAATTAATGACAAAATCGGGTTTAATAACTTTAAGATTTTAGTTTGGACAGTAATAAAACTAAATTGAAATGCTTTATAACATTATTTGACATATCTTGGATCTTAAGTTTCTTTATTTAATCGTAAATATGAAAGAATTGGCAAAACTAGTCCCTGTAATTCACGAAAATGCGATTTTTAGCCGTTTTAAGCGATTTTAAACGTTTCTAAGGGCTATTTGGCATAATTGAAAGTTTTGAAATTATAAAATAATTTAAACCAAATTAAATACTAATAATACAAGTTTTAAATAGTTTGAAAGATCCGAATTACTTTTCCGAATCGGTTTAAACATAAACGAATACAAATACGAAAAATTCGAGATGTTACAGTCTCCCCTACTTTCGGGAATTTCATCCCGAAATGAAGAAAAAATAAAACATAATCGTTTTGAAAACAATTCAAACTTTAGGAAAAATATCATAACATATAACTTCTAGTAACCGAAGCAACGCTCCAAATGACAATCCGATAAGGGCACTTATATATAGGATGTACCAGCGGCATATCCACCATGTCCTTATCATCTCAACTTTCGTACCATTACTCAAACTACTTTCGGTTCTAGATCATGACACATAATTTTACGTATTATGATTTCCATCCGAGGACTTGGATAATTATGTTCGTGACCATAATTAATCTTATCGTCGGATGGTCCGCATAATTCGTTCCATCATGTGGATTATAAAACATTTTAAATAAATTTTTTAAGTGAAAACAAATGTTTTGATAATTTTTAAATATAATTTCGAATTATAATTAATAAATGTTCTAGTTGGATTAATAAAATCGTGTAATTTCTAAGCACCTTTTGCTTGTAAAAGTAAAACTTTTGGGGTTTGAGAGGAAACGAATTTCTTAAGATCGAGAGTATAAGTTTAAACGAAGATTTTGGTGAGTTAAGTTTAGTTAGTTGAGAACTTATGATATTTAAAGAGAAGTTAATATAAAGCTATATCTTTTCAAGTTTTTGATTTTGAGATGAGATTAATTCGATTAAGATAATTCTAAAATATTATAATAGTTAATAATTTAAATATCAATGATAATGCGAAAATGTCGTATTCAAATAAATCGTTAATAGATTAAATTGGGAAACGGATATTCTCGAACCACCGAGATAGTCCTATCCCAATTAAATCTTTAAAACTAGATAAAATATAAAGTGGGTAATTAAAGATATTAAATTAGATTAAATTGAGAATTCGTGGATTTTTTTTTTCACAAAATCGTTATAAATATTAGGAAATATGTAAATTGAGTTATCGATGATTTATAATGTAAATTCAAGTAAATAACAAATTTTAAATTAATTGCGATACCAAAAATAAGATGTGAAATAATATAATAAAATATGATAAATGCAAGGCTAGAAATGCATGAACCATCATGACTATTCTAGCACTACGAATTTATCATTTAAAAAGTTCAAAATTTTTCAAGGTTTATCAAAATTCAAAGTAGGGAGTTGAAATATTTACGAACCAATGTTTAGTTTCAAATAACGACTTAAACAATAAATAAAGTGAGTGTTGGGTTTTAATGGGGATTTATTAAAAAGTCAATTTTAATGGTAAAAATTTAATTAATGAAAGATTTAATTTAATATGGAAAATTAAATTTAGAGGATGAAAAATTTAGTTTAATAATAATAAAATTGATAATAATAAAATTTTAATAATAAAGATTTATAAAATAGAAAGTAAGTTGTGAAAACTAATACGGGATTAAGGAAAAACAAGAGCTAAAAAAATATTTATAGTTTAAAATTGATGGTACAGATTTAAGTGCACTTGGTAAGTTTATAATTTAAGGAAGTAAAATAGAGTAGATAATTTATTATAACAGATATATTTAATATAATATTTCTTGTTCGAGGTATTTTATTTTGTCGAGGTTAGCAGTTGGTCGGTTAGTGGCATATAGCAGCAACTCCTTGGTGATTCTAGTAGTCGTACGGTGATTGTGAGAAGCAGATGAATGACATTGATTATGATGATGGATTCTTAGGGAAATCATTCTACGATGGCCAAAGATGAAACTTTACGAGTTGATGGGTAAGTTGTGTGAATAATTTGATGCGAGATAATAGAGAAGCGTACCAATATATAATTGTGCAGGTGATGACTCGAGGACTAGTCGGAATTTAAAATATTGTGAATAATTTTCTTGAGATATTTAATTTAATAACTAATGTTTTGTAAAAATTTCAAAAGTAAAATGTTATTGGGTTGGGCTTTCCATTGGCTTCCCATGGTAGCTCGAGATCCCAAATAAAATAACAAAACATGTTCAACGAGTTGGCCTCCCATGAGCTTTCCATGGCAATTTGAATGGCCCAACTAAAATAACGAGCAACAAACAACTAATTTGGTCAGCCCATAAAAGTGTACATGGCGTTTAACTGACCCAACTAATTAACGAATTATCAATTCAATGGAGTTGGTCGGACCATGAGCGTTACATGGCATTTAATCGACCCAACTAAATATCGAATCAAGGAATCAAATATGAGCAGTTGGTGTATCTCGGGAATCACCCCGGACGACACGTTCCAACCAAAAAGAAAATCAATATGAAAACTGATTGAGAAATGGATAGTTAAAGTGCCCATGGATTTTTCACCCAACTAAGCATTTTAAAATAATTTAAAAACAACAATTTTGGAGCATAACCGTTTAGCCGGTTACGTGTACCACGCAACCGTTTAGCCGGTTACGGGTACCACTTAAAGTTATGATTGAACGACATTCGTCATATCCCCATGTTTCAATGTGAAAGAGCAAAACAAAACACAGGAATTCTTAAGGAATTTCCCAAAATAAAAGGCAATCTACTAAAGATAAGAGGATTTAAAAATATTTTGAAAGTGAGGCATAACCTTGGAATTCGTGTGTCTGTGCAATAAATAAATAAGATACAATAAAATAAAATAGTTAATCTAATTAAGCTGTAAACAATTATATAGCACATAGGCAGTTCGGATAAGCACGTATAGGGTTCCTAACATATGACTAGGACAATTTCTAACCACCTATCTTAAACCTTTGTCTCTAATACCAATCTGTCACACCCCAACCTAATACGGAAATGTTGGGGCGTGATCTGATTGCTCACAGCTCGAAGATACTATCATAATATAAAAGTGACAATATCTATTTAATTATTTTATTTCAAATGTACACACAATATCCATATATAGCAAAATAATTCAAACAAATAAATATAAAAAATTTAAATTATGTTTGCCTTTGATTAAATCCTAAAGTCTTTCTATGTGTCCATACTTCAACTTCAATTTAATAGCAACCTTCATATGCGTAGAAAACAAAGTTTGTCAACAACACATGTTGAGTGAGTTTATCACCAGTTTTGCAACAAAATAATGTTAATATAATAAATAAGAGAAATAAGCAAAATGTAATAAATGCGGTAATGAAATTAAACCATGGAATATAAGTTGTCGATTAAACCATTGCCAAGCGAATCGGGCACTGGTAAATCAACCATGAGGAAGTAATAATAATATGACCGTTGCCAAGCGAATCGGGCGTTGGTCAATGAGAACCCTCCACAAGGGAATATGTCAAATGATATGCATATAAATAAGTAAGCACATAACAAGTATATTTGATTAATCAAACACAATTACACGTTTGCTATTTTTGATATATATATATATATATATATATATATATATATATATATATATATATATATATATATATATATATATATATATATATATATATAGTATGATATACGCATATGCCCCCAAAACATTTTAGAAAACTGAGTAAAGTAGGGAAATGATAAAACTCACCTTAGATTAAAGGCAAGTGATTATTAATTAAGATAAAAAAACTAAATATTAAGCGAGTCATCCACTGCGCGTCGAAAGAGATTAATTATTAGAACCTAGAAAATGAAGGAATCAAGAGAAACGATGACTCAAATGTTGGTGCATAAGCAAAGTCAAACTTCAAGGCTCGTATCTTCAAGTAAAACGTCAAAAACCAAAGGAAAAGGGGATGGTCAGAGGAGGTGACGACTGAAAGGATTCTCTTAGCGTTTAGGGTAAAGTTTGTGGTAGGTGAATAAGAGTTGTTTATATAAGAAACAGTAAAAGGAACCATATTAAGCATATTTACTCGTTTAGGAAATTGAATCGAGTTTTAATGATCAATCAATAATATAATCAGTAGATTTCGTTATTGGACAAGTATTTATGTATATGGACATGTATTTTAGTTATATGAGTTTCTTTGGACCTTAATTCACACGATTTATGCCAAAAATAAGCGATTTAGATACCAAAAACGAATTAGGAAACCAAATAATCAATTAATGACAAAATCGGGTATAATAACTTAAAGATTTCGGTTTGGACAACAATAAAACGAAATTGAAATGCTTTATAACATTATTTGATATATCTTGGAGCATAAGTTTGGTTATTTAATCAAAAATAGGAAAAAATTGGAAAAACTACTCCCTGTAGTTCCCGAAAATGCGATTATTAGCCGTTTTAAGCGATTTTAAAGGTTTCTAAGGGCTATTTGGCATAATTGAAAGTTATGAAATTATAAAATAAGTTAAACCAAATTAAATAAAAATAATACAAGTTTTAAATAGTTTGAAAGATCCGAATTACATTTCCGAATCGGTTTAAACATAAACGAATACAAATACGAAAAATCCGAGATGTTACATTTGACAAGCATCGCAGTTCCTCGAGTATTCCGTAGCATCCTTCTTCATAGTAGGCCAGAAGTATGTAGTCGTTAGGATCCTAGAGAATAATGCTCTTCCCCCTGTATGATTGCCGCAATCTCCTTCATGGAAATCCGTTAGCACTTCCTGGATCTCAGACTCTACTATGCGTCTTACGTATAGACCTGCAAGGGATTTCTTGTATAGCATATCATGTATAATAGTATATTGTGATACCCTGGCTTTGAAAGCCCTGGGGTTTTCGCCTTCCGGGATTTATCCCTCTTGGATGTACGCGATTATTGGAAGGATCCAGGATGAACGATCCCGAGGATGATCCTCAGGATCTATGAGCATCTTCCCTTCTACTTTCAGTGCCTTGTATTCTTCGATTGCCATAGATAAGATATGAATAATTGGAATTTTTATATTCTTAGGGAGCTTCAAGGCTGAAGCTAGGTTTGCTAAGGCATCAGCCCCTGCATTCTCTTCTCTTGGTACTTGTGTAATGTTAAAATAATCGAAGGATCCCGCAAGATCCTTTACTATATCTAAATATCTAATTATTTTTTCATCCTTGACTGCATATGAGCCATTAAGGTGATTAGCAATTAATAATGAATCTTCAAAAATTTGAAGATACCTGATTTTCATATCTTTGGCTAGCTGTATACCTGCAATGAGTTCCTCATATTCTGCTTCATTGTTAGTGGCCTGGAATTCGCAAGCTATTGAGTGGGGTAGTATGTCCCCATGTGGCGATTTTATTAGTATTCCTAATCCTGCTCCTTTAACGTTTGAGGCTCTATCAGTGAAGAGTGCCCAAGGATCCTTGGTTTCTTCAAGATGTTGGACTTTAAGATTAGCTGGTTCTTCTATGTCACTACTGAAATCAGCCACAAAGTCAGCAAGGGCCTGTAACTTGATTGCGTTTCTTGGCTTATATTGAATATTATAATCACTTAGTTTTACACCCCATTTAGCCATTCTACCTGACATTTCTGGTTTTCTAAGGACATTCTTTATTGGATAATTAGTTTTTACAATGATAGTATGAGTTTCAAAATAATGCCTTAACTTAGTTGAAGCCATAATTAGAGCGAGAATAGGTTTTTCTAGGTGAGAGTACCTAGATTTTGCATCAAGGAGACTTTTACTTACATTGTAAATAGGATATTGGTTACCTTTGTGATCCTTTATTAGAACTGCGCTTAAAGTAGTGAGAGAGACGGTTAGGTAGAGGATCAATGGTTCCCCATCCACAGGCTTCATCAGAGCGGGGGCAGAGGATAAGTAGTCCTTCAGAGCGGTGAGGGCGGCTTCATGCTTTTCTGTCCACTCAAATTTCTTATTTTTCTTCAAGATGTCATAAAATCTTTACATTTTTTTGAGGACTTCGATATGAACCTGTTTAGTGGTGGCACCCTTCCTGTTAATCTTTGAACCTCTTCTACGTTCCTTAGGGATTTGAGATTTAAGATAGCTTGAATCTGCTTTGGGCTTGCTTCTACCACCCTTTTGGTTACTAGATACCCGAGGAATTTTCCGGCTTAACACCAAATACACACTTAGCAGGGTTTAGCTTCATGTTGTGTTTGTCAAGGATGTCAAATGCTACTTTAAAATCCCTAAGGTGATCTTCCTTCTTCTTTGATTTCACCACCATGTCATCGATATAGACTTCAATGGTGTCCCCTAATTGATCCTTGAACATCATATTAACCAGTCTCTGATACGTAGCACCTGCATTTCTAAGACCAAATGACATAGCAATATAACAATATATACCCTTATGGGTTATAAATGCTGTATCCTCTTGATCAGATGGTTCCATCTGGATTTGTTGAAATCCCGATGAAGCATCCAGAAAGGTCAACATTTCATGCCCTGCGGTAGAATTCACCATAGAGTCAATGTAGGGAAGAGGGAAAGGATCCTTGGGACATGCCTTATTCAAATCAGTAAAGTCGACACATACCCTCCACCTTCCGTTGGCTAACCATTTTTGATACTTTACCTTCCTTATCATACCTGCCTTTAATAGTTTCTGTACCTCTTCCTGGATGATTACATTTCTTTCCGGGGCAAATTTCCTTCTTTTTTGATGAACAGGCCTGAAAAAAGGATCAATTCCAAGTTTATGGGTTATAACCTCCTTAGAAATACCTGCTATATCTTCGTGTTTCCATGCAAAGGTTGGCTTTCTCCGTTGTAAGAAGGATACTAGATCCTTCTCAATGGATTCCTGTATCTCCACTCCAATTAGGACTTTGCCATCAGGATCCTCTGGGTGCAAGACCACTTCCTTAGAATCTTGTTCCCTAGTCTCCATGGCTTTTCTTCTTGCTTTCTGTAATTTCTATGCTTCCCTTAGCCTTTTTGTAGGCTTCATTGAAGAAGTATAGCAATCCTTAACGTCTTGTTGGTCACTCTCGATCTTTGCTATTTCCCATGGGGTAGGTAGCTTCACACATTGGTGGTAAGTAGAGGGAATTGCATTCATTTCGTGTATCCAAGGCCTGCAAAGAATAACATTGCAACAAGATAAGGTATCGATGACACAAAATTTTTGAATATAATTTACTCCGTCTATATATCTATGGGGAGTTAGATGTCCCCTAATGTATTTTCGTTTCCCCACTGAATCCTACAAGAACTAAGGATCTCGGGATGATTTCCGATTCTGGAATATTCATTTTCCTTAGCACTTCTAGTTGGATAATGTTGACTGAACTCCCGCTATCAATGAGGATCCTGCGAACATAATGGTTAGAAATTAACAGAGTAATGACCAAACCATCGTGATGAGGATCCTGGACGTTGACTCGATCATCCTCATCAAAAGAGATGACTTTTTGCTCGACCATTGTAGAAGTCCTAATCGGCGTTTCACCATTCCCCAATTTGCTTTTATTTGTCGTGCTTCTTCGCAGCAGAATACGAAGTCCCGCATATGTCTGAACCTCCAAAGATTACATTGATAACTTGAGCGTCCAGAGGAGGTGGAGCAGCCTTTTCTGGGACTGGCTCAGGATCCTGGGTCCCTGACTTCTTTCTTCCGAACAGCTCCTTGAGGTAGCATTTGCTGAGGAGGTAGCTGATCTCCCTTGTCAAGGCGATACAGTCTTCTGTCATGTGGCCAAAGTCTTTGTGGAAAGCGCACCATTTAGATTTGTCTTTGGGAGGAGGCGCCTTCTCTTTCTTCTTCGGCCATCTCACTTTGTCACCCAAGTTCCTAAGAGTAAGCATTACTCCTCCCTGTCTACAGAGAAGTAGTAAATAGATATCCTTGGGCAATCTTCATCATCCTCTTCTTCCTCCACAATGTTGATCTTCTGGCCATTTGGTTTGGAGTATGGTTTGGAGTTGTTATTCCTGAAGTAGGATCCTTGTTTCTTGTCTTGAGTTTCACTCTTTGCCAGAATATTCAGATGATGTTGTATTCTTTGATCCTCCTCCAACCTGATGAATCTTAAAGCTCTGTTTTAGACTTCATCTACGTTTCTGCAAGGGGTCATAACAAGATCTTGGTAAAATGGAGAGTCCTTTTGTAATCCCATTTTGAATGCCTCAACAGCTGTTGGGACGTGCAGGTTTGGAATTTCCAAGGTCTCTCTTCCAAACCTAAGGAACTGTCTAAGGGGTTCCCCACGAGGTTGGACAACTCTATATAAATCACTAGTTAATTTTTCAAAGGATCTACTACAAGAAAGTTGACTATAAACAGATTGATTAAATGAGAAAAAGAAGTAATTGAATAAGGAGGAAGACTTAGCAGCCATTTGAGGCGAATCCAGTGACTGTTGAGCCGAAGCCTTTGCATAAGCAAGCCTCTTTCAGCCTTTCTGGGATTGGATTGATTTCCATTCTCTCATGGTATAAGGCTACATGTTCCTCAGGTTCCGAGGATCCATCATATAACCTCATGCTATGGGCAGAGAAACACTTTGGTATCTCAGCATCACAAATTAGTGGAGCGAATCTGGATTTGTTATGGCTTCCTGCTGGTAACTCGGGGATAGGTTTGATAACTCCTTGTACACTGGATATCATATCCTTGAGCTTTTGTAACTCACGGGCTATAGTTTGATTGATCCCTGTATCCTGCATTCCACCATGATTAGTGCCAAAAGATAAATTATTGTAAGTGTTACCTCTGGTGTGATCAAAAGATCTCGCTCTATAGCTGTGTCCGGGATATATTGTTTCAGCGCCAAGATTTGGTCCAGCAGGAGCAGTGTTTTGCATGGGTATGAAGTCCCCTACGTGGACCTCAAGTGGCCTTGATTGCGATTCCTTCAAAGGTTCCTTCCCATAAGAATAGTAGAATTCTGGATGCTGATGGACAATGGATTCTATCTGGAAGCCCAAGGATCCTGGTTGAAAGATAGAGGATCCTTGTAGCTGGTGGGTAGAGTATCCTTGGCGGAAACTTGATGGTCCGGGCTGGAAGGCGGAGGATCCTTGTAAACGCTGGCTGGAGGATCTTAAGTGTTGACTCGAGGATCCTTTTTGAAGGATAGATGATCCTTGCGAGCACTGGTTAGAGTATTCTTTATGGAAGAGGTCCGAGGATCCTTGCTGAGGATAACAGGATGCTGGACATTTGCTAAAGTCAAGCATTCTCGGCATGATGGGGCTTGCGTCTTCAGTAGTTTTCCTAGTTCTCTTCATTTCCTCAATCTCATGGAGGATCCTCTAGTTGGTCTTGTTCTGCTACTCTGTATAGTTCTTCATTTGTGCGTACAAAACAAAAACATCATTGTTAGTAGTTATTGTTTGAGAGACAGTAGTGGATTTTGATCCGGAGAAAACGGCAGTCTCCTTTTTCTGAGCAACAGTTATGGGCTTTTGTGGCTTCATAGGGGTAGGTAGTGGTGGCAAAGTCATTTGAGCCGAAACATTTGAAGTAGCGGTTGAAGAAACAGCTTTTCCTTGAGAAGCCATTGAGTGATAACTTTGAGTGTAGGGATTAAGGTAAGAATTTTTTGGGATTAAAGCGCCAATGGCCCCATGGTGGGCACCAAATTGTTTTGGTCAAAATCGGTCTAAGGATCAAGTAACCAAATCCGTATGCGAGGATTGGTGCTTGAATGAACAAAATGATCAAAGTAATAATTGTGAAGGTTGAACAACAAGATTTATACGAGGAAAAGCACTTGGTAACTAGTATCCCGCCGGCATAAAAACCTCGAGTAGTGAAAACTATCACTATCGATTATATTAAGTTCAAAAAGATTAGAAGAGATTGAATCAAAGCTGATCATGCTTACAAAGTGTTCTTGCTGAGAGTTCTAAGTGTGCTAAAGTGTTGTGTGTTTGATCAGCTGTGATTTAATATAAATGCAAAGGTTGACAACGGATAGTAACTAATTCGCTATAATCTCGGACACATTTGTTTAGTATTTCTTCATGATCGTTCATGAGCATGGACGAGCAGCATGAACTTGGTAAAATATGCTCTCCATGAAAGTAGGCTTTCTAACACGTTTTAATACTTGCAAGAAAGATTACAATATATTTGAAATCAACTGTTGATGATCCTTTAACCATTCAGGATCCTTAGTCCTGGCAATAGCTGCCAAGAGTAGCTGATCAACAAGGATCAAGTATCCTGGTCCCAACAATAACATTGAACACTAAAAGTTAATAATTAAGATTTAAAACACTGGTATCGGGAATATCGGTGATATATTGGTCAAATATTAGTCCAATATCCGTCAATGTCATTGATATTATCGGTACCTATATTTTGAATCGATATTCTAACTTATATATCGCCAAGGGATTGATAACCGATATGTCACTGATATATCAGTGATATATTAGCGATATCGACTCCATAGGACGGGAATACCATGGGACCAGGTACAACATAGCCTCAAGGTGTTCCACTGGATAGAACATGTCAAGCAAAAGAAGAGAAGCCTGGGGTCCGAAAAGAGCCAAGCTGTTTTGGAGGAAACCTGGAAGCTGTTACAGGCTGGGATTGTGTGGGAGGAGAGATATCCATAATGGATATCGAACCCAGTGATTATAGCCAAGTTGGACCACAGTTGGCGAATGTGTATCAACTTTAAAGATTTGAATAAGGCATGTCCCAAAGACGCTCATTGTTAGAGCAAAATGTCTATTTCTAGGATCTTAGATGAATTAAATATGTTTGTATAGGGCTTAAATTGTCAAATGTATAGTGTATTCAACGCATAAGTCCACAAGAACGCATATCTTATGTGGCGTATATGTTATACGCCATATAACATATACGAACTTGTTGGTCTTCATGTTGTTATCAATGAATATGGGACTTATGCGTTTGTATGTAGAGTTTTGGTCATTTTCAGAAAGAGAGAGTAGAGAGAGAAAGTATACAAAGAGTCATATCTTGTAATCTTTCATGTTATTAATGAATATGAGCTTAATGTTTACTTGATTTTGTTCACACTCAATGGATTCCGCACATTGAGTCATAGGTTGTAACATTCAGAGATCCTAATTGCAATCTACATCAAGATTCCAGGTCATTTCAAGTGGTATCAGAGCTTTAAGGCTCATTACTGTTGGGACCAGGGTATTTGATCCTCAAAGTTCAATTATCATTGGCATTTGTTACCAGGACTAAAGATCCTGAGTGGTTAAAGGATCCTTAATAGTCGACTTCAATTTATATTCTAATCTATTTTGAAGATAAAACACGTGCTTACTGGAATTCCTACTTTTATGGAAAGCATATTTTACCAGGTCTATCCAGCTCGTCCATGTTCGTGAACGGTCATGAAGAAAAATTAAACAAACGTGGCCGGATTTGTAGGAATTAGTTAGTATACGTTATAATTTTTTGTATTTATATACTGAACCATGGCTGATCAAAAAAAAACACACACACAGCACACTTAGAACTCTTAGAAAAAACACTCTGTAATCACGATTAGCCTTGATTCCATCTCTTGTAATTCTTTTGAGTTTAATATAATTGGTAGTAATAGTTTTCACAACCCGAGGTTTTATGCCGGCGGGATACTAGTTACCAAGGGCTTTTTCCTCGTATAAATCTTCGTGTTCATCGTCTATCATTGTTATTTTGATTGCACCAATTCATTTGAGCACCAATCCTCACATAGGAATTTGGTTCATTGATCCTTAGCCCGATTTTTAACCAAAACAGTTTGGCGCCCACCGTGGGGCCTTTGGTGCTTTAATCGCAAGAAATCTTTACCTTTATTCAATCCTTTTTTATCACTCGCTCAATGGCCTCTCAAGGAAAAACTATGGAGCTAGATCTTTTGATCAACCATGCAAATCGCTGCTCCTACTGGACCAACTGTTGATGCTGAAACAGTGTACCCCGAACGCAGCTATGGAGCTAGATCTTTTGATCACGCGAGAGGTAACCTTTATGATAATCTATCTTTTGGCACTAATCCTGGTGGTATGCAGGATACTGGGATCAACCAAACCATAGCCCATGAGCTACAAAAGCTCATGGATATGATATCGAGTGTGTCTAGAGTTATCAAACCTATTCCCGAAGTACCAGCAGGAAGCCACAACATATCCACGTTTTCTCCACCAATTTGCGATGCCGAGATACCAAAGCGCTTTACTGCCCCTAGTATGAAGTTATATGATGGGTCCACGGATCTAGAGGAATATGTAGCCTTATATCGCGAAAGAATGGAAATCAACCCGATTCCAGAGAGATTAAAATAAGCTTGCTTGTGTAAAGGCTTTGGCTCAACCCTCACTGGATCTGCCCTTAAATGGGTCCTAAGTCTTCCTCCTTACTCCATTACTTCCTTTTCTCACTTGATTAATTTGTTTAATAGTCAATTTTCATGCAGTAGATCCTTTGAAAAATTAACTAGTGATTTATATAGAGTTGTCCAACCTCGTGGGGAACCTCTTAGGCAGTTCTTTACAAGGTTTGGAAGAGAGGCCTTGGAAATACCGAATTTGGATCTCCCGGCAGCTGTTGAGGCATTCAAAATGAGGTTACAAAAGGATTCTTCATTTTATCAAGATCTTGTGATGACCCCTTGCAGGAATTTAGATGAAGTCCGAAACAGAGATTTAAGATTCATCAGGTTGGAGGAGGATCAAAGAATACAAGGTCAACTAAGCACTCCGGTGAAAAATGAATCTCAAGACAAGGAGCAAGGATCCCACTTCAGAAACAACAACTCTAAACCATACAACAAACCGAATGGCCAGAAAATTAATGATGTAGAAGAGGAGGAGGACGATGAATATTGTCCAAGAATATCTGATTATTGCTTCTCCGTAGATATGGGAGGAGTAATGCTTGCTGTTAGGAACTTGGGTGGCAAAGCAAGTGGACAAGGAAAAATGAGAAGGCACCACCCCCCAGAAACAAATTGAAATGGTGTGCCTTTCACGAAGACTTCGGCCATATGACGGAAGATTGCATAGCCGTGAGAAAGGAAATAAGCTATCTCCTCAGCAAGGGTTATCTCAAGGAGTTGTTCGGAAGAAAAAAGCCCAGGAACCAGGATCCTGATCCAGTTCCGGAAAAGGCTGCTCCACCCCCCCCTGACGCTCAAGTTATCAACATGATCTTTGGAGGATCCGACATTTGTGGAACGTCGTATTTAGCTGTAAAGAAGTACGCCAAAGAATGCAAACTGGAGAATGGAGAAAGGCCGATCAGGACTTCTATAACAACCGAGCAAAGAGTTATCTCCTTCGATGAGGATGATCGAGTCAACGTTAAGGTTCCTCACCACGACATTTTAGTCATTACTTTATTGATTTCTAACCATTATGTAGGCAAGATACTCATTGATGGAGTAAATTCAGTTAATATCATCCAACTAGAAGTTCTTAGAAGGTTGAATATCCCAGAGACGGAGATTGTCCCACGATCTTCGATTTTTGTAAGATTCAGTGAAGAAACGAATCCTAGAAAATTCTTGGGGTATTTGGTAACCAAAAGGGGGATAGAAGCAAATCCAGAGCAAAACCAAGCCATCTTAAACCCCAAATTTCCAACAGACGTCAAAGAGGTACATAGATTAACAGGAAGAGTGGCAGCACTTAATAGGTTCATATCAAAATCCTCAAAAATATATAAAAATTTTTATGACATCCTAAGGAAAAACAAGAAATTCGAGTGGACAGAGAAACATGAAGCCGCTCTCACCGCTTTAAAGGACTACTAATCCTCAGCCCCCGCTTTGATGAAGCCTGTGAATGAAGAACCATTGATCCTTTATCTAGCCGTTTCCCTAACTGCCTTAAGTGCAGTCTTGGTAAAGGATCACGAAGGTAACCAACATATTGTTTATTATGTAAGTAAAAGTCTTCTCGATGCCGATTCCAGATACTCTCATTTGGAAAAAAATATTCTTTCTCTAATCATGGCTTCAACTAAGTTAAGACATTATTTTGAAACTCATACTATTGTTGTAAAAACTAATTATCCCATAAAAAATGTCCTTAGAAAACCGGAAATGTCGGGTAGAATGACCAAATGGGCTATAAAATTGAGTGCATATGATATTGAATATGAGCCTAGAAATGCAATTAAGTCACATGCACTAGCGGACTTTGTGGCTGATTTCAGTAGCGATTTAGAAGAACAAGCCAATCTTGAAGTTCAACAGCTTGAAAAACCAAGGATCCTTAGACACTCTTCACTGATGGAGCCTCAAATGTCAAAGGAACAGGATTGGGAATACTAATGAAATCGCCACAAGGGGACATACTACCCCATTCGATAGCTTGTGAATTCAAACCACTAACAAAAAGACAGAATACGAGGCACTTATCGCAGGTATACAACTAGCCAAAGGTATGAGAATCAGGTATCTTCAAATTTTTGTAGATTTATTATTAATTGCTAATCACTTTAATGGCTCATACGCAGTCAAAGATGAGAAACTAATTAAATATTTAGATATAGTAAAGGATCTTGCAGGATCCTTCGATTATTTTACAATTACGCAGGTACGAAGAGAAGAAAATGCTGGGGCCGATGCCTTAGCAAACCTAGCTTCAGCTTTGAAGCTCCCAGAGAATATAAAAATCCCTATCATCCACGTCCTATCCCCTGCAATTGAGGAATGCCAAGCGATGGAAATAGATAGGAGTCAACACACGTATCCTAAGTATCATTCACTTGATCATTCAACCTGGATCCTTCCGATAATGAAATATATTCAAGATGGAGAAATCCCAAAAGAAGAGAACCCCAAAGCTTTTAAGGCCAAGGTATCACAATATACTATTGTACATAATATGCTATATAAGATATCCGTTGCAGGTCCGTATTTATGGTGCATTGAAGGATCCGTGATCCTAGAAGTGCTAAAGGATTTCCATGAAGGAGATTGTGGCAACCATACAAGGGGCAGAGCATTATTCTCCAGGATTCTAAGAACAAGATACTTCTGGCCTACTATGAAAAAGGATGCCATGGAATACTCCAAGAAGTATGATGGTTGTCAGAGGCACGCCAACATTCTACGTCATCTGACAGAACCCTTATATCCTATCGTCTCTTCGTGGCCATTCATGAAATGGGGATTGGATATAGTGGGTAAGCTCCCTACAGCTCTAGGTGGAAGAGTCTTCATGTTAGCAATGACAGATTATTTCTCAAAATGGATTGAGGCTGAGGCTTACCCTTAAGTTAGGGAAAAAGAAGTTATATGATTTATCAAGCGTAACATTATTACTAGATTTGGAATCCCTTCTGAAATTATTTATGATAATGGTTCCCAATTTATTGTGAAAAGAACTACTAACTTTTGTGACAGCCGGGGAATCAAAATGATCACTTCAACACCAGTCCATCCACAAGAAAATGGCCAAGCAGAATCAAGCAACAAAGTCATCATCAACAACCTGAAGAAGAAGCTTGGAGCGAAGAAAGGCAAATGGGCTGAGGAACTACCCTATGTACTTTGGGCAGATAGGACAACTCTGAAGAATGCCACAGGACAGTTGGATCCTAGTCATTTACCTCAGTCCATTACTTGGTAAAATTTTTCTTTATATTTATATATGTTATGTTAGATTTTTGTTTTGTCAAATATGTCAAGTTGCAGAAATGCCGAGCAATAGGGCCCTTCAGTGGAAAAAACGGGTTGGCCAACTCTCTCCTAAGTTTAATTGGCCTTGTCGCCAGGTTTATAAGGTTTTTGCCTTATCTTCCGAATTAGGGTTTCTACACCCTCGCCTAGAGCGCACGATTATCCTGGTATGATTGGAGGCTATGGGACCAGTGCACTATACGTGGCTGACAATTTCATGGCTTAAAATCAGATCTTGGATCCTACGAATTAAATGGTAGACGTACCATATACACAACTTAAGGTCAACGCCGGGTTAGGCTCGTCACCGCGTAAATTTGGGCCAACGCAAAGGATCGGCTCGTCGCTCGTATTTTATGGGCTTGTCCCCACGTTTCATTGGGCTTGTCCCCATGTTAATTGGGCATGTCCCCACATTCAATTGGGCTTGTCCCCATGATTTGTTGGGCTTGTCCCTAAGATAGTTGGATTTTAATCCAGCTTTTCTAACTCTAATATTTTCTTTTGATGATTTTTTATAACAGGCAAATATCTTAAAGGGAAAAGTTTTAAGGATTGAGAACCCTCTATCCTAGTGACACAAGTTATAAAGCAGAAATTAAAAGAGTTATATTATCATAGGCAAGATAAGAAGGTGAGCCAGGCTTCACCAGCAAAACGTGGACCATCCGCCCAGATCAGGTTACATCAAACTTAACATATGTCCATATGGAAACCAAAGAAAAGAAAGGCGATTAAGGTTTCATCCCCAAAACAAAGGATCCCTCCACCTTAACCACTTTTCAGAATTGTCTTAAGGATCGTTGATCCTGAGGATTACGATTACTATTGTCCATACAAAACATCAACAAAAACCATAAAGACTTAATAAAAAAATGGGCTCCGGCCTTGTCTTCATATCCTTCATCGCCCATTGTCATCACCTACACCTTTGCTTCACCCCCATCACCTTCACCAGCACCCTTGACCTCCAGAGCATCCTCTTTTGTTCCGCTCGTCCCAGCATCTTCATCTCCCTTGTCGCCTCCAGCATCCTCACCTTCGTCACCAAACCCAGCCAGTGTCTTCTTTCATAAAGCTACATTCCAGTTAGACCTGTCAAAAGCAGTGTCCTCGGCCTCCTCAACAATCTTGATATTGGCCGTTAACACTGCTTTGCTAGCCCACACTTTGGCCTGTTCGGTGACTTCGACCACTTGCTCTTGAGCCCGGATGTCAGCGAGAGCCAGCTTATCCTCCAAGGTGCCATTTTCAGTCTGCAGCTCCATGATTAGCCTGTCCTTTAAGGATATCCCGACATGCTACTTGGCGAGTTCCTTCTTTGTGCTGGTCACGTTTTCGTCGTATAAAGCCTTGAAACTAGCCACAGCCTGCAGGAAGTTTACAAGTTCAAAATACAACTGAAAAGTTTATGACTAAGGATAAAGGATCCTTACCTCTGAGAGCTGATCAAAGACATGCTGGGCACTGTGGATCTCCACGTCAGGATCTCTTTTTCTTTTCACGCTGGCCTTGGAACGGGTAGTCATGGTCTTTGGTGGTGCGAGGCTAGAAATTTTCATGGGTTTCTTCTCGGAGAAATGGGAGGAGATTAGACTGTCGACATCTTCCAGCTGGAACTGACCTAGAAAACTCATGGAAGGCTTGGATGATGACTTCTGTGCGCCTGCCCGAGAAAAGATAAGTTATTTATTATCTGTTATTTTTTCTTTTACTAAACTTACAATTGAGGGATAAATTCTAACTTACTTAACATCGTTTCAAAAGAACTGGCGGTCTTCTCGTCTGAATTGCTTACCTCTTCAGCGACTGTCTTGAAGGTCCTATCAAAAGGATCCAACGACAGGAACACATTTGCCTTTTCAACACCGTCCGGGTCAGTAGCAAGATCAGAGAAGTTGGAAACTGCACAAGAAACAACAAACCTACAGTTTGCCAACCAATTATATCAGGATCCTCTATCCTCAGGATCCACTATCCTACCCTTAATGATCCATCTGGTTGGTAGCTGATTCCCATTTGGAATGGAGTCTCTCAGAACGAAGAAGAACTGGTTTTTCCAACTTTGGTCATTATGCATGGTTTTGGTGACCGGAAGAGGTTGGAATGGTTTGCTCCTAAACACAAATCTGCTGGAGCCATGGGTGACTAAGGTGTACAGATAAGATAATGCTAAGATATTGAAATCAAGGTTCCTTTCTTCAATCAGTCTCTCAATGATGTGCAAGGTTCTCCATATCATCGGCATCGCCTGGATATAGCTCATGCCGGTAAACGAAAAAAGGGGTTTTGGAGATCAGGGAAAGGATAAGAGAAGCCGAGTAGGAAACGGAGTGCTGGAAAACAAACCCAGTCACTGGAGATGTAATCGCTTCTAACCTGAGGATCATAGGGTCTAAAAACAGTTCCCTTGGGAAAACAACTGGAAATACTCTCAATCTCCTCGTCTGTAAACTTATATATTTCGGTGAAGGGTCTTTGAGAAGATCTTGGGGCCTAAGTTCAGGAACAACTTCCCTAGGGTTCTAACAATAAGTGGCTTTCAAGTTTTTCTTCGGCATGACTAAAAATGTTGGAAAGGCGAAAAATATTAAAGGAAAAACTTGAGAGAAAAAAGGTGAATACCTGAGGATTGTGGTCGCCAGAGATTGAATATGAATGTGATAAAGGAGAAGTTATAAGGGTTAAGGACCTATTTATTAGGGCTAATGATACACTTGCAGATGAAGGTCACATCACATTATCGCTAACGGTCCGATTCAAAAACGCATCGGGATAAACATGACAGCTGTACCCCATTCACACCTATCATGATTGGGGGCAATTGTTGGCACCAGGATATTTGATCCTTGAAGATCAATTATCATTCGCAGCTGTTACCAGGACTAAGGATCCTGAGTGGTTAAAGGATCCTTAACAGTCGACTTCAATTTATATTTTAATCTATTTTGCAGATAAAACACGTGCTTACAAGAATTCCTACTTTATGGAGAGCATATTTTACCAGGTCCATCCAACTCGTCCATGTTCGTGAATGGTCATGAAGAAAAAGTAAACAAACGTGGCCGGATTTATAGGAATTAGTTAGTATACGTTATAATTTTTTGTATTTATATACTGAACCATGGCTGATAAAAAAAAAACACAGCACACTTAGAAATCTTAGCAAAAACACTCTGTAATCACGATCAGCCTTGATTCCATCTCTTGTAATTCTTTTAAGTTTAATATAATTGGTAGTGATAGT